>NC_051183.1:124557044-124889044 GCF_013339695.2 Rhipicephalus sanguineus | reverse complement strand
CAGTCAGTACTTCTTCGGGAGGCGTTCATTATATTGCATTTCTTAACATTCTAATTCATAGGCCAGATTGAACACCAACAAGTAATCCTATTGCGATCACATGAAAGTTTACATTAATCGGGACGGTTAGTTATAACGTGGTAAATTGGACACTCGTCCATAAATAGCCTGATTGTTAATTAAGTACAAGTTTCATGGCCTTTAATGTAGATTAGAAAGATTAATGTGGATTAGTAAGGCTCCGAGGACGTAGTCTTGAGATACTCCGGATGTGACAGAACGATTGCGTGAGTTATGTCCGTTAGCAGTTCCGTGTTGGGTCCTTTTAGATGAGAAACATCTATTCCACTGTAATAAATCAGAGTCAATGTTTAGCATGCTTAGTTTTGGTAAATGCAAATGGCAAGAAACACTATTGATGGCTTTTACGACATCAACGAAAACACAGTCGATCATGAATAAAAAAAATCAGGAAACAAGCAGAGATAGAGAGAAAGAGGAAACGATAAATAGAGAGGCAAAGAAAGAAAGAAAGAAAGAAAGAAATAAAGAAAGAAAGAAAGAAAGAAAGAAAGAAAGAAAGAAAGAAAGAAAGAAAGAAAGAAAGAAAGAAAGAAAGAAAGAAAGAAAGAAAGAAAGAAAGAAAGGAGTAGATAGAGAGAGATAGAAAGGAGCGTATACAAAAAAGATACAAGATACAGACAGAAAGGGAAATGAAACGTCACAGTTTCCCTGCAAAGGCGAATCAATTAATGCTATAGCAAGAAATAGGAATGCCACACGAAGAACGACAAGCAGCTTGATGCATGCAGCGCGCCGCTGAAGCACAAAGAAGGACGCCCGAAATGAACGCCCAGGTACACACAGGACAAGCGCGAACCAACAACTGTCACAGTTGTTACGTCTTTGTGTTTGAGCAACGCGCTGCAAGTGTCGACAATGTTTGTTTGTTGCTTTCTTTCTTTTTTTGCCCAAACATTATGGCGCATACCGACTCTGGTGGGGATTGGCCAAAACTGCGTGTCGACAATGGAGAATCAGACGCTCTTAGGTATTTCATTTTCTTTTAAACTGCGGCGCATGGAGTGGCCCATCTGCGGCTCCTGCCACGTGGGGACATCTGACGCAAGGTGTGCCCAGTGTTCTTTTTTTCGTTCCACATCACGAGTGGGCACAGAAAGGTGCCACTTTGTCGTGCGCGTCTCAAGGACAGTTTTCAAGTTCAAAGAAAATGTAGGAGTGTTGCGTGGTAGAGAACACGCTCAAGCTCCTCCGTGATCTGCGTATCACACGCGGTGAATGGTGAACATAAATTGCTCGCCTTTATTTCACCAGAGCGCGCATGGCGTGTGATTAAGTTGTCTAACGCAGCGCGCTGGGGAGCGAATCCTTGGTTCGAATCCCGGGTCGGGTACATCAGACTTTCTTCTGCATCAGTTTTGTTTGTTCCACACTCGCCGCCATGGCTGCGATTGGCGCTGACTAACACTCCTAGCTAACACTCTCGGCGGACTTTCGCCGTCGCCATAATGTCCCGGATATATATACAATATTAATGAGAACTAACAGACAACAACGCCAAGGAAAGTACAGGGGTTGCTATCTGTAGTACTTAGAATATAAATGTGAAGAAAGTAAAGTGGACGAAAAGATGACTTGCCGCCGGCAGGGACCGAACCTGCGACCTTCGAATAACGCGTCTGATGCTCTACCACTGAGCTACGGCGGCGGTCATCCTCCCGTCCACTTTCTGGGGTATATATGTTGATTTAAACCTAGGAGTGTTAGTCAGCGCCAATCGCAGCCATGGCGGCGAGTGTGGAACAAACAAAACTGATGCAGAAGAAAGTCTGATGTACCCGACCCGGGATTCGAACCAGGGATTCGCTCCCCAGCGCGCTGCGTTAGACAACCTAATCACACGCCATGCGCGCTCTGGTGAAATAAAGGCGAGCAATTTATGTTCACCATTCACCGCGTGTGATACGCAGATCACGGAGGAGCTTGAGCGTGTTCTCTACCACGCAACACTCCTACATTTTCTTTGAACTTGAAAACTGTCCTTGAGACGCGCACGACAAAGTGGCACCTTTCTGTGCCCACTCGTGATGTGGAACGAAAAAAAGAACACTGGGCAACTTGCGTCAGAGGTCCCCACGTGGCAGGAGCCGCAGATGGGTCACTCCATGCGCCGCAGTTTAAAAGAAAAAGAAATATCTAAGAGCGTCTGATTCACCATTTTCGTCACGCAGTCTTGGCCAATCCCCCAGTGTGGGTACGTGCGATAATTTTGAGCAAGCACACAAATAAACAAACAAACATTGTCGACAATTGCAGCGCGTTGTTCAAGCACAAAGACGTAACAACTGTGACAGTTGTTAGTTCACGCTTCTCCTGTGCATGCCTGTGCATTCATTTCGGACGTCCTTCTTTGAGCTTCGGCGGCGCGCTGCAAGCATCGAGGTGCTTGTCGTTCTTCGTGTGACATTCCACTTTACTTGCTATCGCATTGATTGATTCGCCTCTGCGGCGAAACTATGACTAACGCAGCGCGCTGGGGAGCGATGTCTAACGCAACGCGCTGAGGAGCGAGGTGTCGCGGGTTCGAATCCCCGGTCGGGTATTTCAGAATTTTCTTCTTCTGCTTCATTTTTCTTTGTGCCTTTTATATATGTACGTATATACTTATACATATCGGGGAAATGACGGCGACGGCAAAAATCCGCCGAGAGTCTTCATATAATTGCTATCTCAATAAAAAGAAGAAAGCGAAAGAAGGAAGGCCACCCAGCTTCGCTCTTGCATGAAAACATTGGACTACCAAGAGCAGCCGCTTTTAATGTAAAATAATTAGATCTTAGACCTTTGGCACTAAGCACAGAGTTGGGATTCACAGGCATATCCTCACAAAGTTCATATACCGATTTTCATTGAGGAACTTATGTTTAAGGTAACACCGAAAGACGAGCTAGTTGGTACTTATACATCATAGAAACGTCGAGCGCGAACTTTTACAGGAAGAAAGAGGGAGGGAACGACACCAGCGCTACGATCAACAGAACTATTTCTTAGGCAAATTCAAACATGTATACCCGACCGGAGCACGTCACCCTCTTCACATGCGCACCGTCCTAGGTGCAATACCAGGCACTATCCGACCGTATCTACTTACTAACCTATTTCCTATGTTATTATGTTTACCAGCTTTTCACACGGCTTGCCTGAAAGATATCAGCTAAATTGAGTTTACGATCAGAAAAGAAGAGGTACAAGTAATTTCATGATTACGTCATAACGTGTTGCGAGAACAGATTACAAGAGAGTGTGTTTGTGCCGCTGTCGTTCGTAGATGAATTCAAGCTTGCCTGTTTCCTTACTGCGATCAGAAACGCAGCAATGGATAATATTAATTGCTGGGGTTTAACACCCCAAATCCACGATATGATTATGACAGAGGCCGTAGTGGAGGGCTCTGAAAATTGCAACCCCCTGGGGGTCTTTAACGTGATCATTGAGAGAGATAGAAATGCAATACGGAAAGGCAGGGATGTTAACCGGAAAATGAACAACCGGTTTGTAACCCTGAACTTGGGAAGGGGTACGGGTAGACTGAAATGTAAGGACGATAAGCATGAGAGAGGTAGGGAGATAAGCATAAACACACACACGCACAGGAACAGAAATCGTTGAACTAGTTGGGTCGCTCGTAGAAGCTTCAACAGTGCCTTCGTCGCTTTCTGGCGTGAAGCTCGATCTTTCGGGCATTCCTAACATACGCATAAATCTAAGTACACGGGCCTTTATATTTTCACCTCCTTCAAAAATGCGGTAAAAATGCGGATTGCGCGACCTTCGGTTCAGTAATCCAGCGCCATAGCCACTATACCACCGTGGCGAATGCCGCAGTGGATGATGACCGCTCGCGGTTCTTTGTGATATTTGACTATGTAGAAATAGGCGTTACCTAGACTCAAAACATAATCTACAGAGGATAGTGCGTTTGCGCTGGGACGTTTTGTAACGCAAAAAGAAAATATACGGAGGTTATTTTGAAGTTATCCGCCAAGGTGTGGATTTCTTCCAGACAATCGCTAGATTGCCCGGAAGCCGGCTAACTGGAAGCCGACTAACATTCAGCAAAACTTCGCAATTTTGCCGCTCTTATTCCATCGTGCCTTCTTTAAAACTTGTTTCTTGTTTTTCTTAAGTTTAATTCGTGTATCTATCCACTTTACGTTTTCACAATATACTCCGAGATGGTAGCCTCCGAGATACCTTAAAGGGCCCATGACAGTGAAAGTTTTGTTTCCGAATTTTTTACTGTAATTTGTAGCTTTGTGTCTGGTAATCCCGAAATTGAATTGTAAATGCTCTAACACATCGTATAATTATGCATGCGTCGTTAATTGAGAATGATTTTGCGTCATTTAGAAACGCCCGCCTAAATACCATGAGAAACTAGCGCCCCACAGCGAGGGAGCACCCAAGATCACGTGCACTCAACCTTGGGTGCCGTTGAAAGCGCATTTTTCAAACTGGGGCTACCCATCCGATGAAGTGGATGCGCTTGAAAGACGAGGACGAAGAAGAGACGGGACACACAGTGCGCAACTTACAACTTGTTTATTGGAAAAAGGGGGTAGCGTCACTTATATACACTTGCTTAAGTGTATATAAGTGACGCTACCCCCTTTTTCCAATAAACAAGTTGTAAGTTGCGCACTGTGTGTCCCGTCTCTTCTTCGTCCTCGTCTTTCAAGCGCATCCACTTCATCGACATGCAGAACCAACTGGCCCAACTAAGTGCACTGACTACCCATCCGGTAAAAAATGAAACGATGCGAGTGCTTCAGTATGTTAAGCGTGTCCCCCCTCCTCTCCCCGCCCTCCCCCTTACAGAAAAAAAAGTATTTCCGGCCTAAGCAGCCAGAACTACACTGAGAGCTGCCCAACAACAGAGCGAGAGGGGTGACGAACAAAAGTCCTTGCTGGGTGCCAGTCGCAAATCTTCTCTGACGTCGGAAATACTCGCGTTACTCTTGGAACGTCACACGGGGCCTCGGTCTACGTCATACGAGTGGCGATGTCGCGAGGTGCTTCTAACTTAGTGAGCACTCACGCTTATTTTAAAACAAAATTAAGATATCTTAAAGCAAACGTCCGCCACTAGTAATTGGCCAGAAGTGCCATAGTATACAGGACAATCAAACAACACAAACATCTTGAGGTTTCAAGTTTGGTGTTAGGGGTCTTTTAAATAGAAAGAAATTAAGCAAAAATTTTCCTTTTCTCGCGTGAAAATAATGTAGTAGGGCAGGGTCAACGTTATTTTTCTTAGGTATGCTTGCAGAAATTAGGGCACGCTACAAAAACGAGTTCAATGAAAGTTAGAAGCTTGGGCAAATGCCAGCGTGCAGAAGCGCTAGCCAATCTAGGTCTCCGAGCATAAGGTTCAATAGCGCGGTAGGTTTCTACCCAACAAATACCATAGCTTTCCTGACCACAGAGTTTCCTACAATCTTTACGAGAGGGAACTGTGGCGCTGCGATCGTTCAGCCACCATGGTAATGATAGATAGTTCAGAGATTTGCCTAGTCTTCAGGCTTGCGGCTTCAAGCGCACTTGTGGACTTTTTATTGTTGTCTTTTGGCTTCTCTTTCTCATAAAAAAACGGCTCGTTGTTAACCTTGTTAGTTGATTTGAATCGGTCAGCCTAAAAGGCTCAAGGTGGTGAAATGGGACTGATGAACGTTTGCTGAACTTTGTCTTGCGCAAAGAGACTGCAGACCACGCGGAGCCGAAGGAAAAGAAAATTAGCCAAATCCATGCACTACCCATCATTAATATGCTGGCTGAAGCGCCATGTGTTGCAGCTCCCTTAGACATAAGTGCCAGATTTCCCTCTAGTGTTCTTTTATTAAACTCTGTGGGCAGGACGGCACAATCCCAACAGAGCTATGGTACAAGAGAGTACAGAAGAAACGTTTCCCTGTTGCAGCACCTCCATGTCCCTACTTCTGACAGAAAGCGGAAACGGTAAGAAGCTCTTCGTAACCACACGAACGCTTCAGGATTTCATGCGAACCAGTTCTGCATTGATATCCCCTTTTCTTCCGCATTTTACGCCGAAGTGTTCTTATCTTCTGCAAGATGGCAGAGAATCAAGGTATGTGCTTTGCAATTTAGTGGCTCATAGTTGCATCTATGACGTCCCTATCAGACTTATGCTAAGCACTCTCGAAAGCAATGCCTTCGTGGGCTGAGTAATCACAGCGGACATATGAGGGTGTGGTTCCCTCTTATAATAAAACATGAAACGCCGTACCAGGCGTAAATGGTGCTGCATATATCAGATGATTACCAAACATGCCGTGATTTATGCCCTAGCACATCCGGCATGTCATAACTCTAGGCGTCCGTCGTGATGTTATCATGAACTCACTCCCAGTCGCGTAAAAAAATACTTGAATGGCTTGCCAAGCTTCGAACTTGAAGAAAAAATAATGATGTTTCCTTTCTGGTCGCCTTCTTCCAACGCGACAGTTGCTCAAGCGTGAATCCAAGGTGTTCTCTAATTTATTACCAAGTCACAATGCTGGCGGTTCGCAGACACTCAATTTGGAATTCATTGGCAGTATAACCTAAATGCGCCGTTTTCTTTTCTCTTTTCTCATTTATTAGTCTTTTGTATCACGTGTCATCAAAAGAACCACCGCTGATCTGTACCGTAGGGTCGTTATAGAGACCGTCCAAAGGCTGCTGAAACAGCAACCAAGGGGAAGTCCTGGCCTTAAATCTTGGCCTTCCTCTTTCTGCTTATGAGCTTCCGAAACACTCAAGAATCAAACACTATCCTTCCTTGTAATTGTTCTGAAACTTACCTTAATTGCGGTATGTTTTCGGACATCAGAATGTGTCAATGAATCAGTAGTAGCTCATTATTTCAGTCATTTTCTCAGTAACACCATACGATCATCGTTTCAGCTAAAACAGCTTTTGCCGTTATATATGCAGTAGACAATGCCACCTTCGGCAATTGCGACTGTCTTAGCAGCTTCGAAAATAGTCGCGTTGCATTGTAAACCTACCGCGGTTTCTGAAATGTACAGATTGAGCTTGACTGCATCGTGAAAATTTAGACGCATCTTGAATATGGCTAACTGCCATCTTGTATTGCCTAGGGCTTGCTAGCGTTGTTTAGCACTGAATCAAGTTGGCTGACAAGAACTTTTTGCTCGTACTGGCTGATTTTGGCTAGAATAGGCTAACCTTGATTAACTGTATTGGGTGTTCAGTAATATGATTTGAGCTTACTAGTAATGGCCTTAAGGGCACAGGTTTTTATTGAAGAGCAAAACTAGCTTTACCCAAGATCATAGCAAGACAGACTATGCTGGAATAAAGGGGAATTGCAGGCTTTCGTTGATTTGTTTCTTGCTAGTTTGAGCTGTTCCCTCTAATTGATCGCTGTTTGCTAGAAAGAAAAGTTTCATCACTTTCAAAAAGAAAAGCTTCACGTTAACACGCGCGCACAATAAAGCAAAGCGGGTATTCCGACGCTCACAGTTAACAACCAGAAATTACCATAGGTCATCCTATCAGTAATTTAACCCAGAATTCCGCAGAACGCTTTGAAAAGTCCTAAAGGAGTTCTGTTATAAACCCCATCCATTGCTGCGGCGTTCTAACTGCTGAAAATATGGGGGCATTATTAAGAGCTCTGAAATGCAACATATTCAATTAACCCAGTTGCAGTGTTCTGAAAAAGTTCTTGCTACACAGTTTCATAAAAGCGTACCCCCTCTCCAACCCCCCCCCCCATTTCCGCATTTACCAAAAACAAATTTCTTACCAATGGGCCCTATTGTCCTTGATGCATTTGGCGTTGAAACACAGGTTCTCAATTTGCAAATGTATCCATCGGCTAGCCCAGAGAACATTTCTTCAAAAATGCTCAAGTGTGCACAAATTTAACCTTATTCGTCACTAATATTGTCAAAGCCTCTTTGAAGAGCCATTGCAGACGCCGACACTGCCCTCTGACTGAAAGATTGGAATGGTAGTCGCTGTGCATATATGTGGTGACGTACGTTCGCCAATAAACTACCGTCTCATACCAATGGCATTCATTCCAGTAAAAAGCTTAGAACATATAATACGCTCACACCTCATTTAATTCTTCTAGTGTACTTCCAACCAGTATTTATCGGCATGGATTTCGCAAAACAGTTTCGTGCGGAATACAACTGCTGTAACAAGATGGTTAGTTGGGCTAGCCGGTGTTTATTCATTAAAAAATTCGCCAGATCCAACGCGTTGTGGGAATCGGTTTCATGCGAAGCAGTCAGCGAGTACTTCTATGCCGCCTTTCATGGCTATGAGCCAACCGTTATGAGGTGGATCGACGTGTTTTTGTAAGTGTAGTAGCTGTGTGCACATCGTGAGCTCACCAGACACGTCGACAACACTGGCGTTTAAAGGGTAACTAATGGTCCGACGTGACGTCAGCCCTCACGTTGTAGTGCATACGTCAGTATTATCGAAACTGAGTGCACTTTACGGTGCCATCATGTGAATATAATCCGTAACTTTTCGTAATGTATTCCCCCGGTATCTAGGAACGCTTCAATATAGCTTGCTGAATCATAGGCATAAAAATGTTATGTTTATTAGACTGCTATAAAAGTGAAGCCAATACTAGAACCCCAGACGTTCATGCGGCCTGTATCATAGGAGTACATATGTAGTGTTTATTGCTTAATTAGATAGCCAGCACCACAAACGCAAATGACGTCACACCCAACGTTTATAGATACTTTTTCAGTTCCGTAACTCCTCCGCCGAAGACGGCCGCCGCTTTTACCCAGGCAGTAAAAGGGCGCCACAGTCGTGAATAGCGCTGTCGCACGCGCGGGCATAAGTGTTCTTTCCCGTAGTGCTTGGCCGCGTGCGGGGCTGTCATGGAATGTTTTGCCTGGGTGTGTTTGCTGTACATGCGCGAGGTTACTCTCGACGACTTCGGTGAATTCAGACAACCGAGCATTCCTTGCCAGAGGAAGTCAAGCAGTTTTCACGCTTTTCGATGCCAACTTGTTTCGTGCCCTGCTGTACCAGCGGGTACAAAAGCATAACCCAGAAAAGCGGCACTTTTTTGCGCCGTCACCCAATCCGCAGCCTCTTGAAAGCTGGGTGCGAGCTATTTCTCGCGCCGATAAACCGCTGAGCAAAACATGCGAGACCATATACCATAGTGACCAAGTTTAGCCACTCTTGCATAGTGCATTTGAAAACCGCTGTGCAAAAAAAAAAGAAAAACGTCGTGAGTCTTTTGTCCAGAGTAATACGTTCTCGCGGGCTAGTTGGTTCATTGCTGTTAGACGTTATTAAACTGCGTGAAATTACCAGGACACAAGGAAGAAAAGAGAACAACACGAACGCAGAACAGCACGAACTGCGTTCGTGTTGTTCGCTGTGTTTTCTTGCTTGTGTCCTGGTCATTTCGCGCAGTTTAAGAACGTCTAACACCTTGTCCAGAAAAATGCGATGAACGACAAAGTTTGCCTACAGCTTATGTCCATGCCGTTCCGTGACCTCTCAGGTGTTTCTGACGACCATGGGTAATTGTGCACCATCACCAGAAGCAAAAGCCTTTTGCTACTGGCAGGCTACGTGGCTTTCAAATTGAAGAAAACAACGCGCTGTGAGGTCAGCAAGTAAGATGCCCTTGGTATGCGGGATTCCCTGCCGCATGAGTCTATGCTGGTCACTGTGCGCCAGGGGCGTAGCCAGAATATTTTTTTAACACGAAAGTGTTTTATGCCGGGGTCCACCAAGACTTCAGTGACGTATTTCCGTCACGGAAATGACGTCGAAAAAATATACACAATCAGTTGGCAAAGAAAAAAAGGTACCGTCAACGGGCATCGAACCCACGACCGCTCGGTCCGCAACAACAGATGCCGGGCACGCTATCCACTGCGCCACGGTCTTTTTTTTTTTTTTTTGCTTTATTGCCTGCTTCCAGACATAAACCACATCACAAACACATAGAATACTCTGGAGGCTTTACGAACACGCCTTTTATATCTACCACTCTCCCGGTCGGCTGGGTGGTGTTGACCTCTGGGAGTGGTAAGGTAAAGTAATTCGTCATTGCTGTGGCCTCCGAGACTAGCACCTGCAACGCCTTACGCGTCCGTCCCATTCGGCGCGTTTTCAATAGAAGTTGAATTTTGTCACTGCCTTAACACACCGCGAGGTGGCGACCTTTGCCCAAGCGTCGTAAAAGCGTCGGCGTCGCTCAGCATCACGCCAATACAAACCAAAAATAGCTCTGCGACGCGCGCCTGCCTCACCTGGCTGTAACAGCGCGTTCCACGCTCACGCACTCGCCCCGAGAAAAATCGCGGCCGGGCTGGTGGCACGACGCGCTTTGCGTTTCCCTTTAGTCCAGCCGTGGTGTTCAATCACAGTTTAACATGCCGCGGGATGGAGACCAAGTTCTACGTCCAATATGCGACGCTCTTCTGGCTATCACACCTCGTTCTCTGATTACGCTTTCACCGTTAACTACTACAGCTACCACAAGGGTTTGTTTAATCATTTAACATGGACGTTAGTAGTCGGGATGGAGATGTACCACCAATCATCAAAGTGGGTGCATACACGTTAAACGGCGCCATTAGCTGCCAGACATCAATATACATTGTGCAAACTCTGTTAATCAATGTACAGTAAGCATTCAGTTACTTCTGTAAGGGCACGCTCTACTTTCGTGTTATTCCGATTCCTATGACGGAGGGATCAACCGTGTTTTTTTCTGGGGGGGGGGTGCACCTCCTTTACCTTAAGTGGGGTCGGGCAGGCAAATGTGATCGAGTGTCATTTTGAGCTGTGTATGCTATGGCAAAAAAAATTCGGGAAGGCAGGGGGCACGGGCCTGGTGTGCCCCCCCCCCCCCCCCCCCTCCTGGCTACTCCTCTGCTGTGCGCGAATGTGTCAGTGGTAGCCTTTCAGAGAAACTGCTTGCATGTAAGCACGTAACGGTAGAGCGTGCTATAAAGCATGCTAGCAAGGGCACATTTTTTTGGTGACGTGATTTGGGGTGTGCTGAATGCTCTTATAACGAGAGGCACAAACACTGCTGGCTTCACTTTTATTTACTCCCATGCACTTTTTTGCACACGCCAAATGCTTGGAAAACAGCAGTACCATTTGGGCACATAGAGAGCAAGAAAGCAAGTTTTAAAAATTAATTGGCAGCAAACCTGGCAACAGAAGCGTAGCCAGGAAGGGATGTGTGTGGGGGGGTGTCAAACTTCCTCCTCCGATATTTTTCGATTTTGCATATGTATATCCACGCACTCATACAAACACACGCACGAACATACAAAAAAATGATTACCGCCCTCCCCCAAATGTAATGCCTGGTTATGCTACTGACTGCCAACAATGCTGTACAGTATGTACGCGTGTAAAAAAGTTTCCCCGTTCACTTTGCATACCAAGGATCTCGGTTTGCTTTCACAAAGTAATATTTCTTGCGATGCCACCATGTTCGAAATAACTGACCGAAATGCATGTTGCTTGGCGTTTTGAAACAATACAAATGCGCATTATTATTTCGTACAATCCAAGACTTTCGAAAACGTCACGTAACGCGAAGTTGCAAAATTATTATGCCCGGAATATGCTGTGCTCTTGGCTAGACCAAATATTTTCAAGTTAATGAACGCACTAGAATTACTGAAATGATATGTGTCCGTCAGTTTTCGCTAAATCTGTGACACGCTTGCCAACCGCAAAAAATTCTCGGCGAATATTTCGAGTATATTGATACAACAATATTTTATTCGTACTACAAAAATGTTGTACCCGTAAATTTCTCCGCGTTTGAGAGATGTTGTGTAACCTCGAGTTTTCTACGTTTGAAATTTGTATTTTTGGAGCATGCTCAATAGCCAAACTAGTGTGGTCTTAATGAAACGGACATGGAAAGGCGCAGGGCGAAGCGAGCGCTTTGTCATTGCACAAAACTGATGCCTGCGAAGCGTGTCTGTACAGGTCTTTTCAAGTTCGTGAGCAATATGACCCAAACAAATTAAAGTACATGTCCAATTAACGTTAAGTAAATGGAACAAAGACCAAGTACAGTGTTCGCGCAATTCTCATTCGGCCTTATGCAAAGGCTCATGCAAAACCCTTCGCGCTACCAGATGACCCTCGCTCTCCTAGCGCAAAGCGCGACTGCAGCGCTGTGGTGGCGGGTGCGGCGACAGGCCGCCTCCTCCCTACGCGCGCTGCGAGGAGATAGGGAACTGAAAAAGTGTCTATAAACGTTGGTCGCACCGACATTACGCCCGCATATGCTGTTTTTCCAAACAAGTTTGTAGACGTAGCGTGGCTCTGTGGCAGAATACCTGATTGCCACGCAAAATGCTTGGGTTCGATTCCCATTGGGATCGTAATTTCAATTATTCTTTCCATTAGTCGGGTCAACACTGCCGATATCGGCTTTTCTTAATGCTCTCGCATTGAAATTAGCAATGTCTGTTCTCTTCGTTCCTGGGTAGGTATAAACTGTCAGTCAGCTGTGGCGCATACCCGTACACCGCGGCCCGTCGTGAACGGTTATGTGCCACACAGGTCTGGAGGAAAGGGTTTGATGACGTACGCGACAGGACTTTATTCATGTCATGACCAGACAATCATTCGTCAAGTCCTCTTAACCTCCCATGCCAATATTGGTATACACCATAGTGATGCAGAACTATCGATGGTTCTATACTACTGTCGATACTATCGATGGCTCAGTCACTATCGAACTATCGATGGTAAGAAATGCTATCGATAGCGCTATCGATAGTAAAACATTCGGTCGCTATCGATAGTATAAAATCAACAGCACGAACGCATTGCAGAATAAACTTGGTTCCCCGCGCGCGTGGTACATTGTGGAGCCGAGAGAACAGGCTGAAGGGCAAGAAACTTCGCATGCTTGTGTTGTTGACCAGTGTGCTTTGCTGACAAACAGTTCAGCTGTATTGGAAAGGAAGCAGTTACATGTGGTGGAACTGCACAGCTTCAAATTTATATTGCGTTTTATGATTTCAAGATAAAAAAAATATCATGAACTAAGTTTGTTAATTGTAAGGTGCGACTGGTTCCTTTTGGATGTGAATTTATTGATGGACATATTCCGCCATTTTCACTGCGGAAATAACTTCTTTCGCCATAAATTGCTCTTAAATTAAGCGAAGGTAATAGCAGGCTATCGCAAATATTTTGGCAATATGGCCGGCCCGCAACAGCATCATTATTCACACCACTATTGATAGTATTGTCACGTTGTTGTGACGGGAAATAATGACGGAGAAAGGCTGGGAAATACGAAGCTCTTTATTTGGGCGAACTTGTGCCCAGAAAATCAAAACCCAAAATACAAGCGATACACGCTGCGCCATGATAGCGGCGAGAACAGTCGTCGGGCGTCGAGTAACCTGATCATCGGTGGAACGCGTCATCTTTTGTACATCAGTCATTGAACCTTCCAGCGTTATCGCTGGTGCTCGCGTAAGCTCTCGAATAAACTTGACTATTGGCGTCTGGCGCGTAATCTTAACAGAATGATCTCAAACAAAAATTGTGAAGCTTCTCGAACGTTATGGCACGGTCTGCGTCAAACGTTGCTCACAGTATTTGTGGGCGAAACCCGAATACATGAAAACAAAGCAATAAACAAGCGTGGCAGTAATATCGGTAGTAATATTAACCATGGTACTACCGATTGCACTATCGATGTTTTGTCGATAGTAGTGTTATCGATAGGTTGTCTGCACTATCGATAGCTTCACGGAAACTATCGATGTTATCGATAGTCAATTTGCCGATAGTTCTACATCACTACTACACCAAGTTAAGGAGGCGATCATGAGAGCACCCAGACATAGATAGATAGATAGATAGATAGATAGATAGATAGATAGATAGATAGATAGATAGATAGATAGATAGATAGATAGATAGATAGATAGATAGATAGATAGATAGATAGATAGATAGATAGATAGATAGATAGATAGATAGATAGATAGATAGATAGATAGATAGATAGATAGATAGATAGATAGATAGATAGATAGATAGATAGATAGATAGATACGGTCTAGTTGTCTTTCGATCGCTAATAAATGCTTTGGATTTAGCAATTTATTGTGGTCCTTCAGGACCGGGCCGCTCACACGTGGGAACACAAAGGCCGAGCCTCTCCGCCGTGCCGCGGGCCCGTTGGACAGCCCGTAACTTTTCGCCGCGGTAGATGCCGTGTAGAAACGCATGAAACGCAAGAAATGTTGCTTTCATCGCCGCATAAATGGGGACACCGCCACAGCATGTGATGTAAGCTCGCTAAGACATTGTACAGTCCACATACATTTGTTGTCTGTATTTTGGGGTAAATCTTATGAAATATTATAGGGCAAAGCACTGCACTGGCCGTGATTCTCGGCCCCGACCTGGGCCTGGTATTCGTTTAAGTTTAACCGCCGAACGAGACCATAGCGCGGTCCGAAACTGAGAAAAGAGTTTTACCTACCTGGCCCGGCCTGTCCCGGCCACACAGCAGATTGGTTCGGACAGGGGCCTGAGCCGGTAATCTAGGTGGTGTTGACCGAACATGGAATCAACGAGAAGGAATTTCAAGTAGCAAATATCTAGGTTTCGTTGGCGCGTGCTTCGCTAACGGGTATACTTTAGCATACAGTAATTCCTTGTACTTAAGGGCTTCACCGTTGAAACAGTTGACCTGACTAACGGGGTGCAATTAGCGGTTGTGCGGTGGCGCTATGAGGGCCCGTAGCCCGGAATTTTTTTCGGGGGGTTGGGGGGGGGGGACACTTGCTGAAAATCTTGATTATTTGAGAAAAACACCTATTTTTATTATTTATTTTTTGTCAAAGCACCTACTTCACCAAAATTTCGGGACGGGCCTGGCGCTACTGTACGTATATGTTCAGGAAATACAATGGGAATCATAAAGGGTATTTTGTAGCAGCAATTTTTGCAAGGAAAGTGATTTGCAGCGTCAATCAGAGGGAGCTCTATAAGAAAAGAGGGGACAGAGAACATGACGCTCTGTTTCGTGTCTGCTTTTATTGCGCTCTCTTTTCAAATTGAAGCTACGCTCTACCTACAAACGCAAACGTCCAGCCTTGTTGATTTGTAGCACCTATCTTCATCATAGTAGCACTTTGCCACATCAAGAGAAATACAGAGAAAAAGCCAAATTTATTTTCCTTGTGAACACGCGAACCTAGATAAAACTTGTAACGAAACACGTATACAACGATCACTTTTAGAAAGACGCAGCCGAAAGGAGAAAAAAGCTATTTGTGATACCATTTTTATCTCATATATCACACCACTGCTAGTACGTAAACTCTACAGGTTTTTTTGCGGCGTAGTTTACATTGTATTTCCTCATAGCTATGAAGAAATAAACTGTAAACACCTTTACAACTCCATGGGCGTCGGTAGTTGTTTTTCCTCCATCGCTGGAGCAAATTTCGAATGTCTTTGTGGACTTCTTCAGAATATAGCTGCCCAGCTCACCCATTCATTTTTCTCGTTCCCGAAGCTTTTGCCGCTGTTTAATATCATATATAAAACTTCTTGTGGGCTTCTGGTTGCAGCTTTCAGGGGTGTATGCCATCCACAGTATGTGCCATGCTCTTTTTTTTCCTATTTTAATGGTGTAGGTCCGCCTAACGATGTACCGATAGAAGGTCGGCATAGGACTTAGCGTGGGAGGTGAAGGAAGTTATTTCGATCTATTTTTAGGGTTCGTTCCAGTTTGGTGATAAAGACGCGAATAAGCTTCTCGACGCTGACATATTGGCCACTTATGGTTCGAAGTAAGGGTACTTCTCTCGGGACGGAATTCGTAATTGATTGTCTTTCAAGCCAGATATCTGGTCAAGCGAATATACATTTTTTCCGCGCCTATACTATTGCTGCACTTCGAAACGCCGTTGCGGCAGTATCATGTAGCTCTCGCACCATATTGCGGAACAAGACTAAAGCTCACACCTCAAGAATATGAGTATACAAAGCAGGCCGTGCATGGCCATCTCGCGTCGCATGACCACTGGGAACCAAGATGGCGCCACGGAAAATGGGTGCTCCTTTATCGTAATTCTATGTATGAGACTCCGCGCGCAGACCTTTCGTTTTAGTGGACGGCTGGAACTTTCAATGTGTTCGCCGCTTTAGAGCTCTGTGATTTCGCTTCCGATGACAAGTTATAGGTGAAAATTTACTATATTACATTTATTACTCCGAATACAAAATAACATTTGTGATATAAAATAATAACGAATGCAATGAAATAAAGCACAGAACAGTGATGATGATGATGAAATAAACTTTTAATCTTCCGAAACAATGTTCGGGGTCACCCTAGGTGGGAGGGTCCCTCAGTCCAAGAATCATCTGGCCGCGATCGCCTCGCGGGCCCTGGCGACGAGTCCTCGTTGGTCGTCTAGGTCCCGTGCGGAGATCTAGGCCACCCACGTCTGGACGAGGAGGTTGAAGCGTGCGGTCGTTGCGGACTTGTTATCGGCATCTTGGAGGCGCCACAGGCACTCGAGTAGTAGGTGTGCCAGTTTGCCGGCAACTATAAGCGCCTGGTCTACTTACTTTTGACTCGCCCGTTTCCCATAACTCAAGTAGCCCCATATGCAAGAAGCCAAAGAAGCTCAGTACTTACTTTTCATAAACCTTCTCCGAATAACTTGCCACGCACAAAAGCAGCGCTTCTTTCTTTAAAATTGAATGTATGATTAGAAAAGTCGAGCCAGATCCACACCATGAAAACTCTACAAACTACGGAGAAGAGCTGAGAATCCGCCTGCCTCTGTTCACTCTTGGCTTGTTTTTGTCTGAGTCGAAGCTTCGGGTTCGCCTGTATTTATTGGCGCTTAGCTTACGTCTGAGCATTCCGAAGCTGAGAGTCACCTCTAATTCCCTGGCGTTTCACCTGAGCTTCTCTCTTCCGTTGATATGCTTCTAAATCCCGGCGCTGGCGTTTCCCTATTCATTCGCAAGCTCGGGCAGATTACTTAGCCCATCGGCGACGCTGGCGTTCCAAACGTGCAGCCTACTAGGCGTCCACGGCGGGAAAGGAAACTTTTATTTCTGACGCAGTGGCGCCCTCTCTTTACCTATTTTGGTACTGACTTGGCCTGTAGCGCCATCTTTTGACCTATGTTGGTACTTTGAGCTTCACGCCGAGTGACGAGAGCTGGGGCACCCAAAGGGTTCCGCACATAAAAGAAGAGACATTATTAGAGGGTAAATGAGAATGGGGACGTGGAACAATATGGCTGAGGCCCCAAGTCCAGGGTGCCACTGCTACGGCTGCTCGCCGGCAGCATTGCGGAATGGGCGCCTCCATTCCATTTCCATTTCAGGAAATTAGAACTTGCCGCAATTCCATTCCTTTCAATTCCTCGGAATGAAAAAAACTTAGCCCATTCCCACTGCGGGATTGGCCGGGCAGTTCAATTCCATCCCTGTAACTCCTCAACGTAGAAAAGGCATCTTGATAGTTTTATCGGGTGAAGGAGCGACAGAGTATATATCGAAGGACAGAAATGTAGTAGGCGCTTGCTTATAAAATGTATGTACTTGTAATCAGCCAAGCCATTTTACAGCGAAAGTTGTTATGAGATCATTTCACCGGCCGTTTTTGGCGCCGTAGTTGTCCGCCGCCGCCGCCGCCGCCACCGGCGTCCGTAACCACTATCGCTCGAAATACAAAAAAAAGCGAAATAAGAAAAAATTCCAGGATGGAACGAGGTTCGAACCTGGACCCTCGGAGTGGGAGCCCAGTATTCAACCTGTGAGCTATGCCAGTGCTTGAAACTGCTTTGCAAAAGGTCCTATACAGGCTTCATGTCAGGAAGGAACCACATTAACATATGCAATATAGCGTGGTAGAAGACTAAAATAAACACCAAGCGTCGCACAACGAGAATTCTGTAATCAGGCGTGACACAATGCGAATTGCGCAACGAGAAGGTTGTTGAATGCTTGCAACCCATTACAAAGGGCTCCGCCATAATTCTTCATCGTCATCAGGCACAGCATCGACAAAGTGCCTTACATGCGTTTAGCCGGTACCACTGCTCTCCGTAGAATGACGAAAAATGGCATAAGGCCTGCTTTCCTACTTCTAAAAAATTACAATGATTTATAGCGTAGTGGGTTCCTCGCAAGTGCACTTGTATTAGTTGCCAAGGAAGCCCATGAGCGCATGATCCATTTCCTCGGGGTCTCAGTAAAGTTCTTCGCCCCCCCACCTTTCTCTCCCACGTCAACCTATGTTATGCAGCATGGCGGGAGAGGGACATAGCGACCGGGCGTCACCTAATGCAAATTACATAACTGGTGGGCCGTTTAAAGCTTCCAACCCATTACAAAGGGTTGAGCCATCATTCTTCATCGTCATCAGTCGTCGCGTCAACAAAGTGCACATAATGCTTACAGTCGTGTAGCTGGTGCCTCGCTTCTCCGCAGAATGACGGATAATGGCTTAGTAGGTGCTTCCGAACTTCACAAAAAATTGTGATTTATGGCGTAGTGGGTACCTTGCTAGTGTACTTGTATTAGTAGCCCCAAGAGAGCTTAAGTTTGTCTAAATTCTAAATTTCCGTGTAATGTTTACCGCCGGTTTCATGGCCAATCCCCCTTTGTGGGTAAGAGCCAGTAGAAGAGGTTCAAGCAAGCAAGCAAGCAAGCAAGCAAGAAGAAGAAGATGCAAGCAAGCTTACAACGGTGCTTTAGAAACGCCGCTCTTCCAGCTTTCGCTATGACTGTGCTGCGGTTTCAGCAGAGGCCTGCCGTTTTTTAAAATACTGCTTTATTGTTAAATTCGAGGCTCTGACTTAGTAATGTATGAAGCTTGAAAAACAGCGCGTAGACGAAAACGTTCTCTGTTTTCGGAAAACGATGTAATTCCATTCCCATTCACTCCGTGCAAAAGGCGCTTAATTCCATTCCCATTCACTCAGTGCGAAAGGCGCTTAATTTCATTCCCATTCCATTCCTCCAAGCATTTGTCCCCATACCATTCCGGTGTCGCGAAAATGTGTAATCATTCCGGAGTCATTCCAATTCCGCAGTGGCAACTCCGCAACACTGCTCGCCGGACGTGAACCGAAAGTGCCAACTGCACCTACGTGTGGCGAGGTCTGGCCCCTACTGCTCTGTTAAGAAATACCATCTTCTCTCCTAGGAGTACCTCTTGGTCATTGCCGTTTCTATTTCGCTCAAACGAGTTATGATACAACCTTGGTCCCACGCTGGACGATGGACCGTGACGACGACATGACACGGCGACAAGGTGAGACCCTAAGTTTCTTCGCCCATCAAAACCAGCTCTGCTCGTGAGCGCAAAAAAAAATTCCCTGTGAAGGGAGCAGGAGTGGTGTGGAGGCTTGCCCCCTGCAGGTCCCGTCGCACAGCTCATCGCGGGGAAGCGAGTTCTGACGCGACGATTTCTGCATGGGTGCAACGATCCCGGTTGCGTCCAACCAGGGTTCGGACTGCATCGATCGATGCTGCAGTCGAAGCAACTGGTAGACACTTTACCGGCTCGAGTGGCTGGCATTCGAGCAAGCAGCCCTCGGGCAGGCACGTGATCGCTCCTCTGGCCCCGGGCCATCAACCGCCACTTCGCAGGACAGCGTGGGCGCTCACACCAACTCCATCGGCGGTGGATCAAGTTCGGACGACGGTACGACACAACCGTATTCCAAGATTCGAACCCACAACGCCTTCCATACTCAACAACGAATTGGTGGTACCACGTAGGGCGATTCTTACTTCCTCGTCACTGGTCTGGTGGTAGTAGAGAGATAAAAGAGACATATATACCCGTGCTTACAGTGGGGAATTATGTCAGCACAGAAAACAACTAAGGTCAGGGTAGTACCCAATCGAACGTACATATCTTGGGGGGGTACGGCTGAAAGCAGTTCCGTAGTCGAAGTGTAATAGCCGTAAATGGCTCAGGTTAGTCTGGGAACAAAGCATACAATAAGAGATTTGTGATTGCGCAATCGTTATAACTCCGTTTATGGCAATCGTTCACATGTTCTTGCTGTTCGGCAATCGTTCTTGCTGGTAGCCTTCTTTGCACTGCATTTTTATAGATAGATAGATAGATAGATAGATAGATAGATAGATAGATAGATAGATAGATAGATAGATAGATAGATAGATAGATAGATAGATAGATAGATAGATAGATAGATAGATAGATAGATAGATAGATAGATAGATAGATAGATAGATAGAAACGCTCAAAGTGCCTTTTTCTTATTCCGTTAGTTTGCCCTGCGGCCTTTGGTTCGCTAAGAAACGTTAGCACTTAACACACTTTTTTTGAAGTTGACCTAATGCCTTGTCTACTTCGATCTTACTACAGAAAAAAACAAGTTCACAAGCCAGGTCTCTGCCCCTTACGGCAGAATGACCGTATCTTTCCACTGTTTATTATTGTCCTTTCTCCTTATTTTTCGGCCACCAATACTCTTATGGCGCATTCACACTTGAGGAGCGAAGAGAAAGCGAAAACGCCACAGCGGCCGGAAAACGTTCACATTTGTACTGCCTCTCCTAGATGCCGTCGCCGCCGCCACCTTCGCCACTTGGAGAATTCATTCTATTTTGTACGTGTCCTGTGCATGTAATTTCGTACCGAATTCAAGTTCTGCATGCAAAACACGGAAAAGATATAGTTTTCACCTTTTCAAACCGCTGTTTAGGGAGATACGCCAGTAGAAGCTACATAAACGGACACGCCTGCAGTGGCGGCGGCGGATTCACCCGGCTGTGCAAAAGCGAGATAAGTTGGGGCATGCCGAGGCGCTGCGGCACCTTCTTCTACGGCAGTCTTAGGCCCGTATTCACAAACCAACCTTATCTTAACGCTATAAGGCGGCCTTTCGTAAGGAAGGGAAAAGTGTAAGGATGAGAAAAGGCCGCAGTGCATTTCAGAAACTCGCCTTATTCGGTTTTAAGGTAGCCTTACGGAAGGCGGCCTTGTCGTGATAAGGAACGAGCATGGGAGCGAGGCTATGAACTTTTGCTGGCTGATTGTTGGTTTATTAGCAAGAAAAAATAGCTATATGCTCCTCAAAACAATAAGACAAATGCAGGAACGCATGACCGTGCGAGTTGCGGAAAGAACGCGTATCGTCTGGTCGCGCCGTGTGCTCCTTTTCTTTGTTATCGCTTTACCGTTGTCATAGCAACCGTCCGCTCGCGTAGACGCGCCGCCGCAAGCGGAGGCAGTCGAAGACGCGCCGGCATGAGCCGGTCCACGGAGCGCTCATTTCTACGAGGGCACCAACGAACGCGCCAAGTTGCGAGCCATTTTCTCCGTCTGCCTGCGTGTGTACGTGTGTGAATGTTTGCGTGTATCACACATATGCCTTGTTATTGAGTGCGGCAGAAAGGCGAAAATTGAATTTTACTGAAGATCCAGCGCTGCTCATCGACTTGAAAGCGTCGCATTGTGATAGCACGCGGTGTTCAGTGAAGGACAACACGAGAAAGTGGGAGCAGCTCAGAGCAGCAAAAGCGACGTGCGGCCGTACAGCGGCTCTGTGAGTGCAAAAAAGTGAGAAAAAAATATATCCCATACCGCAATGAAACACGCTCGCTTCCGCGTCGTACGCGCAGTGATTTTTTCACACGTTTATTACGCGGGGCAGTGTGGCAAGCGTATGTCCACCAAGTCACCGTTCACAATTTGAAAAGTGCCTGTGCCGAAGAAACAGAGCGCCACCAGCAGCTGAAGGAGGGGGGGCACGGGAAAACCGACGTATTGGACTGTTCGTTTCCAGCGGCAAGCTCGGGGACATGAAGTGCTCGCTTCGAGAAGCGGAGTCTGCTCAGCAACACACCGTCGCTTGACTATTCCTTGGAATTTTGACGGTTCCCGAGCACGTACTCGCAGCGTTAATTGCACATATGGACGCCGATCGCGTACGTCACCTTTTCTTTAATGACTTTGTACAGCTTCTTGCGTAATAAGCCGTAGCGCGCCGCATAAGTGGCGCCTTAAGGTAGCTGCCGGGCTACCTTATCGAACGCCACCTTTTCACGGCGATAAGGTTAAGGAAAGGCTGGATTGGCGCATAAGGTTTGTTTATGAAACGCGCTAAGGTGCCGAAAAGGTAAGGAAGGCAAAAGATAAGGATAAGGTTGGTTTGTGAATACGGGCCTTAATCTTACACGGCAGTCTTAATCCAAACCAGGCTGTCGAGGAACGCGTCCTTGTCGATGAAGTCAGGTTTCGCGTGCTGCACGGGTAGTTTGGAAATGCACCGATGCGCCAAGTCAAATTTGCGGGCCGTTTTTACATGACGTGGTTTAAGCTAGCGCAGCCAATGTACGACGCGAAAACGCGATTCGTTTCGCGTGGCCGAAAAATTGGTGCGAGACCATTTTTTTCGCGTCGAGCTCACCGCTTGTTTTTCTGGCGCGGCGCAGCGAGTGAATTTCCGGTGAGTTATGCCGCTTCCGCCTCCTTCTAGGCCAAGTGTGAACGCGGGGCCAGGTGTTCACGCCAAGTGTGAACCCAAGGCTTCATGTAGGCTTGTGCCCAAACTTACATTTGGGTGGATATCTCCACATTGAAGGCTCATTCACACCGAAGGCGTTGCGGCCAATGCAGCAAAGGGGAAAGCGGCGAAAACCAGACAGCCAAAAAATCGGTCCGGGAACGATCGGACTAGCCGCCTCGTTTTCCGCCCACATTCGCAGCCTGGACAGGAGGTTTTCCCCGCTTTCCGCTTTGCCGCTTGGGCCGCCACGCCTTCGTTGTGAATCAGCCTTAAGTATAACTCCATGGCCTCCGTGGTCTGTCGCACAGTTCTTTGATTCATCTCGCTTTTGTGAAGAGATGCGCGGCCCCTTAGTCACGTTGAAGACTTTTAATTCCTTGTGTTCTTGCTCGACACTTGGGGTGATGTATGCTGCTTTCTTGAGAGTTAACGACGAACCCTCGTAGAGAAGTCAGTCGCAAATATGTATTGAAGACGGGCCATGGTGTGTTTGGTCACGAAGCGCCTCATCTTGTCATGCTCCGAGCTCGCAGGCAGGCGCTAAGCGATGCGTCGCAAGTATGACCGCGTGAATAAATAAAGGGCTGAAGAAGACTGAGAAGACTGAATATTCGCTATGAATCAACACCAACGTGCCGTGTTCCCAGTCCTATTCGATGCAGAGCAGTCACAAAGTCTTGAAATGTGTCTGCTGTCTGTTGTTTGCGGTCGCGGAAAACGACACCATGAAACAAGCAGTTTGTCCCCTCTTCTTAGGACTTGTCGATGACTTGCAAAATGCCTTGGAAGCTCAGGGTTGCGAAGTCGGCTTGCAACGCGAAATCGTGGGGGAGACGCTGACCCTCGAAGCCCCAATTTGAAATCAACGTGGCCTTCTTTCTGTCGCCTTCATTCGCCAAAATCGCCTTCAATCTCTCGCAAGTAAAGATGTTTGAAACTAGCGCTTCCACGTCTGCCATGCTACTGCAGGTGCACGAGCTGAAAGAAGCAGAGGCGACGGCGCGGCCGCTATGGCGGGATAAACGCCAGCCGAGCTCAGCGCCGAAGCAGATGCCTGAGTCGTCCCAGCAGAGGTAGTGGTGGAGGCAAACGTATTATCGGCCATGTCTTGCAATTACGTAGTTTACCTCGTCGCCAACATGTGTGGAGTCGATGTAGTAAAGAGCCGAGGATTAAGTGAGGCCCTCGATGTTAGGCCTAAGTGCCAGGGCACGAAACGCCGCAGTAAAACAAGTGGTCGGCATACTTGTAGAGCAGGCAGACGAAGGCTGCTCTTATTCCTCAGGAAGAAGGAAAGGGAGAAGACGCCCCACACTGCGCCAACAGAGCTGAACATACAATACCCAATCAGGGAGAAAAAAGGAACTCATAGTAGCGCAAGATACTGCATAACATTGGAAAAGAATCTGAATACAACGAGAACCCAGGCATCTAGAGTTATCTTGAGAAAAGCCGTGCCTGCCTCGCCGTGTCTGCAGCGTCATTCAAGGGCTCCGCCTGCCACCGCGCTTGGTTAAATCAGGCTTAGTTAATTGGAGCTGAAGAAACTATTGAACCCTATGTGTACCCATAGTTGCCACTTCCGCTTATAATAATCGGATTTGCGCTTCTTTTTTTGCCAAGTTGCTTGTAGAATTCTCCAGTCGGTTGTCGCATCTTCTTGGTGGCTTATTTGCAGTTTCCAAGCAGATGTAGTTGGTATTGACGAAGGCAGGCCCGCCTGCCGAAAACGTTAGCAAAACTTGTGTTGTATACTGGATCCATTTAATTTCCCCCCACCATATCTATATATATATATATATATATATATATATATATATATATATATATATATATATATATACATATACATATACATATATATATATACATATATATATACATATACATATATATATATATATATGTATATATATATATATATATATATATATATATATATATATATATATATATATATATATAGTACTTTGGGTATGAAGATCGATAGATCCGGTACGATAGATGAGTGAGAGGAAGGACTCACGTACGAAATGTAGTTTTATTAACGTTTCGTACGTGAGTCCTTCTTCTCACTCATATATATATATATATATATATATATATATATATATATATATATATATATATATATATATATATATTGTGAGCGCGAAAAGTGAATGACTCTTCCTCCTCTTTACATATCATCATCACTTGTGCATCTTCGTCATCTGTATATATCATCATCAATGTGATTTCGGCTCGAGCACGGCTGAATAAAGCGGTTCCTCATAAGTGGTGGAGGTGCTGGTCCCTCGAGTCCCTGGTCATCCCCAGTTGTTCTACTACAAAAGAAAGATGGCACAGTTCGTTTCTGCGTCGATTACCGTGCACTAAACAAAATAACGCGCAAAGATGTTTATCCTCTGCCACGGATCGACGACGCACTGGATTCATTACATGGCGCCGAGTATTTTTCTAGCCTTGACCTCAGATCAGGCTACTGGCAAATACCGATGTCGGAGTCTGACAAAGAGAAGACCGCCTTTTCCACCCCAGATGGCCTCTACGAGTTTAATGTGATGCCTTTTGGGCTTTGTAATGCGCCCGCTACCTTCGAACGCATGATAGACAGCGTACTGCGTGGTCTGAAATGGAAAACATGTCTCTGCTATCTCGACGACATAGTAGTGTTTTCATCCACGTTCTCGCAACATCTGCGACGTCTTGAGGAAGTCCTCACCTGCCTCGCAAAAGCCGGCCTACAGCTCAATACGAAAAAATGTAGCTTTGCCAGCAAGACAATTAAGGTTCTCGGCCACTTAGTCAGCAAAGAAGGCATTCGGCCGGACCCTGAGAAGCTTGCCGCCGTTCTCAACTTTCCCCGGCCACAGCGTCAAAAAGACCTGCGCAGCTTTCTTGGGTTGGCTTCTTACTTCCGGCGCTTCATACGCGACTTCGCAGCACTTGCGTCTCCGCTCCATCAACTCCTCGCAAGTAACGCTCCCTTTGTTTGGTCCGAAGACTGCGAGAGTTCTTTCCTGGCGTTAAAGCAAGCCCTTACGTCCGATCCGGTACTGTGCCACTTCGACCCCGACGCACCCACCATCCTTCACACTGACGCTAGCAGTCATGGTTTAGGTGCCGTTCTCCTGCAGCGTGACAACATCTCGCGCGAACGCGTCGTTGCTTACGCTAGTCGTGCTCTCACCGTTGCAGAAAAAAACTACACCATCACTGAGCAGGAGTGCCTTGCTGTTGTTTGGGCAGTACAAAATTTCGCCCATATCTCCACGGCCGCCACTTTACAGTCGTTACCGACCATAACGCACTGCGCTGGCTTTCGTCACTGAAAAACTTATCGGGTCGCCTTGGTCGCTGGGTGCTTCGCTTGCAGGAGTACGATTTCGATGTCACCTATAGGTCTGGAAAGAAGCACCAAGACGCCGATGCCTTATCACGCTGCCCTCTGCCCAGCGAAGATAACCAACCATCGTCGCTCCAAAACGACACCGCATTTCCAGTCGCAGCTCTAAGTTGGCTTTCATCCGGCACCCCATCCGTCCTCGTTTCGCACCAACGTGTCGACCCTTACTGCCGCACTATTGTTGAACGCATCAACGGCTCTTCTCCTCCTCCAAACGCCCGACTCCGTCGACAACTCAGACAATTCAAGCTTAACGGTGGTGCTTTATATCGCTATGTTTACCACCCCGATGGAAACAAATGGGTCCCAGTCGTACCACGTTCTCTCCAACGTGAGGTTCTGGAAGCATTTCACGATGATCCAACCGCCAGTCATCTAGGCTATCATAAAACTTACGACAAAATACGAAGTCGCTGCTCCTGGCCTGGCCTTTCTTCAGCCGTAGCCAATTATGTCGCCTCCTGTGTCCATTGCCAACGGCGAAAGCGACCAACGACTGCTCCTGCTGGCTTAATGCAACCACTTCCCTGTCCCGCCTTGCCTTTTGAAGTCGTCGGAATGGACTTGTACGGCCCTCTTCCTACAACATCGAATGGGAATCGTTGGATTGTCACGGCCGTTGACCATCTGACCCGCTACGCGGAAACCGCCTCTCTACAATCTGCGACTGCCACTGACGTCGCCGATTTCTTTCTGCGCAACATCTTTTTACGCCATGGAGCCCCACGCGTTCTCCTCAGCGATCGCGGCAAGGTCTTTCTGTCTTCTATTGTTGACCAAGTTTTGCGTGCCTCCAACACCATTCACAAGACAACATCTAGTTACCATCCGCAGACAAACGGATTGACAGAACGCTTTCATCGGACCCTCTCGGACATGATCTCAATGTACATCCACCCCGACCACACGAACTGGGATGCAATCCTGCCCTTCGTGACATTCGCCTACAATACGGCGACGCAACGCACTACCGGCTTTTCTCCATTTTTCCTCGTCCACGGCCGCACCCCGAGTTTCGCTCTGGACGTCTCGTTCCTTTCGGCACCTGCACCCTCAACAGCTCCTTTCTCTGAACAATTTTTGTCTCGCCTCGCACACTGCCGTCACCTGGCCCGTGTTAACACCGGCCTTTCCCAGGAAACTCGAAAGGCTCGCTATGACTCGTCTCGGCGTGTTGTGACTTTTTCCCCTGGAGACGAAGTTCTTCTCTGGACTCCACTGCACGTTCCCGGCTTATGCGACAAGTTCACCAGTCGTTTTATCGGACCGTACACGGTCGTCGAACAGACATCCCCTGTTAATTACCGCGTGTGCCCTCTTAGCACTCCATCTGATCACCGTTGCCGTGGGACAGAGATAGTGCATGTATCTCGTTTAAAGCCTTATACCCGACGCATTTCATAGTACTCTCAGGCGGCCAGGCGGCCGCTTCCATCGCGCGAGGGAATTAGTGTGAGCGCGAAAAGTGAATGACTCTTCCTCCTCTTTACATATCATCATCACTTGTGCATCTTCGTCATCTGTATATATCATCATCAATGTGATTTCGGCTCGAGCACGGCTGAATAAAGCGGTTCCTCATAAGATATATATATATATATATATATATATATATATAAAATATGCGGAAGAGTAACTTCGGTTGCCGCAATGTTATAAGTATTTAAGAGTATATGCGTCTTCATAAAAAACTTCATTGTCGACGTTTCGATTGGAGACCGATCTCCATCTCCATCATTCATCAAGATCGGTCTCCAATCGGAGACCGATCTTGTCAGCGCCGCCAGTCTCACTCGCCGTCATGGCTACTGGCGGCGCTGACTGACGCTTCCACGTTTAAATGCACATATATACCCTATAAAGTGGACGGGGGGATGGCCGCCGCGGTATCTCAGTTGGTAGAGCATCGGACGCGTTATTGGAAGGTCGCAGGTTCGGTCCCTGCCCGCGGCAAGCTATATTTTCGTCCACTTTTCTTTCTTCACATTTACCTTACATTTACTACTAAAAGCATCCCCTGTACTTTCCTTGCCATTATTGTCTGTTAGTGGTCATTATTATTGTGCTTAACGCATGTACTATTTCTTGGCAAAAGCGTAAATCGCGTTGCGCATCAGCACATCTGAATTGCACATCGAGCGAGGGGATTAAAGGCTCACCCACTACAAAGCACCCAGGCATCATCATCATCATCATCATCATCATCATCAGGAAAAGCATCAACAAAGTGAGAAGCTGCGTGGGTTCGCGTGTTGCCTTACTGACACGTGAGGGGTACTTCGCTCGTTCGCAAAACGACGAGTTATGGCGTAGTGGGCACTACGCAGCCGTACTTGCAATAGGCACTCTAGGATATTGTGAAGGAAAAACAGCGCTACGAATGGACGAGGACTAAGGAAGAAAACGCGACACGGGCGCTGAACTCGCAACTGAACTTTATTGGAAAACACACGCACACATATATACAGCAGCTGACTCGGTCACATGACCCTCCATATCGTCTGCGCAGCAGAGCAAACAAACAACTAACAACTCATGACGAATCTATGCATTTGTAAGAACGTCTGATAAAAATAACAACAGCCCATCTATATAAAAACCTGTGTTTTCTTCCTTAGTCCTCGTCCATTTGTAGCGCTGTTTTTCCTTCGCAATGTTGAATCACCAACTAGCCCAAGTTTCTATTCTAGTGCACTCTAGGATAGTTTTAAACGGCCAGTGTTACACGCACAGACGTTCCTTTTTTTGCGGCATGATTGAAGTGTCCACCGGGAAGTGAAGCGAGGCTACCGATTGAGAAGGCGATGCGAATGGGACCCGATTACGCTATCGTGTTCTACTTTTGAAGGGCAAGCATTCTCCAACTTTTTTTATTGAACGAGCGGCGAGCAGTATGGTTTGCCCAGTTTCTGTGGCACATACCAGCGAGGCGTTTTTAGTTGAGTAGGTAATTGTTGACTACGTGACTGTTCGCAGAATTACTATATCCTCGTATTTCTGATTACTCTCCCAGGGTCGCAATCACAATCACGTCAACCGATTCGCCCAGTTTGCCAGCTGCCGCTTGAGCTCAGCCTGGGTGGTCACGGTCGCGTTTTCTTTAATTTGACCATGAAGGCCGCTCATGATGATGGCAGTTTTCAGTTGAATAAGTTATTGTTCGCGGAGTTGGGAATAGTTTATAGTTGGATACAATGTAAGAATAAATACAAGCTCTGCCCTCAGTCATCGCTGTTCCTCACATAGAGAATCCGCATAAATGTTCCATCATATTAGATCTGCCCATTCTCGTGACGTGAAGCACTTAAAGCGTGTTCTATTAGTTGACTTTGTCAAGCAGAAACTCGTTCGTGTCGTTGGTTTTCGGTCGGAGACTTTAAACTCCTGGTAAACTTCGTGAGATGCTCTGACATTATTGCCCAACGAAACAATATTTTAATTGGGAACGACGAACCTTTGATTCCCCATATGTGCAGTGTTTACATTAGCAGAGAAAAAGCATTCGCGCTTCGAACGGAAACGAGCTAGCACAACTGTCTTACAAACTAGAATGCAGGCGCGCAGCAGTTTTATGGGCGAAGCCTATATTTTTTGTTAGGCTGTAACCGACTATAGTTATATACAAGTTCGCTCTAAAAATAAAGGAAATGAACTGCCCGATACCTCAACAGTCGTTGTGGTGAACTGCTGCTTTGAACCTTAAGTCACGTTTACCCTGAGACAATCGGCGTCTAGAGCGGCGTGGAAACCAGATCGGCGTCGGTGAGGTCCGCCGGATTCTCACAAGGCGGACCAATCGAAGCGCGAGCCACGAATTGAATTATCGCGCCCGAGTCCTACGCGCTTGCGTTATCGCAGGCGGTGAAGTCCGTCGTGGCATCGAACACCTTCGTAACGACCCCGGACTTTTCGACAAGCTCCGCGTGAAGCACACAGGCTGTTGTCGCGAGTATGCATCTCATTTGAGTGTTATGCGTTGCCATCTCGCAGAAAGGTTAGAAGTATATTTCTTGGCTTGACTAAGCTCATCAACCTCTTTCAAAACAGTACGAATCCACCACTACCGATGCCATGAGTTCTTTGAAGACGTCCTCCTGTGGAGCTATCTTGTACACGTTTCGCGGTAGTACGGAACGAAACGTCACGAGAGGACGAGAGGGAGCCGCACGGCATTGTTCTAGGCTCGTGTGACGGTCAGACATGAAAATAGCAACCGGAAAAGGCACTGCTGTCAATAATTTTGGCAAATAACGGGCACAGAACGGACAGAGACACCGTTCTGTTTAATATACAGAACGGTGTCTTTTGAGGGGCGAAGCTCCTTAAAGCGGCACCCGTTCGTCCCTTGTAGTGCGTAACTAGTCGTAACGCTAGTACCAGATCTTGACCTCCAAGGTGGTGCCGGTTGGAGATTTCTCCTGTGCGTTGTTGAACAATAAAAAATTCGCAGCGTGCGCGTTAACTAAAAGCCGAATTATTCTGCCTCTCATTCCCTATTAGCAGCCATTGGCATGTTCCAGTAGGAAACGTTAGTAGAAATAGAAGTGTCTAAAAGCCGACTTCTTCTGTCTCTCATTCCCATTAGCAGCCATTGTTTACCTCCAAGGTAGTGCCTGGTGAGATTTATCCTGTGCGTGATTAAACAAGAAAAATTTTGTTCAAAACGCCGTTGATTGATGAAATAAACCAACGAAAGACGCCAGATGTTTTCTAAAAGCAAAACGAAAGAACGCCAGATGTTTCTAACGCAAAACGAAAAGACGCCAGCTGCTTAACGAAATACGCCAGATGTTTTCTAAAGCAATGGTTTTCTAAACAATGAAAATTCACAGCGTACATGTAAAATTAAAGTGAGCTGCAAGTCGTCATAACTCTCATCGAACCTTTAGTATAAACGCGCCCGATCTCGCGTCGGTGATGATGTATTGGGCAGAATTCACGGAAGATTCACGGTTTACCGATGAACCTCCGCAGCTTCGCCCACTCATCATCATTCACTCCGTGGATATGCTGTGATTTTTTTTTTGTTCTTGTTGCTTCAGTAGGCAGTACGGCCATCACCTTCAGATTCCATGCTTACTTTGAACGAATGTCAGGATTTGGTGTTATCGAATGTTATAAGGTCGTTTCAAGGAAACAGTCGCCTTACTTAATCTCGGGAAAGAAATATTGCAGAAAGAGACCGATTCCATTTGTGAATAAATACTAAAAACATGTAGGATGTTTATTACAAATATTTACAAAAGTGCAAAAGCGAGATGTGACGTCACGACAGCGGCTTGTAAACTTGGGAATCTCTTTCAAAGAAATCTGGAATAAAGGGAAAAAGAAAAATAATTAGCATGTGTGACCGAGAGGACCCTTCAAGTGGGCACTTTTACCGAAGCCGGTATGATAACAATAATTGCTGTAAAGCGGTTGTATACTATCGAGCATTGACGAAATATTCAGAGCGGCGGAGCATATTAAGCAATGTGAGGGGCTTCTTGCACCTTCTAGCAACGCCACCTAGTTTGTCTATGTGGCGTTGCTTCTAGGCGCTTACAGTCTCAGGGTCAGGGCTGATAGCCAATCTGCGACAGCTCTCTGCTCTACTAAACAATATTGATTGTTATGGGGTCTGCGAATAATTATAGTTAGTGCCCATTTCTTTACCTACAGCGCTGGATACATTTCTTGCAGACTACTCACATCCTCAACAGGTTAATATAAGTGGCTGCATTTTTACAAACATCAACTAGAACAGATTACCATTGGATTACCTAATCTCGAGGGCAAATTATATCGCCCGGGCATTGAATATACTCATTAAACCTTGTTCAAGGGATGTGGCTTTTCTACGTTGCGCAGAGAAATTCATTACTGATATGTTAATTCAATTGGAGGTTATTATTTAGCAGAATGGCTTATTTCTTGCTTCACTGGTAATAAACAACACTTACTCTGAAACTTCTGGATGAGTGTCTACAGATTCCGTATCTGGTTCTGGTTCGACAATGGAGGGTGGGGGCTCGGGAATGGCTCCAATGAACTGTAAGAATTACAAAACATACAAAGCATAAATCACTTGGCATCCTGTGTCATTGCTCTCACATAATGAGAAGGTGAACAGCACGTTGCCGGCACAAGGTACATTCACTCAACTTGTTCGCATTTTTTTCTATTCTCAAGCAAAGCACGTTTAGGGCGGCTGACCAACTTATGGTGCCCTCTAAGTGAATACCTTGGCTGTGAAAATGTTAGATAGCATGCACCATGTTGAAGAATAATTATCGCCAATTTTGTTATCGCTGGCGACAAACAAAATTACGTATTACGGCTTTCTCTCCGTGCATAGCTTTAAAACCCGCACATTTCTTGTGATTGACTGTTTGCCAAGCTTGAGGCTTATTAAACGTCTATCTTTGATTAAATAGCCACGCTCAATATTCACGGAAAAGGCTGCTCATCACACACACACGTACCAAAGATGAAATTAAACCGTGGTTTTTTAGTATACAATATATAGTGTTTGAGATCCATAATCACATAAGCTCGTGTGCGAGACGCTTGAAACCTCACCAACAAGATTCTCGATTTGCCTGCCCTAAATAATTAAAAGTTGAAGCCGGAAATATTTGCCCGATTGGTAGTGCAATATCCTCGTCACTGTGATTTCCACTGCCACTCATGTGTGGTTCAATTTGCTCTTCAAGATGCAAGGACGTTTAAGGTGAAATAATGGGTATGTGAGCTGCCATTGTAAGCTTTTAACATTACTTAGCTAACCTAACTTTATTTCGTCTCGCTCTATGCCCAAGGCAAACCGCATGCCCGCAGCGATGAGGCATTTGCGCTTGAAAATAAGAAGCTGTGGTCTGGGAAAGCTACTTTCTTGTATTCATTCATTCAAATACTTCAGGCAATTAAACTTTTTGGTTTTCCTTTTTCGCTCCCGCTCTAAACATCGACGCTGCTACGTGCCTTCAGAGCGAAGTGTGTGTTTCGGTTGTTATACATACCTTGTTGGGATGCTGGGCTGCCTGAACGGCGTCGAAAACGGATGGGAAGAAAGCGTCTGAGCCGAGGAATTCCACTGCATCCGCTTTGCGTAGGAAGTCGAAGACGGAGTCTGCCGAGAGAAGATAAAAAGATAGAAAAAAAAACAATTTTAACACCTCTTTAGGTTACAGGACGTCCACAGTTACGACGTTATATAAATAAATAACCTGAACAACATGATTGATGCATGGATCGCCGCAAGCGCCCATGCTATGCACAGTGTTGGATTAAAATGGTCCTTAATCACTGAAAATTCAATCTAGCATTAAAATGAACGCCAATAGTTGTTGAATCCAAAGTGGCTTCAGATTCTCGGTAACTGTTCCTGTTAGGCGATTCCCAGCGACATTAGTTGTTCGACGACTACTCATAATTTCAAGTCTCCATTTTGTCCTGAAGCTATGTCTAGTTAATCTATATGTAGCACGAGCTCGTCCACACAGTTAGGCAATATTTTTTACTAGGACATATTGGTAACTCGCACTGTAGTTTTACAATCCTGCACATTGACTATAAGGCACAGACACTGGTTGAAGCCCGCGTATCTAGTAAAATACCGTAAACATAAAGCCTCACACACCGCTAATCAATACTTTCATAATCACGCAAGCAGTCATGGTAGTAGCGTCGGGATAGAACGTCCTCATCTTAGCCATGGGCGCAGTTAATGCACGAGATTATATAGAAATAACTATTCTGATAATACGCTATTTAACTGTTCTGGTGTCACTTGTTTTTCGTATATTTTTCACAATGCAACTTAAGAGCTTCAACAGGGTCCCGCTTATATCTCTAGGTCGAGACCCATGGCATAGCGCAACAGATCTCCAGCTATTACCTACCTTAACACATTCGATATCGCGACAGGTTGTAATAAAAATTATTAGCCTGCGCGTACATTTGATATACGCAGCACTGTGATGTTCATGCAAGTATTCGTTAAATATTTTACCGAAATGTTGAACTGTTAACGAAACCGCCACAGCTTCGCATTGCTTGCTGAACAGGAAACGTAAGATTTTACAATTTAGTTTTCATGTAATGGTCATAGAATATTTACTTTCGAAAGCTGATGCCGCTCCTATACGTGTTATGGCATAACAATACTTAAGTCTGATCTTCAGTTTTTGTTGATAGCAAGATTGCCTCTGTCCGAGTTTTTAAGTCCTCTAGAAATAGATTTGCTTGTTATAAGAGTGGGTTACAAGGGTATTGTTCAATATTGCCTAATAAATGTGCTTACCGGAACATGCAGCAATGAAGAGCTTGACGTCAACAGAGTCGTAATCCCGTTTAAGCTGAAACCAGAACAAAAGGCAGCGTCAATGTCATGCATCGGATCTTGTTATTTCTTTTGTATGATTATTTTTATTTCGAATTCAAGCATTGCCTCTATTTTTGTGAATTTAAAAAAGAAGCGTTGCTTGCTAACCCAAAATGCAGCACTTTCTTTTTACTCGAACATTCTTCAAACAGCGCAACGACGACGAAGACAAAGAGACTGGCTGGCTTGCTGTTTCTTTTGAAGTTTTTGTTTGCTCAGATGAGGTTACATGGGTGTGTTGTCTTTTTCTTTCCATTTCTTCTTTCATATGTTTTTAATAAACATTCAGTTGCGAGTCAGTCCTGTGGTTTGTGGCTCTTGTCTCTTTGTCTTCGTCGTCGTGGTGCTGTTTGAAGAATGTTCAAGTACGGTCACCAATTAGCCCAGCTTTCAATCCTTCTAAAGTATATTCTTTTTACTCACCGATTTCAGCAGAGCAACACTCGATCCGTCCATGAAAGAGACACGAGAGAAGTCGAGGACGATGTGGCTGGGCAGGGCGAGCATTTCGGCGACACAACTGTTGCTCGACTTCAACGAGCACAGGTCCGCGGCCACACTGCAGTTCAACGAGGCGTTCTTGGACTCAGCGCCCAGCATCGGTGAATCCTGCAGAGACACAAGTAAAGCATTAACCAATGTGGCCAACCAATAGAACGAAGAAGCTGCACTTGCGAAGAGTGAGCACTACGCAACGCAAGTTTATTTCCGTCATGATCACCTTCAATAGTACAGTCATAGCGAAGGCCCAAACAAAGTCAAGAGAAAGGGTTTAAAAGGCTAGTGTCATCGCGTCGAACAGGGGGCGCAAATTTTTGTTGTGCACACTGGTAGAAGTGTGCAGATACCATATTCTAAATACATCGTTCAGATGCAAAACTTGGGACGAAATCTGACGTCTTTTCTTTTTCCTTCGGAAACACAGAAGCCAGATGCTGAGATCTCGCAATGTGCCATAATGTAGTCATATTTCAATAACATATCTTTAAATGCATTTATATTCTTATAAAATATATCGACACCAGACCATAATACGTCGTCATTTGCTTCTGTAGCGCACTTGGTTCATAGCAAAGCAGAAGTAAGGTCTACTTCCCTAAAGTCAACATGTATAAAAATTCGCACCTTCGACTCCTACTCGCTGTTAGGAGAGATTTAAATTTGCAGAATTTTCATTTGTATTGTATATTCGCGAGCCACTCGCTCGTGTGGGACGTTATTCATAACAGAAGTAGCAGTGCCACCTCACCTTGACTAGGTTGGCGATGTTGCACGTGGATCCCTTCTGGGCTCGTTTCCGGGCCTTGAGCACGTCTCTGTTAAAAGAAAAATTCGTATTGTCACACCTTTCATTCTCTGGAGCATTGCGAATGCCTCCTGATTTAACCAAAATACACAGCCATAATATGAGCTCACAGCACCGATGCAATCAAGTATCAGTGGTACTTGGCATTCACGTTTCTTAACAACGCGTTTATTACATTTTACTGTGTAGCAGCCGTACGTGAGTGTAACTCTCAAGAAATTCACAATCGTAGAGTACAATCGGAACATGCAATGTGTAGTATGAGTATAACTTGTTTGTCGACATCTTTTTCATTCAGTTTTATTGCCAAAGCCTGCAACCCACATATGCTCATCACCATATGCGTGCGCACGGGGGGGGGGGGGCAGTCACCTAAGAGGAGGGGCGCAAAGTCTGCCCCATATATTGACTTGTTATATAACCAGCAAATAATTTTTTTTTCAGCTCCAGTTCACTTCTTGCCCGACGTTTTTCCTTGTCATGTACAAATTTTTGCAAAGTTAAAATATGTCTTTTTTAAGGCGTCAATGACTTTTCTAGATATAACAGAAATTGTCCATTCTAGTGCACGCTCCCTTCTGTTACTTGCGGATACGTTGACATTTCTCTCGCTGATTTCTTCGCTTTTGACAGAGGCTGAGGACGTAAAAAGTCAGCCTGAAGCATTCGATGCGTTGGCTGTACCAAGCAATTACCTTCGAGAAATTACGCTAAATTACATTATTTCATGAACGACTTCTCACTGGAAGGAATACAATCTTAAAACCACCGGCTATCCTTAAGTACGTCTGCAAACCACTGCAACTCAGAATGAACCACTGCAGCGTTTACCTCACCTGACAGTGAAGCCGACCTTCTTGTTCAGTTGCTCCTTGAAGTATTCTGTGTTGGCGAAGTGAACAGGTCCACCGAAATGGAAGATTTTGATCTTGGGAATCTCGTCGACCTGCATATAACGCCAAAGATGTGATCAGCGCTTGCACTAAATTCTCTGTGGACTTCGAAATTAGTGTGGCAGTGTGCAGTTAACGTCACCGCTTCGTAACTGAAATATTTGACCACTTCCCTCTGAAGTATAGCAGCATCGGGCAAGTATTTCATGGATCGTTCAGCACTAGGCAAAGCCTACATCCCTCGCAGCCATAGACTATAGCACATGAACCGTACAGGTTCTTTGAAATAAATTTCTTATGCCTCAAACGCAGTTCTTGTAATATTTAAGGTGGCATGGCAATTTAAAATTATCGGTGTCATTTGTCATGTGTAACCGCATTGGTCACTCCGAAAGCTGCAATACTGCCAATGGATTCTTACCATTTGGTATTTCTTGATGGGCACGAAGAACTCCGTATCAGCCACAGAACCAAGGAGGAACGTCTTAGGCCTATTGAAAAAAAAAAGATGATAGTTCCCATTTAGCCAACAATTCTTTGTAAGGCTAGGCTAGTCAAGATCTGAAATTAGATTTAATAAGTTGTACTTTTTATAATATCTGTACACATTTGTGGTTTTTCTGTTACCTAAAGAGGCAAATTTTATTGATGTAATCAAGAATGCTATATTTCGCAAGCATTTGAGTTGATGCATAACTTTAATTGCGTTGTTTTGCAAGGAGATTGCCTTTCTCGTGTGATAACTAGTAAGTTATACATTGTAAGTGCGTCAAGAGGAACAAGGATATTTGGGATCTCAGGATTAAGCTATGCAGTCTGCAAAACTGTTACACCATTTGAGATTTATCTTGTTGCCATACAGTAATCACCACTTCGCGTGCGCCTATTTTCTTCCGACACAGCAAGCTGACTGTCTCAAAGTCTGAACGCTAGGACGCTAATCAAAAATGCATTTCGTGGTCTGGGGATTCCAAAAGCAGATCATTCAGGAAAACAATGGCACGCAACATCGATGCAAGTTATTTTTACGCGACAGAACAAGCAGGAAAAGCTGCCAGCATTCACAGAAGATAACTTTCTAGCTCAACGAGAGAAAAAAAAACTGATTTCTATCATTTATCCCGGTGCAATCTATAGATTTCGTGCGTTTTTCCTTGCAACTTTTATTAAAGTGACATGTTCATGCCGTATGATCGAGTGCCGTATGAAGCACGCACAGTTTGAAAAATATCAGGAAATATTAGACTACCGATGCCCTATTTCGAGTAGAAATGAGGCGGTACGGGCGTTTCACGTGCCATAACCACGTGATGTCGCAGGTGCAGGATGTGGTCTATGAGATAAACACGCGCACTGCGAATGACGCCTTTTACTAGCGCAATACACCAACTAGAAAATGTATTTCGGGAGATAAACTCCTCTGACACTTGCCGTTTCAATAAAATTTGTTTCTCTCTCTCTCTCTCCCCGTACATAAATACAAAGTCTGCTAATGTTTGATGGAGTGGCGGGGGGAGGGGGGGGGGGGGGAAGGACTGTTTTCACAATGTTCATGTGAAACATGAAAAACGTGACCAGGCTGCCAGAGGCGTATTTTGCAGCCTCGAGCGCACGTGCGGTTCTAGCGATACGTTATAGAGTAAAAATATTTTTTGGAAATGTGTGGCACGTGTCTACAATGCGGAATAGGAATCGTGCGCACGTGCAAACACAGACGTGCAGCCAACGCTGCATACAGCAGTTAGAGAAACATTATACTCGCGGACAACTTTTCTTGGCCACGAAGCGAAAGCTACACAGCGTAAGCGCGCGTATCCTACCACAAATGAGTGTAGTCCCACCACTGTGTCCGTATTTTCTGCGTGAGATATATAAACAATACTCCTTCATTTCCTAGATGTAGCTCTTTGAGTGAGGACGCAGCTCACACCAGTGAGGTATTTGTATTTGTTTTAAATTTATACGGTTGCCACTTCGCGTTTTCTGCACGCGCGAGAAACTCGCGCCTTTTACGTGTACCTCGAACCCTAAGCGGCGTCTGAGTCGATATGAAACGCTGACTACGCGCACCCATTACTTTCCACAGCGGTGCGAACCGTGCGCCATGCTGGACTACTTCGCGTAGGGGTACATATGCAGAAGCTTCGCCCCCGTAGCTTTCTCTTCATTGCCAATAAAAGTTGTCCCCGAGTAGAGTCCTTGGTATTATTCACAGCCGGTTTTCCTCAGTTGTCCAAGATATTATGACAGTAATTTGACGAATATTCTTAAGTGATGAAAATATGCCCACAACCCATGCAGCGCTGCTGCTTCTTGGCTGCCCGTATTTCGCTTTTTTTATTTTTTATTTCTGCGCACACAGAATAATGTATATCTCTTTTTAGTTGGTGTTATCTAAATGAGCGATAACGAGAAGTGCTTATCATCGAAACTAACGCACGGGATATCGAAACTACCATAGGGAAGGCTCTGAATACACTTCGAATGATCTTGTCCTTTCGATGCGCTTGGTCAAGGTGGAATACTGACTAGAGACCTTTCCAGCAAGTGTTCTTAAGTGCGCTTAAAACAGTCACCTCTGGATCTTGTAGATGAGAGTGAGCAGCGAGAAGCCTACGCCAATGGCCAGTCCAGTGATGACGTCGAAGATGACGGTGGCACCGAAAGAGACCATCCACACTTGCTGTAAAACAAAAGGTGAAGACATGTATAGTTGCATTGCACACCATGTCTCATGACCGTCTCAGTATACGGCAAAGCCGATTGTGGGGTACTCACTCCGTCGATCTTTGAAATGTCCCAGTAGCGTTTGAAGTCCTGAACCTGCATGACGATTTTCTTCAATGATGTCACGATGATCGCCGCCAAGACACACTGAAACAATATAAAATACATGCGTGTTATTGGTAGAAGTGAAAAAACAGTTTACAGGAAGTGACGTCTATTGAAATAAGACTGCTGTACGCTATGTTCGCGCAATAAGAATAGGCTAACCTGATGAACTACAAGGACGCAAGTTTGAGCAAACACCAATCGTGTGTCAGTAATCCATATTTCTCAGGGTTTAGTGAATTACCTGTGCGAAAATATCACAGAATGGGCCTGGGAGAAGGAAGAGGAGGAAGGAAAGGAGTGAAAGGCAGGGAGGCTTGCTACCCTAAACTGGCGGAGAGGGATGAAGGATATAGTAAATCAATTTAGACCTGTCAGATTGGTCGTATTGCGAAGTTGCTACACAAAGCAGCGCGTATTTGAATCTTCTGCGCGTATACATTCGAATAAAAGAGCGTCCAACGCTTTTCACTGTAGTCCGTCTGGTCAGTTCTTCATTAAGAAGGTCCATCAACGCAAGTGAAGGTGTAAGGTATTGCAAATGCCGTATGGAGAGCTATAAAGTTCTGCCCCATCGCATTTCTAACCTTTACACAAGGAATCTATTTACAGTATAATTTGCATTAAGTGAGGTCTAAATATGTTCGGCGCGCATTCTAATGTCTCCGTTTTTAAACAGAGTTTAACAACTGAGTAACGACCGTGGTTTTTCAATTCTTGATCAGATCCGCCGTGCATAAGAAGGACATTATTTGCTTCAAGCAAAACTGTTGGACTACATGCTTTTTTGTTTGCTTTTCTGGTTTAATTTTATGCACTTGAGCCAGGAAAAAGTACGTTACTGCAGGAATGACCGTTGCACTATCGTAAAAATTGCATCTCAGTACGCAAGAAACGTCAAGAAACAGAACAAAGAATTACAATTTATTTAAAACTACTCACGATAGGCAGCTCCTCCAAGTAGTGACCGAGGAAGAGAACCATCAGGACGATGATGACGATATTCACCACACTCACAATCTGCGTAAACAATAAGTAACGAATGTACACTATTCCTTAAAGCATTCATTATTCAAAAATCTACACCTAGTATACTGATTGCGATGCGTACACAAATCTAGAACATTGATCTGTCCCATACTGGTTGGTCCCTTTAGTCCTAAAATACTTTTGTCCCAGGTGCTTTTTAAATAGCTTTTGTTGCCGGTGCTATGACAACAATATTTTTATGGAAGTAATACGTATATAGATAAACTCATAGGTGCCTATCAGGGCGCGATGAACGTTATCACTGTGTTTTATTTTTTCTTGGACGGTGTGACACCTAGTTTTCTTCCAACACCGCAGTGACCATTTTACGCTTAACAGTACGCCAACAGGTTCAGCTCACCTGAGTCTTGCCACCAGCGCCCTCTTGAACAGCACTGCGAGGCACCGATGCGGCGATTGGGAAGCAGGAGAAGAACGATGAGAACACGTGACTCGCTCCGAGGGCGAGGAACTCCTGTTTGAGGAGATGGAAACAATGGAAAATTAGATCGCTGACGTTATGCAAGTCTACAGCCAAACGCATAAAGGATATTGACACTCTTAGTCACAGGAATATTAAGCAGTACATGCCAGCAATTTTTAGACATGAGGCACATTTTGCCTGACTTCCTCCACCTACCACCTACCAAGTTATACTCAATGTTTGCACAGCTCACTTTAAACTCCTTTGGGCGTGGTCTGCATGTTCCCAAGTACCCAAAAACTACTCCTCCGAAAAGGGTCGGGAGTCCAGACAATCTATGACGGACTTAAGTGAATGTCTTTCGGTCGCGTATTGAGCGCACACGCACAGGATATGTTGAATAGCCTCTGACGTGTGGCACCCACTGCAGTTAGGGTTTTGCGCCTGCCCAGTCTTACAAAGGCATCTTCGTGTATATGCGACACCCAGCCACTATCTATGTAGTAATGTTTCCTGGTCTCTTCTTAGCCGGAATGGAAGCCGAAAAGTATGACCAGAGTGAAGTCTGTAAAGACGCTTTTGACGAAAATCAGGGTCATCCCATAATCGTGTCATATATTTTTTTTCATAGACTTAGACAGCAAGCTGTTTGCATATCGGGAAAAGTGAATTGATATGACTTCGCCGTTAGTTTGCGTCATTCTAACTTCTGCGTCCGCTTGCTCGTTCCTAGCTATGCCACAGTGACTGGGAATTCATTGCATTTCTAAGCGAGACAGGCTTAGATGCTCGTCTTTAGAGCATGTGCGGTTTAAAGCCTTTCGCGCGTGTCCTGTCCCCGCGCAGGACAGATTGTACAGCGACTCATTGTGCCATATACCATAGTCACCTATCATCACACCTCCCTCCTTCTTTCTCTTTCTTTCCCCTTTCCCCTTACCCCCGTGAGGAGTAGCAGGCTAGAAACCCGCTTTCCAGGCCGACTTCTCCTTCTCCTTGTCATTAAACATCTTCTTCTTCTTTTGCACAGCTCAGCCCAACCTCTTATCTCAGGTCAAATGCGTGTGACACGTCGCTCCGAGATGTCTGTAACTTGGCGTTTTATTTGCGACACATTCTAGCACGAATTCGTAAACACTAGTCGCTGATGTCAGGCGGCTGAATATGTCGCAAGGTCATATAAAAGTTGCTCTCCTAGGAAATGAGCGTTTTGTATCACTCTCTGGCAGCTCAGTTATTCAGATGTAACCGCAAACTCCTGATAGAGGTACCTCGGCTAAAGAAGTTACGACAAAGCATTAAACCAGAAACGATAGTGCATTTGAAGTTTAGAAAAAAAAATGTTTAAGGAAAACTAGAAAAAAGAAAATACAACGAAATAACCTCCATATGCAACTGAAACATGGGGAAATGGAGCATTGACAGTTTAAATGAACCAGAAAATGGCGCAGTTCGATAAAAAACTGCATTGCCAACAAGCAAGGGCAAAACTACAGAACAACTGCAAGGGCATAACAACTAGAAGATGGTGCTTACATATCCACTATGTTATATTATAAAGAGAAGGAAACGGAAGAAAGCACTTGTATACCTTTGCCAGTGTTGAAAACTACAGCGAGCACATAGATTCAGTGATACGTAATATCGCGGGTGCATTGAGCGCTGCTAGCAACAGCGTAATACTTTTTTGAGGGGAGGGTTCGAGATAGCCTGAGAGTTGATATTTGACGCTAAAGCTACTAGACGACATATAACGGGTGGCAGCACAGCGCTCGCGTTGTCATCCGATCTCACGTGCCCTCGTCTCTTTAGCGCTGTCGCTTGTCGCGTATGAAGTTTCAGGCTAGCTATCCCCCCCCCCCCTTTCGTTCACGTCGTCCTGATTTTGTCCCTGTCTTTCTTGCGCTGCCACTTTTCCCGTAATAACCACCACCAAGCACACCCAAGTTTTACATCTATTAGCAAGCAAGTTATTGCGAACCTGATTAGCGTCAACAGCGTAACCATGCTTCTGGCCGAAGATTCTCCCCAGTGAGAGAGTGATGGCGAAACTGACGATGGCCAAGGCAAACGACTCGGGTAGGATGCTTGCGATGAGATGCGTGTTGAAGCTGGGAAGAGTGGGCTCGGGCAACCTGCAAAGCGACAATTGCTTCTTTGCAATAACAACGCACATACTTAGTAAACACCAAGTTTAAGCGCTTCTTATATGTACACGCGTGCAGCTTTTGTCAAAAGAAACATGGGAGCAGGAGCGTGTTGTGGTCTTAGTCCTGTCGTAGCAACTCCCCGCCCCTCTCCCCCGCAGTGAGATGGAACGGTGCGACCACAACATGGAAACAACCAGGCGCTCCGTGCTCTATGTGCCAAGTGCCATAGTTCCTATTGACTAAGGGAAAACATTGCGCGTGTTGTACGATTAAAACGATCTCAGAGTATGAACCCAACGCTTGGCCTGAATCGATAGGCGTAACCGTAAAACTAGTAGCCCATTGATATTCCATAAACTAGATGCATGTCTTGCTGTAAGGTTTGTGTATGTTTTTCGCGTCGAGCTTTACTGTAAGACTTCGCATTTTACAAGTCTGGTTTCGGTCTTGGTAGGTTAATAAAATATAATTTTTTGTTATTCTCACTTGTAAAAACTTTGCCTTCGAGATCAGTTCCCAACAACTGTAGATACTCTAGCTTACAGCGCAGATTTAACTTAGCAAATTCGAACACTATTACATTCAATAAGTTGAATAAATAAGTGGTGTTAGATATTTCAAGGACTTCACAACTTCACGTGAACACATTTACGTTGATGATAGAATGCATTCTTACATTCTATAGGTCTTTCTGCGTACGACAAATGCTTGAGGCATCCCCCTTGCATTGAGACAAGAATTCGACCGGGTGGTAGGAAGAGCCAGAACATAATGATTCCGAAACGGCAATGACTTGTACAAGAGCTTACTTTTCAGGTATGGTTCCAACCACTTCAACGCCGTAGTTTTCTCTGAGGTTCAAGAAGTGGGACCCAACTGTGAATAGTACCACCTGCAACAAGGAAAGAAACGAAGTGCCTCAGATCACTATGCTTTCGAAGAACTCATCGCTTACCTACTAAAATAAGCAAGAGGAAAATGAAATGCAACGTGCTCTACTTAAGATATTACGCCATAAAAAATAGTTTATTTCTGAAATGTTGGAAAAGCGGGCAGGAAATATGACACCAATTCATTACAACACAAACGCAGACAATATATACGGCAACGTATTGCGATGGGACGCAGGTATGTCGGTAAAGAATTCCAGTGAGTTCGAAATCTGACAATTATCAAAGCCATGTGTCAGCAAGGGAACGCGACATTGCAAATTCCTTCTATGCAGGTGGCCCGTGCGCAATTCCTACCGTCATAAGCAACGTTTGTGCGGGAAATAAATGGCACATTTGTTCTGACAGCACATTTTTACCTCGAAGTACATCGTTTCTGGCTCTCTGTTTTGCGCGGTATCCACATAAGCACATACAAATACAGGAATAATGTGAGCAATGCACTAATCATAAAGAGCGCGTGTGTGGAAATCGCGCGCACGTTTGCCCCTCAGCAGATGTTCAACTTCAAATGAAAACATTCTTTCTGGGTGAGTCTGATGACGCAGACAAATGCGCATATTCGAAAGGCACGCGTTCAATGCTGGCCCGCGGCGGTCGTATTTTCGATGAAGGCGAAAACACTACAGGCCGATATATTTCGATTTAGGGGCACGTTAAAGAAGCCGAGGTGGTCGAAATTTTCGGAGCGTTCCATTACGACGTGCCTTGTAATCCTGTCATAGTTTTGGCGCGTAAGACCCTATAAATTATATGATAATCAAATAAACGTATTGTGATGCTCGATGTCTGCAGACCTGCTTTTATGTAGTCGGACGTGGCAGATCAATGATGCTGTCTGAATTCAAAACGCGTATGTTTCCGTGTTTTAGAATATTCATAGCAGGCGTAGGAAATACGATGTATAGGAGTGTGAGGGTAAAGTGTGAGGAGAATACTAATCGTTCTGTCTCGGAGTTCGCGAATGAGATTCTCCTACCAACATAGAGACAACGCTATTCCCACGAGCTCGTAATGCATCTTGCACAGTAAATCACAGTAAACGAGGTGATGTCACGTCTGTGAATTTAACAAACGCTGAGGTCATTTCTTGTTTATTAAAATCAAATCAAAATAGAAGGGTATCATCTACCCTCTAACTGTGGCTACTTTCTGTAACTCAAGAGTATTAACAAAAAAAAAGATCATGTTAGAAAAAAATATCGCAGATTTGGGAATTCTACACTTTACTCCTCCTGTTAGGTCAGTTGAGGCCCGCTTACAATGCAGGGCATACTGGAATACGGTGTCAAAAAACAGAACACAAGTCGCGGGTCATTGCAATCTGAGCTCAGAAAATGTACACCAAGTGCAAAGAAGCGTACACCGACGAAGGACATACGCCTGTCACAAAGCGCACGCACATAGGGACAGTAAAAGTGGGTATATGCTCCCGCAAGACGCACATCTTGCGAGAAAACAAATCTGTGCGACGCACGTACTAAAACTGCACTGAATTTGTACCATGTGTGTAAGTCACGTGCATGCACACAGCTACAAACTGCAGCTTCTGAGCACGTATTTCTGAGCACGTACTTGGCGCGGTACCTTCATAAAACAAGTGTTCCGTTCGTCTAGAGCATTCGTGATAGTCCATTCCCTGTGTGATTAGTGGTCACGTGTACTTACGACGGTGAGTTCAATGGGTAGCGGGATTCCGAGCCTGCGGATGACGGGAGGGTCGAGGAACAGCTTGACCACCATGATGACCACGATGGCGACGAACGCTACGAGAGTCGTCTGCCACGCCACCTCGTGGATGTGCTCGAAGAAGGCGTACAACGTCTGCGAACGAGAGGAACAAAGAACGGGAACGGATGTTATGTATGCTGCACATCGGTATGCAGGGGACAACGATGTACCTCAGTGTTCAAGAAGAAGAGAGAAAAAAATAAAGATGCTTTTGTGCAAACTTGACGCTTCGAGCATATCACGTCTGGTTTCCCGCATAGGAAGCTTCAAGCAAACACTGAGCGTTGTGGCACTTAGTGTGTGCAGCTTAGGTGGTGCTTCTTCAAAGCTGAGGCTCTCGCAGGGCCCCTCTAGCAATTGCAGAGATCAATTAGTACTGCCCACTTGTTGCTTTTTTGGCAACAGTGGATGCGGGATCACGAGCGCATAAGAGAGGTGGGCCGATCCAATTGGCCACTCGCTAGATACGCATGGCCGTTTTTAATTTCCCGTTGGCTTATGAGATCGATAGATTTAGCAGCACTGTGCAGATTGGGAGGAATGGTCATAACTCTTCTTGGAAGAAATGGCACAAGTGAAAACAAAATACCAGTCTAGACGACAACTATCCCAGATATTTCTTCTAGTTAAACTTGTTTTGTTGCCTCCTGATATGTGTCGCCGTCTTTTCTGTAATTTATTCTTTAGTCAAAACGCACCAATTCAGCAAACATTGTTATACTAGGAGGATCACTCATCCGCGTGGATCTAATGAATCCTGGCAGCGACTCACTCTAGGCATACGTCGGCAAACTCACTCATCAGTCGACTCACAAAAGCTCACTCAGACTCAGATTGAGCCGCGAGTCTGAATCTGAGTGAATCGGGGTGAGTAATATATTGTTGAATTTGAGTACGACTGAGCCCGGTTCAAAAAAATTTTATTGAGTCTGAGTCCGAGTGAGTCCCGTTGAAGAGAATTTTGGTGAGACTGAGTCCGAGTGAACCCTAAGCGCAAAATAGTTGCTTGAATGAGTCTGAGTGACCACCACATATTTTGCCCACCTATGACTGTCGGCGACCCGTGGACGTATCTGTAACACCCTCACCTTGTATATGGTGAACATTCCGCTCATGTGAGGCACGTGGTTCCCGAAGATGGACCCCAGCTGGCTGATGACCACCTGGACGGCCACGCCTGTTGCGAAGCCGTTGACCATTTGCTCCGAGAGGAACACGTTCAACGTGCCGAGGCTCAGGAAGCCGAACGCTAACTGCAAACATGTCACCACATTATAAACTGTCAGCAGAAAAAAAAGAAAGAGCTGCAGCACTTTATTCGATTATCAAGTACCTAATACAATACTTTGAGGCAGCGTAAAAAGTGTCTGTTCAAATAATGCTGAAATAGGAAACGGCCCCTAGCAATTTTTAAAGCTGGAGTTCGATTGGACGCATCAGGAAACCTAGCCAAAATAAACGCTTCTGCTATCGAAACCAAAAGAAAACTCATGAATACGAGTCCACTGATTTCCCGTATTCCCTGTAAAGCATTATGTGTCTTTTTGTAATTGCCTGCAAGAATATAGGCGCTTATCAGCAGCTCTAAAAAAACTCGGAGGCGACGGGGTTGAACTCGTGTGATATCTTCTAATTGAACAGGCAACCGCGTCGCCCGCTTAGGCTCTACTTGAGCGTTAGTTCTGGCTTGCGAGGATTTATAATCAGGCACAAATATTGCCTTTTTCTCTCTTTCGCTGCACTACTAAGCAAATTAAACGGTTACCAAACAAGCGGTTCTTACAAGGGTAAAGAAATACTGAGTTTTACTGCTTTATAACGATTGGGATCAAACTGAAATTTCGCTGCTGTTAAAATTTTACTGGCGCCTCACTCACCTGTATAATGCCAATGGTGAAGCATAGTGCAGAAGTGACCTGCGTCACTGTGTACTGCCCAGCGTGCGTGCCGTTGTGTGTGCCGACCATGGGGTGATGACCACCGGTGTCACCAGAGATGAGTTCCCGAACGATGCCACCCGTCATCATAGACATGATAGCGTCCGCGCCTGCGCAGGAGCATGAGGCAGTTTTACGCTTGCTACCGCTGTACCACGATTCAGCATGGCTATCTGTATGCTGTGTTATATTACTGCTCAATCGTGTTATCGGGTATAATTCAGTTTCGCTTATTTGTCCGTGAACTGCTTTGTTTACAGCTAAACCAAGCGTGTGCCTGAGCCATTTCTGGACAGGTCTTTTTATCAGAATATAAGCTCATGGCTGCGGGTAGTCATGGTAGCCCACTGTCAATCGATATTTCCCTGTTTTTTCTCCTTTTGTCACATTTGTTTAACTTGAAGTTTATTTTGTATATGTTAAAAAGAAAAGTGTTACATTGCAGCGTGTGCGTGTTAACGCTTGTTGTAGTACCAATGCAGAAGTAGCTTAATTTATTACACGTGCATCACTCAACTTCAGCAGACCCGATGGAACGTGGCAAGGGGATCTTATTAGCTGTAAGATTAAGAGATTTCTTCATAACGCCTAAACCTGATCGCACATGTACGTATAATAAACATTCAAGCAGAAAGTTCATTATGAATCATCCGCTGGTGATCACGTGCATTGTTGGCGAATTCCTAAAAAGTAACATTTCCTACTCACCAACAGATGCTTGCCTGACCGTTCCCAGGATGATGTAAATCATCATCGGGAACATTGCGTTGTACAGGGCGAAAACAGGGGGCACAGATGCGAGGAGAGTGTAACCCAAACCTGCAATGAACACCAGTAGAAAAACAAACATTAGATATAAAATATAATTGAGCCATGTGTACGCATTGGCAAATGTGCAAAAAAAAACAATTTTCAATTTTTCGGTACACAAACTAGCGAACTTATGACCGTATGAAAAAAAATTGGCGCGTTTTACTGGGCCAAATATTAGTGTTCGAATTACTACATCATTAAGAGCCGGTGTTTATTAGCGTATGCAGATTTTTCTGCATGCACAGAAAAGTAATTACAGAAAGAATGTAATGAGTGTAAATATCTGCTAGTTTTAAATTGCATCGCCAGAACGTATTACAAGCCTAGCAGTATTTAATCATAAATGAAATGGAACGTCCATGATATCATCAAATCTTCCAAAAGTGTGCGTATCACTACTATTTTTTGCAAGCAGTCGGTAGTGTATACTCCCGTTCGAGCCCTGCAATTAGTAAAAATTTGCTGCTTTAAAGCAAAAGATCGCCGGTAACTACTTGGAAAGCTTTCCACATTCATCTAGCTGAAATGTGTTCTGTACACAGTCGGAGGTCTATTTCATTATGCTATACGAGGCCTGAGCAGTAAGTTATGCACTTATTTCAGCATTGTCATGACGAGGCCTTTGAACCCTGCTCTCCTAACAGCTGGGAATTTGAAAAGAAGACACAAAGACGAAATTGTTTTTCTTTCTTTTCTTCTTAATTCTGGAGGGTGAAAACTGACATATCTTCCACAGTTGACACATCTGTAGCATAATCACGTTAACAAGTGTAACGCTCTGATTTCAAGTTTCACGTGGAACTGTTATCTTTGACGCCATTAAATCTCACATCGACGAGATGCGAAAACGTCGGATGTTCGCAGGATACCACATCGACTGACACAACCCATCTGGGCTCCTTAGTCGTCGTCCATACTGTAATACGTGGATTTAATTATGGATAATCATGTAGCCCATTCCTTCACCCGTATACTAAGGTTGACACGCATATGAGGGACGCGCAGGGGCTATTTTTGGTATTGATTACTGGTTGTTTTTTCTCTATGTCGGCAAGCATGAATTTATACCTCAGTGGCCGCACGTGTCGACTAATACATCGCGATCTGAACAAAACAAAGGGTGAAATTACTTTTTCGCCGTCCGCCGCGTGCTTCATGTGCCGGCGTGACCCTTATTAAACGAACGAATAAAATAGCTTTGGAAATAGCTGGCGAGCACGTGTCGAAAACAAGGCCTGCATTATGGAAGGTTATGAGTTGTGGGAGCCTTTCAGCTGCACTCCCCATTTTAGGTCGGTATGTAGAGCAGTCGTGAAGCGTTAGAATGCAAAACAAGACTGAAAAGGAAGATCGCAAGTAGACATTGTCAGAGGCCATAAAATATCCCGCGCTTGCGGAGATATGGCACAACTCGCATAGGAAAACACAGCGTTCCGGGTGGCAACACTGCGTAACCTGTTCGCAAAGTTTTCGTTCAGTGTTCCTTTCAATGGACGAAACCAGAACCACCCCTGTTGACACGAGGCCTGGAAGCCGTCACGACAAAAGGTTGAATGAACGGTCCTTAACCCGGAAAATTGACAGCACGATGCTGGCATGACATGTGCCACGCCAACAGGTTTAAAAGGACATGCAACCAAATAATATTAAGGCACTGCCGCGGTTCCGCAATGTGTGACAGATCAAAGTCACAGGTTAATCGTTCGCGCTGAAATTTACCCAGATGACTCAAAATTTACAATGCAGCTTAACACTGTATAGGCTGCGAATCCAGGCGAACAGCGGGTGACATTTAGTGTTTAACCGCTGTATACCACTTCAAGCATAGAGCTACGTACAAGCGCCTGTTTATTTAGATTTCGTTGTAGTTTTCTCACACGAGACCTAGTGACAGCGTTTATAAGAATTTTTCTGAAGTCACTATGCGAAAGGCTGTGTTCACAAAACGTATCATTCCTTAGCGTGTTCTCAAGTGTCCGTGGCTGCGAAGATCACGCAGCTGTTTGTTCATTCTAACATCGCCCCTAAACTTTGGTGGTATGCGGAATATTTAATTTATTGTGGCTGCTGTCGGCACATCTAATAGTTTGTAAATGTATTGACGCAGAGCTAAAGCATCCTACACGTTAACGTGCTTGTCATGCCCCACTCATGCTGACTGCTAATAGTTGTTTCATTGTTGTTGCTAAGTTAGTGTAAATATAAATGTCTGTGAATGGTTCGACAACCCCCCACGCACACTGCTAAATGCCAATACCATCTGGAATGTAAATGATTTGCAGAAGCAGTTAGGATGCATAAGGCCCTATTTAACGCCACTCACTCTGCGGGACTTGAAACATGGCGACGGTGAATCCGGTGACCACATCGGCGAGCAGGTAGTCCTTGACACGGTACGTCCGCAGCCATCCGAACACAGGCAGCAACCTCAGTGCCGAATGCTTCAGGTGGCGGGTGTTGCATTGAGACTTGCCGATGCGCTTGAGAACGTCGCCCGGCGCCGTCTTGTGTTTGGGCAGTTGGAGGTACGTGTCGTTGAAGCCGGTCTGCGAGTGCACAAATCAAAAGCACATTAATAAACGTATCGTTAAGCTTCGGTTCGTTTCTGAGTGTGACGTTAGCGGTTGTACTGGCCACACAGGTGCACACGGTAGGAGCAGAGCATGGCCGGCTGCTTTGGCGCCTACAATAATAAACTGCAAAGCATAGAGATAGCTAACCTTTCACTCTAATAAAATAAAAAGAATATGTGTTTCTCATTTCGGCAAGTCCTGACTTTTCACGTACATGACTCTCTTTAAAGCTACACGTTCAACCTTTTTGGGTCCCACCACCCTCCGACGAGGATAGAAAGATCTCTAAAGAGAGTTCACGTGTCTCTCTAAAGAGAGTCGTATACGTGGCGAACTGGACTCACATAAAAATGTCAAAGGACTCTTTGTTTTGATAATGCGAGATGAACTGGCGCGAGAAGAAGGAAAACACAGTGATTGGTGCATACCAGATAAATTCAAGTCATATCTCCGTTCAGAATTTGCTTTTAAACTGCGAAGATTGCTGATTTGCCCATAAATTTGAACGTTTCTGGATATTTAGAGAACTTTTTTTTACGAATACTAACTAATTGCGCGAACTAAGCAACGTACGACACAAAATCACCAGCCCTAAGAAAGTGGGAAAGCGCAAGCGCAGCTAATTAATTTTTCACGGCTTGAACAATTATTTAAGAATTTCAGTTATTGCTAAATCTATCCGCCACCAAGTTGCTGTACTCAAGGTAAGAACGTCCTTTTTATATCAGCTGCGACCCCAAACTGATATTGCGCATAAACGAAGTGAATGATGCCACGTATACCTTGAAGAAGGGCAACATGATAATTAAGGCCTCGCGTTATGGTAAGAGCCCACAACTCAGGTTCTGCGTTTGCTATTCCGCGTAAGGGGCGAGGCCACTGGCATCGAATGAGAACAATCACGACAGGGCTGGTCCTGCTCAGTGCATGACGCGAGGAATGATCACTGTGTTCATTGGCAGAGAATGCATATGCCGACCCGGCTAATGACCAATAAAAATAGACCTGCGTCTGTATAGAAATCGTGTACGGAGAGCTCAGCAGAGTGGGTAGGGCGGCGATGAACGGTAGTCTTTGACCGTTGGTAGCACTGGAGTGGCAGCAGCTCTGTAGCGCACATAAGGACGATACTTGTCTGTTGAACATGAGAAACAACAGGGAGAAGCGATGAACTACTCCATAATTCTACAAGTATTCTCATAAATTAGCATTTTCGTTTCTCCCTAGATTTGAAAAGAAATGGTTGAATATAAGTTTATTATTATTTCCTCAGAGCTCATTTGCAAGAGGTCACTAAGACTTGAGTACTGTAAAATATCTCGAGTTTTGGTAGTTCTGACTCAATAAAACATCTCTAGACTTATCGAGGCATCTTCATAATACAATGATGTCCATCTGTATCGACATAAAATTAACCATGCGTAGCCGAGATCGTCAGAACTTACTGTCACGATGACTGTAAAGGTGAGCTCGTGTGCCTGTGTCTTAGCAACATTTCTGACATCTCAAGTATGCTTAGTCGGTGAAAGTGGCTGGCTCATTATTTAATACAGTTCAATGTATTCATCTATTCGCAGTGCGTCGTTAACTTGATCGTCCGCATCCCTCAGAAAACACACTCCAAAATGACGTTCATTGCACATTGGACTGGAGGCAGAATTTTAAGCGAATTGCCATGGGTAGCCTACAAGCCATTTCCCTCACGGTACGAGCCAGATGCTACGTAGTGCATTGAATTTCGCACACTGACTTTGTGGAAATGCTCTCCACTAGGTACTCACAGGAGAAGAAAATAAGACAGTCAGTAAATACTTCACTCGTCACTGACTAGTTTGAATCAGCGAACGAATGACGTGACTTCGTAGGCCTACATGCTAACTAGTCTAACACTTCAGTTTCGTGAAAGCCCACTAGTTTACGCGTTTTTTTACTCTGATATTTTTTAAGCCTCTCACGTGCAATTAGTTTCATTTCTTACGTGTTTTTTTTCTTTCAAACGAAAGTTCGCGAGAAGTTAGAGAACAGCAAGGCAGCTACATCAATGTCAAAAAACAAAGATAATAAAAGAACTTGCAGACAAAAAAAAATGCGGTTAGTGCCTTGCTTGCTTAGAAGCTGAAGCGTCGCCACGTTTACCCGCGTTCTCTCCGTTTAACAAAAAACGTGACTTTCAAAGCACGTCCACTCCATTCAGGGAACACTAAACATCCACTGACAGGCCGATGAGATAGCCGAGTGGGTGCAACCGCCCAACCCAATTTCGCGAAATTACTGCATCGACAGCGAAACGTGCGCTTCCTGCTCTCCACGGACCTCCCGTGTTCTCTCGCGCGCACCTATGAGGGACACCGGAGCAACCGGCCACTCATTCGCGCACGCACACACACAAACAGAGGCACGACACACCTGCAGACAATGCCTGCGCTATAGGTATGCACAAGCAACGCGCTCGCATTTTGACGAGCATACACGAGCCACATCACACGCGAGGACCCCCTTTCTTTATTTCTCATGCCCTCGGGTGAAGGCGCATATTTGGGCTAAGGGGTTAATTGCACCACATTCACAACGACAGTGAAATACCCTTGCCGCTTCGGAAGTGGAAAGTCTGTTCAGGCGGACACCCGCGTTGCTTCCGCTTTATGCTTGCTGAAAGAACCAGCCCAAAGTGTTTTCTTTGTAGTTTATGCGCGTTTATTTACGTTTTTTACACATGCTTTAGAGACACGGGGATTGCGTGAAAGTCTCGAAGAGGCGAAACTACAATGTTATTAAGGGCCCCACCATGTCAGTGAGTCTTAAAGAGACAAACAGTTCAATTATATGGGCCCGCGTTGGGAGGACTCGCTACGCATGAAAGAATAGACTGAGTAGTGCTTCAAACATGAATGTCAGTCTTGTTGCGGAAGTTTACTAGATGGGGATGCTTGCTCCAATGCAGCCCAAACACCGCAGCCAGCATCGCTTGTTTCCAGTTCGATGGCTGTGATTGGACGGTACTAACTCACTTCTTCCCTGAGTTTCCAACGTTTGCTGCCCAACGGAGTTTCTGTATGGCGTTTTTTACATCTCCGTTATTTCATTCATTCTAAAGGTTGTAGTTATGCGTGCGCGCAGACCGTCATGAAGACAGCGATTTTTTCTTATATAATGAAAGAGGAACTAAGGCATGATATACAAGGCATAGTTCACGCGTCAACGTTTCTGGTAAGCACGATGGCGAATATGCTTGCTTAATAGCAGTAGCCAAGTACACTTCGTTTCCTTAATTTACTTTAAGCATGGTCCTATGTAATGCCAGCGAACGAAACACAAGAACGAGGAAGGGCGACACATATCATGTGCTACAGCTGTCAACTATTCATGGGGAAAAAATAAAGTTGAAATGCAAAAAAATGCCCCTTTTATTCAAACTAGCTCACTTCTTATTTTTACTTTTATTCTGTTCGTACTAACGCGTTGACATTAAAGACAGAGAGAAAAAAAAGAGCTGCATAACCAGTCGGATAACAGAACTGTGTTCTCCTTCTGTATATGTTGTCATAAGCGTTCTTCATCACTTTCTACTCCTCACCTGAACAATGAAATACCAAATGGCCCGTAAAACCATGCATCAGATGGTTTATTGAGCCCGTAACCACTGCTGGAGGGGCGCAAGCAGCCAGGCACAGCCGGAGAAGAAACCGCCTTTAATAGCCAAGTAAGGGTGGCTAGCCAAGCCACGAGCCCCGACTGCCCGCGGTTCCACCTAGCGCGAGCGCGCCAAGCTCGAGGGCCTCTTCGGTGTCTTTTTTCTCGGGCCGCCGACAGCGCCCTCTTACTCCCTCCCCACACACAGTAGTATGGTGTCTCAACTACCAGTGTATTGCGCCCAGCCTATCGTACATTCTCGGAAGAAAGTGCACACAGGGCAAGAAATGAACGTTGCACAGCTGCTAAAAAAGACTAACACAAAAATTCGGCATAACCTCCCCCCCTCCTCTATTTAAGCAGAGGCTGTGCGATTTCTCTCACGGGGCAAGACGAAACGACACGTGTAATCGCAATACCAAATAATTGGCTAACTCAATGCGCTCTAGAAACGCAGCCGATTTCACCCAACCGTTCGACCTGCGACGAACGCAGCTGGCAGCCAGTCCGTCACATTGCTAATGACATCCAGTTGGGTAGCAGAGGACGTGGAATCGCGGCGTTAATCATGACATTCCAGCGACGTGATTGCGCTGTTGCGCGTCCCGGATACCTCGTTGTGCGATTCGCGTTATGTAATTTGCGACGGCTGCTGTCGCTACTGCGCTCGGTGCACCGGTAATTCGCTCCCGAAGGGCAACGTGGAGCTCGAAAATTGACGAATACTGTTCGTAACGCAGGCCTCTTGCCTCCCTTTACTGATAATGGGGCGCGAATAGAATATGGTATACAAGTGATCCGCGCAAGGCTGCCGCGCGAAGTGTCTGTGCCAAAATCACTGCACTGTGGCCCCCACTCGGAAGCTTCCGAATTGCTTGAGCAAAAAAAAAAAAAAAAAGAAATCACAGGCTCGCCTACCGCTACACCCATGGAGTTACCACTGAAGATGCGTCACTGTCTCATTTGTTTTGCTTTGAAGAGAAGCTGAATGCTGATTTCCTAGCTATTCAACTAGTTATTCAACATTTCCTGGAAATTAGCATGACAAGAGTCAGGAAGAGGAAATTATTCGAAACCAAAGTAATTTAAATTGAGACATACATAAGTCATTTACTTTTCATGTTCGGTGCTGAGGGAGGGCTGCAAGACGAAATAAGATAGGTACAAAAATACTCGGGTAAAAGAAGTCCCTCTCTTGCTGTGAAAACGGGCGATACTCAATATAGACTGAGTAGTGCTTCAAACATGAATGTCAGTCTTGTTGCGGAAGTTCAATAGATGGGGTTGTTTGCTCCAATGCAGCCCAAACACGGATGATGCCAGAAGAGTAATGTTGCAGCGAATGAGATCAGGTTGTTCCAATATTTAAATGATAGTTTGGGAACGGTTGTTACAAGGTACCCGGTTTCTGAGGTTGTGCTTCGCGTTAATTAAAGTGGCCGATGATGCTTGTACTCGCTTAATTCGCTTGCACAGCGGCGCCCAGCGAGCACGTTCCCGAAAGAAGGCAACTCTCACCTGCGTGAATGACGGCCTATGCACGCCATAACGTGCGCAATCTTGAGGATTCATACTGCAGCGTCTGAAGGCGTAGTCTCTCTTGACAGGCGCGGTCGGGTTAGGACATCTGTGAAAAGATGGAGGGAAAAGAAAGAGTTTGTGGTAAATGCGTGCAGCCGAAGAGCATATAAATACAATTGGAAGTATCTGCAAATTCAGTTTCAAAGTTCAATTCAGCCTGTTCTGGTCACAAGGAATAAGCCCTTACAAAAAAAAAAAAAAAAACGAGGTGCTACCGAAGTTAACATTTACAATATTGTTTGTTTAATCAGTAATTCTTTTCTTAGACTACCAACGCCCTAGACCTCACTTCAAGTATCTTGAGCAGAATTTTATTTCAGTCAACAACTAGGTCTAGTGCAGCCCCATTTCGACGACTCTATGTAAACAACGAAACATGCCTTGTTTTTTATGGTAACGAATATTTCAGGCACAGTTCCTGCGTGTGACCATGTAAGCTGGAAACGAGGAAAAAGAAATTGTTTTCCTGAACGGATGTTGTTGCTCCAAGGTCTGCCACAGATACGAGTGTACAACGGTTACGTGTCACGTGATGTGATAGATCACAAACAGGTGCATCGTCAGCAGCGCATAAACAAGCGTGTTATTTATTTTGCTACTGACTATATAGTGTACCGCCGTCGAATGGTTGCACACGAAACAAAGCTCACCTGTCCCTGAGTGGGTGTTTGTTACGCCCGAAATATCGTCAGTGGTGCCGATTCAAACGCTGCTCGCCCACCAGTAACCACGGACTCCATGTCAGCAAACAAAAAATGCCACCGTGGTGATAATAAGTGATTACAGCGTAATTGTCTGAATTATACAACATTTTTTACCCGTAAAGTCATCTGTTCTTGGCCGATAATATGCGCGCTATTAATGCTTCTGCCGCCTTTCCCACTTCAAAGCGGCAATAAAAAATTACAACGAATCAAGGCAAGACGGGACTTGCAGTAACAAAGCCAAGCAATTGTCTTTATGCACACGCATTGTACGTTCCTGTCGCATAGCGTTGCCGAAAGAAACGAGATGCCTATATTATAAACGAGCTGGCTTTTTGCACTTACGATATTGTTTTTCTTGTTTTTACTACTGCCCTCTGTAATGTCTGTTGACCCTGAGGGTATAATAAATGAATGAATAAATAAAAAATAAATAAGTACGCGCGGTGTCGAATCATAGCTCCTCTCAAACTAGTAATATGCAAATGAGAACATCTGGTACACAGGCCACTGCAGAGCTTTCCACACAGCAGTGTCCCCACATGCTATCAATGACCAGTTTAGACGTTAAATGAATGCAGCCACATAGTCTACGAACAGGATCAAGACAGTGTAAACAAATCTGCAAAGTAAGTCGATCAAAGCAGCCTAACGAACTGGAACGAAATTACTCCTGGTTAATAATATATCTGGGGTTTAACGTCCCAAAACCACGATATGATTATCAGGGACGCCGTAGTGGAGGACTCCGGAAATTTCGACCACCTGGAGTTGTTTAGCGTGCACCTAAACCTAAGTACACGGGCCTGAAACATATTATTCCTGATTAGTTGCCTCTATTATGCTCTATTACTCTTACCAGGTCTACCAGAATTGGATGATGGATGACTCATTTGAAGTAACAAAAACACAACACCTTAGAATATACAGACTAAACAATGTAATTAAACGCAGGCAATATCACTGCACTTTCATAATGCTTCTCCAGGCAAATTCCTGTAGTGTAATACTGCAGTGTAATAGGGCCGGTCGAATTCGCAACGCTTTTCCTTCTTAGGCACCTGCCGTTGGCCTACCATCCTTGCTAAAGGCATTTGCAGAATTTGCTGACATTTTTTCCTGATGAACAAGTTCAGATTTTCTCGTTGGTGAGCAGGGTTTACGTGAATACGGCTCCTGGATTCACCGCTTGTCTTGGTATGTGTGTGTTGCTCAAGTATTATATTAATTTTTACGTATTTGGAACGTGAAGACGCACAGTGGCCCAATGTTTTAATTCGTATGTTGTGTAGTTCATAGCCTTATGGTGTAACATAGGAACATGCACCTGAATGGTAAGGTGACACGATCGCAACGTTTCCTGGTACTGGAGGTGGTTCGATATTCTTATTTCATTATTCTCGTTTATAGGGCGCAATCAGAAACGTTCCACAACTAACCGGGAAAACGACAGTCGTTATTTCACGCTACAATTTTTGGACTCTGGTCACAACCGACGCTGATGTAAAACCATTGCCGTGCCTTCATTCATTTTTCTGTTTTTTTTTAATATAGCTGCCGTATGAAAGAGAGCGTGTATTTCGCCTGGTGTCTTTATTGCTTTTGCCAGACAAGCTATTCTTTTCGCCTCTTATTTATTACTTTTTACCCTGCGGAACAGCTACATTTGTTAAACCGTATTTTTAATCTTTTATATACTTTCTTTATTTTTGTGGGTACGTCCTTATGTCACATTCATGAACTACTTTAGACGTCAAGCAGCGCACCTCCCCCGTGTAAATAATGCTGACAGAACGTAGCATGAATACGGAAAGCTCGTATATCAGGTGAACAGCAAACACACCGACGCGAGGTCGCAGCACTCAGCAATATATGTAGCTGCTTTAACCATGACAATACACAAGTGGTAAAGAACGAGGCGAGACAACTTATGCAAAGTTGCTTTAAACAAAGCCGGCAATCGCCATCCTGCTTCTGTTCTCCCTGTCGACACATATATCCGGCCTCGCTCCAGGTCTATAACTTGTACGGTAAGAAAAAAGAAAAAGACCTTGTCTACGAGGAAGATACATCATCGTGTAAAAAAAAAACAATGAGTCCAAACAGCATCTCCAAGCCTTAGTTTGAAGATGATAGTCGACAACTGTCTGCAACACATAGTCAAACTGAAAAAGAGAACGCAGCCTTTGAGCTGTTGGTTATGTCGATTCACCTGGCTAGATCTAAATGCGGATGTAATCGCCTGTCTTTTCAGAAATGCGCTTCACAAAAATTGCAGCTGAAAACGAACGTTCCTGTACATTATTTTCGCATTTGCATGGTCAAGGGTCACACGTCGCGTCAGGAAAAATCAGAAAAAAAATGCAAGACAGACGTTTTTTCGATGTGCCAAAGTCCGCGTTTACTTAAAAAACGACATCCACAGCAATGAAGTAAGTTTGTGTTCCTATTATTTTTTTTTTGTCAGAACGAATATACGGGCTGTCGGTTTCTGGAAATTCGCGTTGGCTAAGTCAATAATGATATGCCTGCTGTCACTACATGTTTCATCAACCGCAGCCTACCGGTCATTACAAACTGTGGTTCACATCGACAAAGCAGGTGTTCCCGCAAGGCTCTGCCCTACAATTACGTATAGCATAGACTATCAACGTATTTATACGCATTAACTGGCGCATAAATTCCCATTTACACGAGGACATGAGACGTTTGGAACTTTAGAAATGTTGGTGTTTGTTTGGAACCTGGCCACGTTGGTGCATCTTCAGTACAAAGAGAACGGGTCTAATGACAGGACACGGTGAAGAAAAGTGGAGAGACAGGCATTGACTCGCATCTGAATTTTATTCCGGAAAAATGCTGTACAGGCAATGCACAAAATTACGCACGCGTGCTGTGAATCAATTAAAACAGACAAACCGAGACAACACAATCATCATATCACATGAAAATAAAGAGGGACGAAAGAAGGAGAATTGGTCAAGGGACTCGTTTCTTCGTAAGCCGCAACCATGTGAAGCCACAGGCAATTAAGCTAAGGAAAGCATAATGGACATTATTTGTTTTTGTTTCACTGTAATGTAGCAATTGCGACGTAAATTGAAATAAATTACGTTAGACAAAAAAACATCTCATCCGTGTGAGATTACCGCCGCTTTAGGAAACAATAATACTCACACGCTCTTCGTAGAGGTTTCGTCTTTCATGGCGCAGCCGAGCGACACAGTCCAAACCCTGGTTAAATATTCTAATATTCCCGATTTATCGACAGCCGCTACAGAACGAGTCCGTAAGCAAACATTGTTTCAGTGTTATCAACATTTAGCGCACGAGTTTTCAACGTCGGAGGAAGTTTTCCGCCGCACGTCGCCGATTAGCGGAGCGCGCGATTGTACATCAACAGGAATTGCGCGCGTCGCATCACTTCCCAGTAACAGCTTGAGCGAACACCCCCTCGCCACCGCGTCATTTAGAATCACCGGTGAAGCGCCCGATCGCCCGTTGATCGCGCCGGAAGCGGCGCTCTGCCGTTGCGGGATAAGCCAGCCATAGCCGCGTACAGCTGCGCCAAGCTTTGACGCCAAGTGAATTGTAAACAACCGGAAGCCAGTCACCGGGGATGCTGTGAATGATATGATACGCGAGCTAGCTGCGCAATTTCGTAGGTGCAATACGCTCTGAATATTACGTACAGTGGCTACGGTGAGAGGGAAAGGGGGAGAGAAAGGCGGGATGTGCTATTAAAACAGCGGGGTGCGAAAGCCAATCGGAAGTGACCGAGTGGCCCCCTAGGTTACAGAACACCGGTGTAACTGGGCGTGCGCTCTCATGGTTATACGGGGCTCTCGATGTGTACGGTTGAATAGATACGGATAAGGCTTAAAACTGCAGCATGCATAGTGAGGATGTTTGGACACTTCATATCGTTCATGATGAGATAGATCTCATATTCCTCTATATGGCAAGTCGTACATTTTAACAAGGATGTTCTATTTGCGTAAATTGGTTCGCTTAGTATAGAACCATGGCACGGAAGGAAAGAATGGCGTTCAAGTGTAACGTTGCCAAACCAATGTTCCCCTACGAAAAGTAATTAGATATTTATGTGCCCCCCCCCCCCTCTTTCCATAGTCTTGTGAACAAAAACGGCTTCTTAATTGTGTTGGCATCATCACCCACCTTTTTAACTTCAACTCTACAAAAATAATTATTTATAGATCTCGTGTGTTATTATATATATATATATATATATATATATATATATATATATATATATATATATATATATATATATATATATATATATATATATATATATATAAGGCATTGTGTGATTTTCTTTATTTTGCCCGGAGATCTGCACATTCTCACAAGTTGCCACTATGACTGGCCAAGTTTCGCCCCAATTGCAGCTGACGTGAGAGAAGATGTCAGAGACCTTGCTGGTACGCAGGGTTTGGAAAGCTTGGCGACTCGGCCGGCTCATACAATGTTGCATTTGATGGGCACTGTAGAAACGTCTGCGGGTTTACATAGGTAAAATCAAGTTTCTGACAGGGATGACAACCATGACTATATGAGACGACGTTTTTTTTTCTTGAAGTTTACCGCGCCCCGTCGTGCTGATTGGTACTTCTGGCAAACGGTCGTGTTGGTTATGACCGTTCGGAACCGAGTTCTCAAGAACTCCTTTGGCGCTCGCTTGCGGTGGCGAGCGCACACACCCCCCGTGGTATGCAAGTTTACGACTTTCTCCCATATCTACGACATTCGCGCAGTACTTTACGGTCACGTAGAACTCCGGAAGCCCCGAACGTAAACCTCCATTGCGAAGATGCAGCAGGAACGGAATTTCTCCGTCAGCGCGCTGCAGAGGATAACGCCCTATCGGTTCTTGACGTGTTAACCGCCTTATTCCTGAATGGTCCGACAAGTTCGACGCAGACGTGTAATCGAAATCCAAGAAGTGGGAGTGCAAGTAGGACCGTCAAGGGCAGCAAACGGCGTTTGATGTTTGTCCCCCGTTTCTGTACAACGTATTTGTGGCGCTGTTCCCCTAAGAAGTATGTCTTCACACCCCAAGCCTTCACTATGAACAATGGATTTCGGTGAAAACCAACTCATCCTTAAATTCGAATCTTCCAATGCTTCTATAACCGCCAGTGAGAATAATCATCTTCGGCAGTTCTGCCTGGTGTACTCCAGGCCGTTGGCTCAATAAACGATTTTGATTCACTAAGACGGTAGAGACGGAAAAAAAAAATGAGCGCGACAGAGCAGGAAGCACAAGTATGACACCCGCTCCTCTGCAGTTATTTATTCTTTTTTAGTATTGCGCTGCACATCAAAACAGTTAAACTCTACCACCTCTCCCAATCACTTATTTTGCTTAGGAAATGTCATGAAGGCTGTGCTATGTAACATGTTGAAGTGCGTTCAGAAGCCAAGCGTTGAGTAAACATACTTCATGTATTGAACTGACTACGAAGCTACCGCGCTTGAGTCTCGGCTTTTGTGAGTAATCAATGAATAAGGATAGCCATGGAGGAACTGCATTCCATGAGCGATTCTGGTGATATGCGTCGAAGTGATCTCATTCAGACTGGTGTCAGATGCCGCTATTTTGCGCGAGTGCAAATTCAGGCGAGCGTGCATTTCACCTGTTCGGTATTTGGCCTCTGGGCTTCCATATCAATTGGCGCGCTCTCTGGGACAGGTACTCATTTCTTTCTTCAGCCTAATAAACTGATTGTATCGGATTTGTACATATATAATGAGGTTTTAGCCTTAACTGTTCACTTTACTTCAACTAATGAAGATTACCTAACAAAATAATTTACAGCAGCAAATGCATGCTTAACGAACCAATAATTGTTACTTTCTGTTTCCACGAAATTCCACGGCTCAGCACGTAGTCCGCAATTTCTCGGTGGTGGGTTCTTTAGAGAACTACAAAAGAATTGAAATTGACGTAAACGTTGTGCCAAAATTAGACGAATGGGAACAATGCACTTCGTTAAAGCGCTCTTCACCAGCTGTTTACGTTCAGGCACGTGTGGGTATAACGAACGCTCGGAACTCACGGGTTCAGATTCACGCCGGCTTTGCCGTCTCGATACATGGCCTCGGATGAACGACTGCTGGCTGCACTGTTGTAACACAATGGGTCGACTCACGTGCGCAGAAACATATGCGGGCAAACTCGCCGTGTCGCACGTGAATGTGAAAGCGTTGCACTGTTGGCCTAGTGCCCGAACGTGCCGCAAAAGAACACCCCGCGGCGCTCGTGTCGCGGCGCAGTGCTTTCCTCCCATTGGTCGAGCGTCGTCGACCAATCGCAGAGAGTCGCGGCGGTCACTTCGAAACTCCGCTCGCATCGTTGGTTTGGTCAGCACGTGCTCTCGAAGCGCGGTGCTTTGCTGCACTGACAGGCAAGATATGTGTTTGCTTCGAGCAAACAGCAGTTTTTATTTTATTGTTTTTAGTGCGCGTGGTGTTATAGTCTCTCGCGTCACATAACTTCAGAGATAAGTGCGAGAGAGAAAAATTCCGCCACATCCCTCAGAAGACCATCTGTCACTCGCACGGATGCAAAGCGCTGAGCAATGTCGGATGCAAGCACTGCAGTACTGTAGCTGCTGATTTAGTTACGCCTACGGTACGGTTGAGACGTTCCTTTCAAGGACGCCGTTATAAAGCTACTCTTATCCGGAAATGTTCAGAGAGAGCGTAGGACTCCAGAAAATTGCGAGGTACAGTCTGACGTCATGATGATTACCATGCGATTCACTATGAAACTCAAGCACGAGGTTTTGCACCTCTGTATTCAGCACTTCTACTACACAAGAACGACGCCCACACTCAGAAAAACCTCTAATACGCTGAGCTGTTCCAACGAGAAAACTTCGGCCAGCTATAACGCTGGGAATACTATTAGAGAAGGCAACCAGCCAATACCAAGTATCACTTACGAACGAAAAGATTCATGAAATTGGGCGATGCTTAACAGTATCACGTTTTACGAAGGCGTGACTTTGCGGCCGATTCATCTCCCTAATTTCACGTCGAAAGTCATCACATGTATGCGGTGCCGTCGTAGTGTTCTATTATCATCCGAAGACCACGCATGTCCGCGTTGTTCAGTAGAAATAGTTTCGTAACTTCACTGGTTGGCGTAGCCACTTGGCCATTAGTGTTCGTTTTGAAATATCTCATTGTATGTGCTAACTTATTATACGTACTGTTCTTATTAGAGGAACAGCAAGGGCGAATCTGCAACGTAACTATGGAAACGGAAGGCGCACAATTATTTAACTGCAATACCTATGTAGTTAATAGATACCTCAGGACATGCAGTACCAATGTATGTATTTTCACAACGACACTCTTCGTCGTCGAACCATCATCCACTTTAAGACCATTTGTACTGGCTTCAGCAATAAAATCCTCACAAAGTGAGATAATGTGATACTTACCATAAAACAACGTTTGGGCAATAAGTTTGCACCATGACTTGCCCTTTCAGTGCAGGTGAGCTAGCTTAAGGCAATAGTAGCTGAGCGTTTACTGAAGGTCCTGAATTTCCTTAAAAAAGGCTTAAAACTTGCAAGCCTTACTGAACACGTTTGCGTCTTCTTGTTATTATATTTAGTCCATTAGCTATGCAGGACAATGTAGGCCGTGACAAAGAAATCCTCACTGGACGTCCCGCTCGCACATTCGGCGTCATCATCGGCACATTTCTGGTTCCTCTAAAGAACGAAGGCTTGCTCACAACAACCTCCAACACACTCTGTCCTATACAAGTGGCTCGGTTTCATGCCTGTAGCTTTGCTTATTTCATCATCTCGCCTGCTTTTCTCTTCACCGGTCATGTGTTCTTCGCACTGCGTGGCCCGAGCAGCACCATGATTCTCCCAACCTGCCCCATCCCTCTCCCCAATTTAGGGCAGGAAGCCGGTTTTGCTGAGCTGGTTAAAGTCCGTGCCTCTCCCCTCTCTGCTCTTTCTTTTCTACCTTCTTTCCTTACTGCCAGCTAGAATATCAAATAACGTTGATTGCCCCCTCATTTACTACGATGTCGTCCTCTCTATTAACTTTACAATAACATCTTCCTTTCCATCGCATGGTGTGCAGTCCTTAACATATCTATAGTCGGATAAAACTTAAGAAGTCAAGAGAGGCCCCGCCCAGACGACCGAAGCGCGGCAGCCGATCGCCTTCACGACTAAAGCAATAGTCATGCACGCGCCGATGTTCTCCGAAGGCAGAGCCACCGGCTGTCCCGTTCATGACGTCAGTCCCGAGTGCGCGCCCATTGGTGCAGGCTTGTGTTCATCCGCCTTTGAGGAAGAAATGCCGCTGACTTCTAAAGTTGTATCCGACTATAGTTTTATTGTTATTCTATGTTTTTCCTCCACGTGTTAGTACTGGTACAATCCAGTGATGAAAAATACCGCAAAAAACGAGGTATACTTGTAGTAAGGAAACAGGACGGGCGCTCTCAACAAGTTCATCGCTTTTATGAGCTGTTTTTCATCATGAATGCGTACCAACTTGCCCAGCTTTTCTCCTGAACACAATCCAATGACTGTACACGTCATGAAGGCGGTAAGCCGAACGTCATAGTTCATAAATGCCCACGAATTCTCTCCACCCCGTCCTTACGCTTCGTTGAATTTCCTTTTCATGAGTGCACTCCCTGCGTAAGTAACGTCCTGCTTTTAATAGACTTTGGCGGTGTCAGCGGACCCAAGTGAACTCCTCTCGAGGAAACACTAGGAATAAAGAAAACACGTCTTGACAAAACAAATGCACCGCTTTAAGTCGGGCCGCGGTTGTCCCGTTTCCGTATTATTCTGGCCAAAACAGGAAGTGAAGGGGCCTTCGAGTTCTGCGGCTACATCACATTGTACCAGCGTGAGGACGTTCGCCGTGCGCAGAAGACGAATGGCGTTGACTCGCAGTTCGCTGTTTTGTTCAAAAAAGAACGAAACAACAGCTGTGCTTGGTTTACTTGCGGACGTGAATCCACCTCGACGAAGGTCTTTGCAGGGCTGATTCATGGCACGCAGCTGGTTAGAACGACACGGTCACACTGCGCAGCATCGACATATTTTCACGTTGTCGTTGTTTATGGCCAAGCCGGTTCCCTCACTCTCAAAACTGCATCCAGGCAGTCGTCGTAAAGAGGAAAACAAAAAGAGGACCAGTACGCACAAAATTTTGTTACGCTAGTGCAGCTCACAAGGGCGAAAACCATCAAATAGCAGCAGCGAACACAAAAAGTCGCAAAGTTACGCGGTCCCTCATGCATTTGCCTAAGGCGACTGAAAGGCGACAGCCATTTCTTGCTCTTTTTCTTGTCAGTCGATTCCATTATCAGCCAACGTTTCGACAAGTGGACTTTTGTTCGAAGCTGCAAAGTGAGTTGCAGCGTTGAAGAAAAGTTCGCTTGTCGGAACGTCGGTTCCAGCGCACCCCCGTGTTCACGATTTTTTCATCCTTTCCGGAATTTCTGCCATTTTAGACTACGATACTCTGTAACGCGAATTTTGAGTGCGGCTGTTAAGCTGTTTTAATTTTGCAACATATATGGCGCAAACAACTTGAGAGAGACAAAAAATCCGACAGATCTCACGTACCGTGGGAATCGATGTTATGCGAAGCACGGGCGGGATGGTGACTGTGGCGTAATTTTTCACATTGAGCGAATCGTTGCGGAATGACGCTAGAAAAATGTGGAAAGCGGCATACGCACACTCATATGTTGAAGAGTCGCATATGTATTAAATACCCAGTTGTTTACAGTTGCGTGACGATGCCAACAGCAACATGGGTGATGCCAACACCAGACACGGTAAGATATGTAGTGCTTATATTCTTCAATACTATATAGCACGAATCCGAACAAGGCAAAGAAGGAACACAGATGAACAAGACAGGCGTTACTCGCAACTAAGCTTCATTCAGGAAGGTTTCCCTGGATATATACACAGCCGAGTGGCGCGCGCAGGCGTACCGCAAGTACGTTACAGTCACAGTTGCAGTTGCTACACTTGTTATTCTTATACTTGTCCGTTATCACGGAGAACGCGCGCATGTTTCACGAACCCGTGTGCATGTGTGAAAGGAGTTCTTGACAGTTCTTGAACAAGGTCATCATCACCGTGATCAGTGAGCCCCAGTAGCTGGACCGGACTTGTTAATCGGATCCGTTCGTGATCGCGGCTACGAGTGGTCTAAGTGCAGTGAAGTGCGAGGTATAGTACAATTGGTGTAAATCCTGGATATCTCTTACGATGAAATGGTCTATGATGTCTTCTGTCCTAGATGTGGCAGCGAGGTCTTTTGATGCCCTGTCCACATCCAAGCCGTCTTTCACGCAGTATAAGGACCAGCGTTCTTGGGTCATGATAAATCAATGTTGAAGCGAACGGTAATGATGAGAGGCCTGGTTCTCTCGGAGCATTTATTATGATGAACCCGGTAGCATTGATCCCGTTTTTTGCGTAATCCACGTGGTCCACGTTGCGGACCACATGGACGAGTGGATGGTAGTTGAGCGTCTTCCAAGGGTGTTCTGTTTTCAGCTTCCTCGCTTGCCTTGCGGCCGCCGCGGTGGTGTAGCGGTTACGGTGCGCGGCTGCTGACCCGAAGGTCGCTGGTTCGATCCCGGCTTTCTGGCGGTCAAATTTCGATGGAGACAAAATGCTAGATGCCCGTTCACACGTTAAAGAATACCAGATCGCCAAAATTTCCGGAGTCCTTCACTACGGCGTCTTTCATAATCATATCGTAGTTTTGGGACATAAACCCCAACAATTATTGTCACTTTCCTTGCGTGTCATTGTGTGTCTTCGTGGTTACTGTGTTGGTTGAGACTCTGTATCACCTGTCGCACATACCCGCATAACATGAAATCTGGTATGCGGGTACGTGCCACACGTGACTGAGAAAAAGGGTTTCATGACGTACGTGACAGGTATTTTGCGTTATTCATCTCATGACCAGTGAATCGTGTTCGTCATACGCTGATCCCCGGCTATGCCAATTGTGGTATATTACAACTTATGGAGACGATCAGGAGAGCGCCCAGACGTAGGCTGCTAGATAGATAGATAGATAGATAGATAGATAGATAGAAACGGCCTAAGTGCCTGAGGTTCGCTAAGAAATGCTTCGCATTTAAAATGTATGTCTCGACAAGCGTCGAAGACTTCGTGCTTCGGCGGCGCGAACGGCAGGATCCTCTCGGGGGTGGCACTAAGTTGCTGCTTTGGGAGCGCGAACACATGGATTCTGGCGGCAGCGTTGCTGACAATCTGCTCGGGCAGTTCGTTCAGCAGCAGCAGTGGTAGACCAAGTACCTCCAGCAGTTCTATCGCAAGCCCACAATACAGAGTTCTCTCCAACCGATATCATGAAGGAAGTGCGTGTGAATAAGACTCTGCTTGGAGTCTAATAAAACTTTTACGTGGCATCGAGGACACCGTCAGCGTGATGTCAACTGCATATCAAAGGTGTGCGTACCGTATTACATACGTACATCATCTAAGAAGGACAATTGAAAACAGAAAGACGTGGGCGATTACCGCAGGAGTAAAGTCGAGTGATTATGTAAAGATTATCACTTTACAGATTTACCCAAAGATTTACACAAAGATTTACACAAAGATGTAAAGATTATCTTTATCACTCGATGACTTCTTATTGTATATTACTAACCATTGATGTTCAGCGCACTTGTTATGCTCTGCTATGTATATATGTATGTATTATGCTCTTCTATGTATGTATGCATTTGCCCACTCCTGCGATAGCCCTGCGGGGCTGCAGTATGTTGAAATAAATAAATAAATAAATTATGTGAAGCGATGGGAAGAAACGTGTCGTAGGTATAGACCAGAACACAGCGAATTCCATGCGAATCGCCATATTTGCATCGCGCGTCGCGCCATCTATCGCACACGCGAGGAAACAACGTGCGCGGGCTGCCACGCTAGCAGACGCCGCACAGAGCAAACGTGAAACTCCCGAAACTCAGCCCGTCGGAGAGCGTGTTTCGCGTCTTTTCTGGCCTGGACATTTTCGCTTATTTTATTGGAACATCAAGAACATCTTGCTCATGCAAGTCCACAATGTATACAGTACGTGCTGAGTGGGCTGCGGAAGCAACCTCGTCGGATACGTACGCTGTTACATTTGTAAAAAAACGTTCTCGCTGTAGTACGCGTGAATCGTAATCGCAGTGCAGCTCGCGAAAGAGTGAAACGATGTTTTGTTGCCCCATATTACAAGTTGTGCACAAGTTTTGTGAAAGCTCATCATTTCAGCATTCATCGCGTAATAATTAGAGTACGCTTTACGGGTAGTTTCGCGGAACGTAATTTTTGTTTCACGAGCGCTCTTACAATAATGCGTCTTGCTCACAAAAGCGTGCTATCAGAGAGTATCACCTGCAGTGACGTTCATCGATCCCTTTTGGAAGCTATCTGCGCGATTTTATTCTTGTAACGATGGTGTTTTACAAGCGAAACTGTGCTACTATTAGTTAGCCGGTTAGCTACGTCTGCGACGTAAAGGACACTGGCGCGAGTACTCTTTACTTACGTGCCAATATATGTATTATGTGCAGCTGGATGCGTCGTGTCCAAATAAATTTGGGGACATCGAACACTGCAGTGAAAGCACGAAATTCTGGCCAGCTGTTGAGGAGCACCGTGCCATTTATTACCTTTCGAAGACGAAATCTCGAAGGCGTGGATGCCATCAAAAGCACTAAAGCTTAATACTACGTTGAAAGTGGCAAAGCATGCTGATTTCTTGTGCTTGAAAGCACTACCTTGCACTACATTTCGTCAAAGGAAACGCTCGAAGGTATGAAGTGCACCCCCACACAAAGCTCGCGCCTGCCTTCAACCCAGCTGCGTGTCACGCAAATTAGGTTCGCAAAACGAAATAGGTGGGCACCACACTGCAGAATACACGCATTTAGTGTACTTACTCGAGCATTTTCACTCGGCTCCTAGTTTTTTTGCTTGAATCACAGTTATCCACTCGCGGCGAAGCTGAAAATACCGCACCGGCACTATTTCCGTGGCGCGTCGTATAATCGTCGCAGACAACGCTATTATCCTCTTGTTGCGCTGCTTGTTTTGGCATCCAAAGACGACGCAGTAGTGCCCAGACGAGCTCTTATACGCTGAAGCGGCGTGAACGGGTACTTTTTTGCACTTTAAAGCTTCAGAACTGCAGCTTGCCCTGTTTACTTAGTGCAGCCGGCGCGCGCCTCGGCAGCCCGGTCAGCCCGGCGTCTGGGTGCGAGAGTATCCGCTCGGCTCGCCAGCAGCCTGGGTGCGAGACAGGCGTGCTCTGGTGTATACCGTACATTCATTGCGTGTCTCACAGGCTAAAGAAAGTAGGAAGTAGATACGGCGTTAATGTTGTTTTCACGGCTGCCAATAGGCTAGGTAAGATTTGTGCCGCTGTGCAGAGGAAGAATGAGCGAGTAAAAGACAAGAAGCGGACCGATATTTGTTTCGTAAAACACACCAACAAATTCACTGATTGCCGTACGAGTGTGGCGTATAAGGTCCCTTTCAGCTGCGGCCGCTTCTACGAAGGACAAACGGGCCGATGCATTAACCAGAGACTGTTGGAACATAAGAGATCGCTAACAGGAGCCTCACCTTCTAATCTATCTTTACATTGTCGAGATTGTAAGTGCACGCCAAAATTCGATGAATGCGCAGTGTTGTACCGTCATAGAAATGAAGAAACGCGCCTGATGATTGAAGTATGGCATATCGAGAATAGTGGTAGCGCATGCGTGAGCCAACCGTCGATTAACTTGCATAAAAATGAAATCAAATGCCTTAACAGTTATCTTCAACGTAGACCGCCACGCGTGCCGGATTGATAGGTTCGCCTGTTGCACGGGCATGCGCAGATAAGTTTTCGTGCATTCTTTCTTTTCAGCCGTTGCACGTCTCTTCAGTTGTTAGTCGGCGTTTGTGGTGTCCTGACTTCTTTCTTGTGTCCTTGTATGCACGCCCTCTCTTTTAAGAATGCTTATCAACTAGCTCAGCTCTCTGTTATTCTATGTGAAGAAGTTTCAGCGTTACAATGGATAAATGTGCTTTCGCACTGAAACTACAATACGACGCTTAAGCGACCTGTGTGTTCGGTACAAAATTCACTGCTTATAACCATTAAGCCTTTAGGCTTAACTTTTAGGCCTAAGTGCGAGGCGTATCTTCCTAGGTTCCAACATGTAAGAAATATGAGTTCGTTTCGCCTGCCCTATTTGTGTTTTATGAATGAATATTTTATATTTACGTGTGATGATCTCCATTGTGGTCCGCTCTTTCTCGCGGTATTATTTTACAAGCTTGTAAATGAGACGAAGCAACCAAGCGATCGAGCTACATATGCCTAACTTTACAGCACACCAGAAGACATTGTATACTGGCGGTCTGGACACTACTCTGCTGTGTGAGACGCTGTGCAAGCGCTTATGGCATTATGCGATTATAACATCGTTATGCGAGTACACGCAGGCATGTCCAGTCTGCAAAGGGCTCATAACGACGCAAACCACGGTGTGACAGTGCTGCACTAAGGGAGGAAGGCCAGTGAGCTCCCTGATATCAATCTGTGCTGCGACCTCCCCATGCCCTCAACACAAGTCAAATCGTACAACACATACACTTAAGACCTCTTGAACAACAGGACAGGAAGCAGACTGCCGTAGCAGCAGCCTCCAAAAACACTGCTTCCTGGTGCGTCGGACAGTCGGAGATACAGTAAAATACGCAGCTGATTTTACGCGAGCTGTATAGTGTACGCGTTGTGATTCTCCTGAAGAACAATGGCATGGTAATTGTAGCGTTTCAAGTGTTCTATCAACGGAACTTTTTAAGGTCCACATTAAAACGTGTGAAGCGTTGGGTTAGCACTTTGGACTTGTGGGTATGTGCCACAGAAATAGGTCAAGTCCCACTACTCACCTCGGGTCCACTAACAAGGAAACTTTCTACACTAGCCCTGCGGGTATGTGCCACAGAAATTTGGGAAGCTGCGCTACTCACCTCCGGTCCCTTTAGTCATTGTCATTTTTAGTGGACCGGAAGTGAGTAGTCGGGCTTGCCCAATTTCTGTGCACACACCCGCTAGTTCTTGTTATAGACAGCTTCTTCACTTTCAGTGGCCCGGAGGTAATTTGGGGCTTGCCCAATGTCTGCGGCACATACCCGCCAGTCGGAAGTGCGAATGTTCCGCGCGCTTCAGCGTCGATCTCAAAGGCCCAGTAAAAAACCCGAAAATTTGTGATGGAGATATAACTGCGCACTTGTGCGATGCGAACATGCAAGAATTTTGTGAATAAGTGCTGTAATAAGGACGTTACAGGGTATGAAACAACCCGCTTCAGCTCGTTTCATTTTCTTGCTCGGCCTTCCAACCCTTCTTGGCAGCGAAGAGGGGTAGGCGTAGCCCGTTCTCGTGACTATACGCCCACTTCAGCTGCATAGCACGTCAGCGATTACGTCATCGATGCGCTGCCTATATGTGCTTGTGCTGTTCTTGTCTCCCTTCGTCTACACGTTTTTCGCGCAGTTTTCATGATAATGGATACCAACCCGCCGAACAGTCCATTCTTCTATAAGAACGAGCAAGGCGTCTGCAAGGTGTCTCTCGTGGCAGAGCGGCGCGTTGAGGAAGCCTGGTGCGAGGGGTGCGAGGCGCTGACGAGTTCAGCAAGCATGCCACGGCGCATACGCCCTTCCCCTAGCGGCAATGTCGCGAAGCGCCTCTCGATCTCGGAGGCCTTCGATCTGGCGATACCGGTTGTCCCGATAGTGCCAGCCACCACCAAAACAGCAGAGGGCAGCACAGGAAATAAGATGCGGACTGCGTGGCCAAGCTGCATCACCGCAGGGCCAAGGCGCCGTTTCGTAGTGCAGAGGACCAATCGACGAAGGCGGTGTGACGTAAAATTGCCCATGGGCAACATTACGTCACTTCGTGGGCGAGGATGACTGGACAGGCGCTGGAGAGGAGCGCGGGAATTGTTTTTCAATATGGGCGTCTGTGTGGCCCACAGTGCTGGGATATTCGCAAAATGTGGTCGCCGCGGCCTTCTACACGAATAAGCATGCTTCTTAGGGAGGTGCAAAAAATAATGTTGGAGCCTGTTTACTGGCCGTTTAAAGAGCTCCACTGTTAGTAACAGTTAAAGTTTCAGAATGATTCAAGACAAGCCGTTCTTTCATATTTCGCTCGCCTTTAGCAAAAAAATTCACGCCATATCTACGAAGTGAATGATGATTGAGGAGCTGGCTCGGAAATAATCGGTGTTTTGCCTGCGTTATTATCATCATCAAGGAGCTCAAAGAACAAGAGGAAGGAGACTTCTCTTCCGCGCGAACTGCGCCTGTAGCGGTCGCCTCTGGAACTAAGGTTACGCTTACGGCGCGAAACTTTGCCCCAGCTTATGAAACTGGCGAGCCAGCTCCTAATTGAAATATATGAAAACTTATACTTTCACGTGATCTATTTCTAAGTCTGCATGTTGCCTTAGTGGCATTCTAGCCCGACACCAATGCCACCGCATCCAAAACAACGACAGCGTGTGAAGACGATCGCTGAAGTCTATCTAACCTTAACATATCCGGTTCGGCTACTGTTGGCAACTGACACGCATTTCTAATGTGTGACAGTTGTGCTCCTTATGAATGCTAGTCCATTCTTGGTAGCAAACATTAGAGGCAGCAGCCACATATAAGCGACCGTTCATCGGGGTACAAGCCAGGCATGTTCACCTGTCCATGCACTAACCGATTATTTACTCCGGATGCTTTCACAGCGTCACAGATCGATGCATGGGAAAATTCGCGTTAGCAGGCCCAGAATATAGTGTAAAGCGAAACTTCGCAAACTAAGAAAATGGAAAGTTCATGTTACATCTTTAGAAAATGACCGGAACATATCCTTGACGCCACACTGAAAACACAGAGGGAATTCTATACGGCACGTTTCTCAAGTGACGCTGTAAAAGATGCAAAGCAGGGGCCAAACGTTTCAATTTCCCGCGACCACCCCGCCATCGAATCATAGTGCGCTCCAAACATCGCGAACCAAAAACTTACCCGTCGGCACTAGGCAATCGGCCCGTGTAAGTGTTGACGGGAGGAGGCTTGCTTGTGAACGACTCAGTCCTCGGGCACACCATTCTACAGAGTTCACGGCGCAGTCAAAGAGTTCACCGCACTGTCTCAAATAGGTCGTCCGTCGAGGACTGCGGAGGCTTCGCTATAACGACGTCTTCGGTCGTAGCGAAACGGCACGGACACAAGAGGGTCTGCGCCGTGGTCGTCGACCAGAGTGACACACGCGGAGCGCCGTTACGACCACCGGTACGAACAGCGATGCTACGTGAGATCATGAGCGAGAGCACCAGCTGCTGCGCATTGCAGTCGACTTGCGTTGGAATGGGAAGTGACTCGCCGTTGCAGGAATTTTCGTTGTGAACCGCCATCGCGCTTTATTTATTTATCCGCGGACCAGCCCCTCCCCCTCTATTTCGACCGTTATCCTCATCCACATGAGCGACGTCCGAACACGTTCGTGGAAATTGTCCGCGCCGTGGAATCCCAGGAAGGCGGCGGCGTGTGATGAAACAGTCAGAGCCCCGTCACAATTCAGGGTCGCCGCGCAGGCTCCTCGAGCAGACAGGCATGTTGTCAATCCAGCCCCCTACCCGACAGTTGCCGCGCCGTTATCTCTCGCGTGCCTCTACGGAGAACAAAACGAAAGAATAATTAGCGCGCCTGTCGTTCCTCTGTCTCTACCCCTCCGCCTTCCTTCTAATCCCAAGCCTCTGTCGCTCTGATTTCCTGCGCTCTTGAAGACATGCCAAATGGCCGCTGCATTTCCGTCGGAGCTGACAGTAGTGAAGAGTACGAAACTAGCTTTTAACTAGCAGTCTACGAAAGCAGTTTGATCAAAAGTCGAACATGGAGAACAATGATTCGAAACGAGGACGTGTACGAGCACTTACGTGGAAGGCCGACAGTCAGTGATGCTACCGAGGACTTCTGATTTGGAGCAATTTTTGGAGCAGCAAAATTTCAGTTTTGGAGCACTTTGGAGCAGCAAAATTTTCATCTTGGAGCACTTTGGAGCAGATAATTTTGGATCTGGGAGCGCTTTGGAGCAGCGAATTTTACATCCTGGAGTGCAATACAGAAGCATATTGCATTAACATTCAAGCACCTGAGCATTATTATGGGGCTCTTATGAAGGCTAGAAATATTTCGATTCATTGCAAATCTCATGGAAAAAATCATCTCAGGAGCATAGGCGTGCGCACAGGGGGGGGGGGCAGAGGGGGGGCGGCCGCCCCCCCCTATTCACCTAAGAGGGGGGACGCGCAAAATCTGCCCCGTACATTGACCCTTGCGATAGCAATTATATGGACACTCTCGGCGGATTTTCGCCGTCGCCGTTGCCGTAATTTGCCGTATAAAGTCCAAATTAATAACATCACCACGCGCATTCTAGCCGCGGGTAAAAGCTCGCGAGCGCTGGCGACGAACCCGGCTGAAGCGGAGATTAAACTAGCCGGCCGTCTGTCTCCGCCGCACGGACAGCGCATGAGATAACATCTTTCCGCGTGCGGCCTGCCGTCGATTGCTCATCAAACAGAGAGGAAACGCCCCGCCCGTCTTTCGTAAGGAGCATGAAGGGACGCCAGGGGAGCGGAAGGGGGGAGGGGCGCATCGTTCGAAGGGCGCAGTCGCTTGCGCGCGCGCTATCTCGAGGCATCAGGAGACGGCTCGTAAACTTGCTGTGCTCTCAACGCTTACTTCGCGTTTAGAGAACTCAGAGCAAGAAAACGCTTCGGTTCCTGGAGGGGCCATATTCCCTTAAACCAGCGTTTTGTTGAGTTACGCGAGATCGGATCCAAAAGAGTTAGCTGCTAGTCTTACTTCGTTTCACAATACAATTTTTTGGTATCGCATTCATTGCTTCGCTTTTAAGCGAAACTGAGTTTTTTAACCGTTAGCTATTGACCCCCGAAAGCGAGGGGCGGACGTGTAACATGGCGTAGCCGCTTCACTGTGGGCCCGCTTCTGACAGCTGCGCCAAGCCGGTGGCATGATGCGAGCTTCGCGTCCGGGCCTTCAGGTGTCGCCCCCATCGAAACGACGACAGCGCACCGCCGGCAGCGGTAATCGAAACGCCATCTAAGCCTTTTTTTCGCCGATTTTATTTGTAAGACTTCAGGTCCACATGCACAAAAAACCGTTTCTCATTATTTTATGCTGTTAGAAGCGTGTATAGCGCGAAGGCTGAAAAGATTTGAAAGTGACGCACTTTTGTGGCAGCGCAAACCAGCGCAAACAAGAAAACAGAAGTCACGCCGCACTGGTGGCCGTGAAAGGGACGCGGATATGTTCATACCAGTTACAGACAGTTTGGTGAATACTGTGAACGAAGTGGTGCGACATCTGGAGCAGCAGAAGTGCAGGGACTTTAGCGGTATACCTTTCTTATACCAGCGAAGGCTTCGTGCAGTTGGATCTATTTATCATCCAACGCTGGACAGCTTCTGTGCTCCGGACATCTGTGGTGGGGCTATGCGTAGTACGTACCTTCTTTGCATATAAACACTTATGCATGCATGTTATTCGCTGGTATACATGCTAAAACGCTACTTACGTGTCCTTCATTTTGTGTAACCATCGATGCAGTCGCAATAAAATAATTTATTGCAGCAAGTTCGTGTGATCAGCGTTGTCATTTCTCTCGGCCTGCATGCGGCAGCACTGCCCTACTAAAGTATGCAAGATACTTGTGAGTACCTAATGAGTAAGTGACTGTAGTGTACATTATGGAAACGAGAAAAATTCAGGTAGGGTGGAGAGGGGGCTGCCGGAGCGAGTGGGGGGGCAGCGGCGACGTAGAAGCAGACGACGATGGCATCGTCTGCTATGCGGAACGCCAGGCGCCATATCAAAACGCCCTTGTGCGTTTGAAACATATTTCATTTTATACACAGCTATAAAATCTACAAACAATATTCGTAGTTCTTAAAACTAACTTGCATGTGAAAGATGCTAAAAGCTTTTTCTGTTGAGAGCAAGATAACATTTTGAATTGTTTTTGCAACTACCGTTAGAATCCAGACGGCGCTACCATCGTGTCCAAATATTCGTCCCCATTGGCTCTATGGACATGTCACTCGCTTGGCTGCGCATTTGCGGCTGCTCCGACCAGGAGATATGAGTTTACTAATGAGATGACATTTTAAAAAAAGCAAGCAAAAAATTCGAATTGGAACCCTAGCACGTGAGCTCGAGAAAGGGCAGGGCCTTTTAGGGGGTATTTACCGCAGAGTGATTACAAACTCGGACAATGGACCATTTGCAAAAATCTGCAAGGCGGCTTTCCTGCAAGGTTGTTTTCCAACCAAAAACTCTCAATCCCCGACTGCTTTTCTCGCTCATTCCGGTTTTGCTTCTTTACCCCCCCCCCCTTTTTTTTTTTCTTACGAACGACGGCTGCCTTGTCCACCTAGCGAAGGCTGAGGGTTCGTACGAGGCGGCCCCACAGTAATTGTTGGGGAAAGAGGTCGTTTTGTCGTACTCGCGTGCCTTCACTGGAACTAGGAGCGGTAAAAGTACAATGAGCGAGAAAACCAGTCTGCGACGGAGAGTTTTTGGTTGGAAAACAACCTTGCAGTAAAGCCGCCTTGCAGATTTTTGCAAATGGTCAAAAAGCTGTTCTGGATGAAGATCCATGGGTAAAGTATATCTGAGGAAAAGTGTCAACGCGTTTCCACCGTTCGCGTGCTTTTCCATAAACGCGAAGCAAGGAAAATTCGATATTGTCCCATATATCTATTGCGAGCGATCCCAGATTTCATTCCGCGATGTCCGGAAACAGAAGTGACAGACATTTTAGCGGCACTCATGTAGTTATTACTGAACATTGCTTTCCTTACGTGCCGTGCGATGCTTGAAACGAGCTATCAGCAGCGTTTCTGGAACAGACGACGTCCGCCGACGAATCGCCGTCGCACTTTCTCGCCACCGATAGGCCTAGACGTCACGAGCCTCTGCGGAGAGCGCGTTTTGCTGTCGAGCCGACTTGCAGAACAGAAGCTGCGTAGGCACCGTGCATGGCATCCTGGCTTACTCGGAACGCACGCGCGAGCGCTATGTATTCAGCGGAACAATTCTTGGGCCATGATTGCGACTTTATTGGCAGCCCCAAGATCGAGCTTCACATGTTCTGACGCGCCGGCGGTGCGATTGCCGGTGATAGACGCCCCCAAACACAAGACTTTGGCGCAGTTTGGCGCAAATTTCGTCGATATTATCAGGATGGCGCAGTAAATACAATTTGGCGCACTTTGGCGCAGTTGGCGCAGGAGTGGAATCACTGCCGACAGTGGCGATGTTGTCTATCTCTTTGGATTCAGGATTTTGCCTACATGCTTCCTGTTTCTCGAAAGTTCCTGCATTCCATTGCAATTTGCCCCTATATAAAATGGTTCGCGCGCGTAATGGCACATGTGCTGAGCGGAAGAGTAGTATGGCGGTTCGAACGAGCAGATATCATTCGGAGGCTCGTTTCATTGTGCACCTCAACAGTGACATCTATAAATTTAACGCACGTGTGTACCATTGTGGGGCATTGCTGAGAGTCTAGTAGAATGACAGTAGACGCAGTGCATCCCGAAAACATAGGAGCTTGGATGAACATCGCTTCACAGCTGAGGTGTTGGATGTTCATCGCATAGATAGGAGCTCGTGCATGAATCCCACTGTGAGAAGCAAGACGCAAACGTGCGGCTCCTGCGTCTTCTTTCCTTTTGAGAAACTCAGGTATTGCGGTAAAGGGAACTCTGGCGATGTACCCCTGGAAGTTCCCGAGCTTGAACGATAAAAAAATATAGCATTAACACCAGCCTTAATGCACGGTGCCCCGGCAACTTCATCATGTGGCCATCCTTAGTTCATGAATTCTAATGTGTCCTTCTGGCACGCAGTCGTTCTTCTTGCCTTCCACAGAGGACATGATTCCATGAGGATGATAAAGGAAACGTTTGCCACGGAAACACTAATACAGTTTAATGGATAGTGTTTCAATTGTTTCTACGATTGAGTCATTTGTTGTGAAGTACGGAAAATTTTCAGAGCTGCAGCAAGGAAGGAAGCAGAAAAGAAGAGGCGCACAGAGGTCAAACACAAAAGTGTCTAGTCAGCTACTCTAGGCTGGAGAAATTGGAAAGGGGTGTAAGTTTACGTTTTACTGCTTAGACTATCCAAGATATCGTGTAGCAAATTGTATTCCACATCGGTTCAGTGAGGGCAAGATCCGAGTGCCTCTGTGATCCCGCCGTCGAATGCGAACAGAGAAGCACGTTTTGATTCCTAGCTGAAGGCTTACCCTCACGTGTGCGTTGGAGTGAATACAACAAGGAAGCCGGCGATCTTTTGCGCTGACTACGAAAACAATGTACACTCGGATCGCGTGGCGGATATTCCGCGTGTCTGTCCACAGCATTCCCAAAGCTGCCGCTCTATGTGGACGAACTTGGGGGACGAGTCATGGTTGAAGGTAAACGACCTTCACTCCATTTTCGTATCATGTACGGCATGCGATAGACGCGATAATAAAGTATGCCATCTATACCAAGCATGGCATTCGCAAATTTCAGAGTAAGGTACGAGCGCATTCCGTTGAGTCACTGCATAAGTACAAAGTCTGCACTTCCCACAGGCTGCCGCTATGTGAACAACATGCTTGTCAGGAAAAAGAACAAAAAAATTTGGGCTGCTTCGCAATAGTGGCGCCAAGCCTGAACGAAGAGCGGAGTTTGGGCGGCCTTCTTTGTTTGTCTTCATTGTTCTCTTTCTTTCTTTTTTTCTTTTTTCGCTCTATGTTTTCTACATCCTTTTTTGTCTCAGTTTATCTGTATTTCTTTCTTTCTCTCTTTGTCTATTTCTTTCTCTTTCTCGCTCTTTTATCATCAATCATCATCCATTTATATCATCCAAGTGTATATATCCATTTGTATATAGCCATTTGTATATCAGTTTTGTATTCTTGCAAATTTGACTATTCCTTTGATTTCTTTCTCGGTGTTTGCGTATTTGCTTTTTTGTAATGCTCCCCACCTGCCTGGTCTTCAGTGAACGCAGTATTTCCTAAACAAATGAATTCTGTCTTTCCTTCTTTTCTGTTTTTTCCTACCTTTCTCTCTATTTCTCTCTTTCTATTTCCCTGTGCTGTGGTTTACTCTCTCCCCTTCTTCTTTCCGTCTCCCTCCTCCTCACACTCAGTTCCCTTTCCCACACCCTTTCTATACAAGGCTATGCTATGCTCTGCTAGCTTGCCTGGTTAGCCGAGTGCTTACGGCGCTCGATTTCGGATGGCCGGTACGCGGGTTCGAATCCTGCCTATTCAAGTAATTTTTTTCGCCAAAAATTTCTCCGTGTCTCTTTCTCTCTCTCTCTGTACTCCTTCTCTCGCCCATCATAGTTACTGCATTGCACGCCGGACAAATCCGCTTACGTGTTCTCGGAGCGAAGCAGCAGATGAAGAAGAGGCTGAAGAGAGCACGTGCCGCCTCGTGATGATGATCATTTGTGTTCACCCGTCACGCACCGACGGCGAGCTTAAACAGATCCGCCATTAAAACATGTCGACTAAAGGACGATACAAAGACATCTAGAGCGGCGGCCGCTTGCTTCTATTGTTTTTCTTTTTTTTTAATGCAAATGCATTTCTTAGTCGGGCTATGTGAGGCATCCGGCGTTGTCCGCGCGCCTCTCCGCTCTCACTCCCTCTCCCATAGCAACAGCTGCGGGCGCGCGCGAGCGTAGGTGCAGTGCTTCGCCGCTCCTTCTCTCGCCGTTCGCTCTCTCTCCTCCCTGCGCCACCGCCTCAATGCAGTGCGTTTGAAACGCGTTTGTAGCGTCTGTGCTGCCTTGGCACAGCCTGAAAACAGCGCGTTCTAAACGCGTTTGTACTGCATTGAAGACGGTGGCAACATCCATGAGGTGATCACGAACTCACGTAGGAAGCGTTCGCTGAAAGAGGCGCCCAAAAGGGAGACACTTGAGCGCGTATATGTGTCCAGCTTTACGCCATTAAAATTACTACACCGTGTACTCTCGGCGAAAGAAATGCATTCGCATTTACTCACAATTCCCTTCGGAGAGGTGGGGGCATTTTTTTTTACTGCGCGTTCTCAATTAAGCGAAAATAGAGTCGCATAGTAACACACAAAGGACGCGACAAACACGCCCTTATTATTGGTAAATAAGAACCACTTCGGGGCATTGAAACAACGCTGTTAGGTCCCGAAAGATGGTTACGTCAATGAATGTTAACTGAACTTCATTCATTATAAATGTTGTTTTGATTGAATAGGCGGAAATAATGATCTTACGGGTCGACCTAGTGCGGTAAGGTCAGCCCGTCTTGAACAACTTTATTCCATTTCGCGCCTGCTGTCACTTTGCGTGGGAGTAGCAAAATCCCTTATTTACAAATTGGCATTTTGGTCTTCACGTTGTAGTCACACTAACCACGATAAAGAAAAAAGGACCAGCCAACCGCGATAACAGAGGTTGCAGGAAAAACAGCGTCTTCAAAACAGAAGCCTTTGTGCAAGCAACGTCACACCTGCCTTCGCGTGGCATTACCGCAGTAACGTCGGTGTGGCAACCGCGTACGATCCTTTCCTCTGTCTAATTACGAGAGATAAGTTGGCCCGCGTAATCGTCGCGCTTTTGGGCCCGTCGGGCATAGTCTCGCGCGCGTTGACGACATTCCTCCGCACCACTCTTGCCCAGATAACGCGAACAGAGGAAATGAATGGAGTTCTTTGACGGGCTTCGCTCTCACGGGACGCATTACGCTCCTATCTGCTTCCTGTCTTACCCTTGCAGATTCCGTTGTCAACAACCGCGCCATCAGACTCTGAGACCCTTCCGTCCGTGCGCGCAGCTTTTGACGGCACACCCATCCAGATTCCTCTGACGTTGCTTTCTGCAAGGCTCGCCGAGAATTTATTACCAGCCCTACGCGGCTTTGCATTCTCAGTGCAGGCCTCTCACTAACCAAGAAAATGAAGCGAAAGTGTTATCGCCTCAAGTTACGGTGTTCATCATTAGTACACTAATACTTTGCGCATTTCTAGATGCATTAACACTGAATGAAACATAAATAGGAAGGGAATCAGGGCGTCGTGATCAAAAAGGGGCTGTCAAGAGATACGTAAGCGACAACTTGGGAGTAACAGTCAACAATGGAAAGGTTATTCGAAGAAGGGATCGGACGGGACTCCACCTGTCAACAAATAGTCCTGTCAAAACATTGGACGAGATACATTTTGTTTTTGTGAGCTGTATTTTACAACTGCCTGTCTTCCCGTTGACGCCTTTCACGCTTTCATTATTACAGTGTACCTTTCAAAAAAAGCAAGTCAACTGTCCGACTCACTTAAGAGGATGTATCGCTCGGACTGCTTTCTGGGAAAATAATACGTAGTGATGGATGCATTCGGAGAGAAGTACGGTGCATATGCAGCGAGGTTTAAAGCTTCTGTCCCACTAGTAATTACGACGAGACAAGCTGACTCTGCAATACAGACTAACAAGCATTAATTAACGAACGGCACATACCGAATGGTAGAACCAATAAACGTCTAGTAAACTGCCTATTTCCTTTAACACACCTACTGAAACGTTCCGTGTGCCATTCGAATAATTCGGTATGTTTCCATAACATTCTCACTGAAATACACGGCAAATATATGGAAAATATATGGACTGTGTTTGGATTACGGGGTCCGTTTCCATCATGGATATCCTATGAATTTGTAAGACTTACGTAGGACTTATTATGCGTCATCTTACTTATAACTGCATGTGGGTTTATGGGCAGTCTATCACCAAGGATGTTTTCGCATTAGGACCTTGTGTGGTCTTATATACTTGCACCAATATATACTCACTGAGAGTCGGCCACAACCACAAGAAAGGATCCGAAGACAGACATCTCGAACAAGCGACAGGACAGGGCTGGATTAACAACTGATGTTAGTCCAGCTCCGTGCTGTCACCTTCTTTTTATGTGCCCGTTTTTTTCCCGCTGGTTTTCATCTTCAATCACGTACCAACTGGCCCAACTACCGACATATTTGCTGTGTCTGATTTCACATAAACTGTGGCCCCAAAAGATAAAGTATTCTTGAGGGTATTGTAGGCCGTCGTCAAAAAACACCGCGCATACGTTTCGGTCGCTCTTTGCATGTTACAAAAACAGTTTCACGAAATGGCTTGTAGAAAAGCGCAGGAAGAGACGAGGACAAAAGATAAAGTGACAAAGGCACACAAGCGCTAATTTTCCAACATCCGCTTTTATACAACGCTTGCGTCCATTTGTCACTTCACCTTTTGTCCTCGTCTCTTCCTGCGCTGTACGATGCAAGCCATTTGACGATGGAGCAACAAGCCAAAATTGGCATCCTTATTCACTTGCTTTCGCAAACCCTGAAAAGGAGCCCGCATCGCATGGTGCGCGCGCTCGAATCTAGTTTTGCGGTATGTTTCCCGTGTATTGCGAGCTTCCTGCGATCCTTGGTGAAAACGTATGTGTAGGACGCGGACGAAAAAAAACAGAGATGGATTGTACTTCACGGTGGCTGAAAATTTCCTGTTGACACATTTGCTCCAATCGTCGTTCAAATCAATCGCGCATTGAGTTCCACTGCATCGACGATTTAGGAGGTAAACACATTGGTTTCGGACGTATAGTTAATCCCAGGCAACTAGTCACGACTGCCACGCAACTGCACAAAACAAATGATAACAATTATCTTTTGTTTTGTCGCCGATAATATTAGCGTTAGGACCCACGTGGACGCACAAGAAAGACAACACACGGCAGCATCATGGTGGAGGAGTGCAACGAAACCAGTGCGGCAGACTGTTCTCGTGACACTATACAATGGGCACACACATGCTCAGCGACTTTTCGCTAATAAGATTGTTGCAGTTTGGGTTGGACAACCAAAAGGTCAACACCGTCGCCATATCTGTTTGCACATTCATCTTTTCTTTTTCCTTCTGTAAGCGCTGTGTACGCCCTTCTCTTATCTGTTGCGAGTCAGCGAAGTCTAAGTATCTTCACGAAGCCGTGGTTGCAGTAAGCTTCAACTGCTGATGGCGTTTAGGACGGCCCCTCCCTTTCCCTCCTCCTCGAAGTGATAAGCAACCCCCCACCCAACCACAGACACATACACATACAGACGAATAATAATACGGTCATGTCAAAAGCTGGTGGTCGACAAGCGCGGCTATCATCACTTTCTACCATTGTTATCTTGGTTCTAGCACGGTTTTCCGGCACACCAGAAGCACGGGTAGCTAAGGCATTCAGATGGTGTCAACTAATCCGGAACCATATTAACTCAAAACTTACGATTACAATCGTTCATAGGAGCAATGTCTGGTCATTGCTGGGGCTGGACGTTGTATTAGAGCAGACCAAATGCCAGTTGGAAAGATCAGTTGCTATTGTGAAACGTCGTTGATTCACCCTTTTCGCGCTGTTGACTTCCCTGCGTTGACGTTATGTCGCCAAAATTAATTGTAGTGGAGAAAGTTAGAGTTTTTAACTAGAATAAGATTTGGTCAACATCACCAATGACTGGCAGCTATAAGTTCAGTGGGAATGGGTGATATAAAAAAAATGGTAGCAAGAGAAGCTTCACGCGTGCGTGCCTGAGCTACTATCTTTCTTTCCTTCCTTGTTTCTTTCGCATCGCCCGGTACTCCCTCCTATATTTTCGTTCCTCCATGGCGGGAATCGGACAAGTTCATTCACGTGCTTTGCAGCGCAGCACTTCTATTGCTACAGGCAACAACGACGGTGATGCGGAGAAGATTGCAATGATGCAACAATGAAAGGCAACAGTGAAATGTGGAAACGTGAAATGACAAGCGACATCGATCAGAGATGGCTGATCGCCGACAAGCCCGCCATACAGAGAGCATCAGTTGCACCTTCGAGGGCGTGATCTTTGTCCACCCGCATTTCTTCGCGCTAGCCGGCGCCGGCTTCTCCGCAAACCATGCCGCAGCCGCCGTCTCCACCGCAAGGAAAATAAATTCCCAGTCGTTTTGGCGCTCCGTTTTGTGGGTTTCAGTTTGTACATATGCGAAGAGGGAAGGGCGAAAAGGCGGAGAATGAAAAAAAGTCACAGTTTCGCCGCAAGGCCGAAGCAATGAACGCGATAGCGAGAAACTTATGCTATATGAAGTGAGGCTCGCCAATGGATACTCTCAGTTTGAATAGCGCTCCTGTTGCAAAGGCGGCCGAAGCAGCGAAGGAAACTAGCATGCTTCAAGTGTCGAGCTGTGACACTTGATAGTTCGCGCTAATCTTCTGTTTGTTCGTTTAGCGGCGTCCCTTGAGCTCGAGTGGCTTTCGTACGCTCCGTAACATGAGCGCGACATCACGGTGAAAGCGTGAAACATCCCTTCCCCTCAGCACAAGAAAACCGCGCGAGCAGACAGCGGAAGGGCAAGGTTCTCCCTGCGCAAGTATAAGAAGACGCGAGCGAGCTCGCCGACGACTTTTAAGTGCGCCTGTCGCGCTCCTAACGTCATCTCGCTGGTAATGAAGAAATGCTTATAAGTGCAGCAGCCGTCTCTGAGTCCGTCCAGCGGTAAAGGGTGTGTATGTAACGCTCGCCGTTAGCTACGTGGAGGGTCTGCGTTTCGTGGCGTAGTGGCTAGCGCCACTCGTTGCGGATGAAGAGGTCCCTGGTTCGATTCCACGCTTCGAAAGCATTTTTCTGAATTATTTTTCTTTGGGTCTTTTATATATATATATATATATATATATATACATACTTATACATATACGGTGCATGACGGCGGCGACGGTGACGGCAAACTCCAGCCGAGACTGTCCATATAATTGCTATCGCAATAATAATTACTTGCGGCACCTGTCTGTCGAAGTAAAGCGCGAGCAGTTGAGATTATCCAGGCGGTGGCTTCACAGAGGGACACGTGGATCGGATGCATTCTCGCCACATGTTCCTCCCGTTCGTGTACACGTATACTGCCGTTGAGTTGACGGTCAGTGTTTCTGACAGTGCACACCCTCTCCTGTCCATCATTACTGCAGCCTCATAATAGCGACTCTTTCACTCTGTGTCGCCAGTCTAGTAAAGCACTGCTGCAAGGCCAAGCAAAATCAGCGGGGAGGGCGCTCCCGGTCGGCGAATATCCGCACGCGCCACCGCGGTCCTTTACGCTAGCGTCCGCCCGTAAGCGGTGCAACACAAAGAAATAATTGCACCGCTCATTAGCGGACGCAATCTGTAGCTTCAGCCTTTAAAGTGACTGTCACATCTCCGGAGTTACTGCAGGACTGTACAAAATTATGCTTTCGTCTGATGAAAACGCCAGTTATTCACAGAGGCTCTGTACGATATCATTCAATGCACGACAGAACTTTTATGCAACCTACTGCTGTGTCGCAGACACCAGCTACTCTGTATATTTAAAGGTATCCCCTGTTGAAGAAAACCCGGTTCAACGCTGCTCTCTACGGTCGTGACAGACCAGGCACGATGACAAACAATAGAGCAGCAACGTTACTCACATTGTTACGTTTGGCCTTAAAATTTGTCGAGGCAGACGCTATTGAGTGTGCAGCTATCTACCAGAATGCTGTCTCCCCCCCCCGTATCGGCGCTTAGATGGAGGCAGGAATGCCGATTCTTCCTGGAGGAGCTTTTGCCGGGCGAGCGGGCATGTCGCCGTGGACGGATTTCCCAGAAAAAGGACGTCGGAATTCGGAGACCCCTTTTTGGCTCGTTGTTCTCTGCGTGAGATAGCACCGCGGAAGGGATTCTCAGCCAGCCACCTCTGTCTTCTACCCTACCGCAGCAGGGAAAATTAACCCGTGCCGAAGGGAGCGGTCTGCGTGTTTTCCGGAATTCGACACACCCGCTTTATCGTGCGTTTTGGTCAGCGTGGGACTGCGCCGTTGAAGACGCTCCCATCAACCCAGGTGGGGCCTTCACCCGAGGCAGCCATCATTCAACACTTCTTCCAAGTATTACTGGCAGTGGAAGCGGAGGTCATCGGCCCTTTCCCCTTTGGACTGAAACTCCTCGCCGACCTTCTCACCTACGAGTCTCCGGGGCGTGGCGAGTGTATTGTGTGACTCTTTGCCTCCTTTCGGGAGGCCGGACGCCAGGACGACAGGTCACCGGATTGGCGGGAGACGCTGACACCGGTTTGCCTGTGCTTCTGCAGTGACGGTTTCGGGGCTATAGACCGTTTTCACGGAGAGGAGGAGCGCAGCCTCGAACCGGTGTATTTTCACCGCTTTCTCTCTCTCCACCTCGGCCGACCGCTGCCGCTGGTGTGTGCGGATTCCCGAGTTTAGCACTGCGTGGAGCGTGGGAGGTCAGCGTGTTTCCATTTTTCGACGCGCTGAAGCAATTGTGCTGCCGCAAATCGAAATGTCGGACGAGAACAAGTCGACAAGCTACCACTGCGCTGTGTTTGGCTGCGGCAACAGCAACGGAAGCCTGAAAGACTGGCAGCCAAGGCATGCGAAGTGCACAATGCTTTTAAATGACTTGGCTTTTCTCAGGTCGCACGCCTTCTCCCGCAAATAGTGTATTATATGTGGTGTCTTCACTTATGGCCACATTTTCAAGTCATCACACCAGCTTGTGATTGTGCTTGGGTGCTGGTACACTTTATCATCTGCACCAAAGAGAACCAATGTCAAGGCTGACGATTAATAAACAAAATGTTTGGCCAACAGTTGTTTTCTCATAACATCAACCTCTCTGATATCTATGCTACAGCACATGATTTACAATGCCTGCGGCTGGAAAATGTTCCATCTTTGTGCGTGCAATTTCGAGGTTATCGAATTAGCACTTTCCAATCTACATAACAGAAAGGCCTGCATGACATGTGTGCTTTGGCGCAGGTGCGCGTCTCGAACGTTTCGTCGAGAGCACGTTCTTTCTCGACTTGACAATATTGTGACGATAACTAAGGTAGCGTTATGACAACCGCACCTTTTTTTTTCTTTTTCGCGCGACAACCTGGGTGTCGTGAATAATCGGCCCACGTTCGTTAAAGCCAGGTCGTTACCTGGACACGTGCGCTCGTCGTAATGCTTCTCAAATACTCGCCAGAAAACAAACTAGTTGACAATAATGTTACCAAAAGCGGGCGCCCTTTTGGCACATCGCTAGCGGCGGCGGCTCGCGCCGATGCGAACTTACGCCATGTCATGCTTCCAGACGTGCAACAGGCTTATTTTAATTTTATCATCGTGTTGTTTCTACGTCGAATTTTGAGCTCACCCGTCGTACATCTGTTTCTTATCCTGTGCAACGATCAGAGGCCACAAGCTTTTAACTACGACGGCGACACAAATGAACACAGGCATCGGTGTTTGTGCTCCTGTCGTTCCATGAACATTGTATTGCAACGTGCTAAGCGGAACCAAATGGTCTGTTAGGGATTAGAGTTACGTATAACTGCATAATCACGGCACGGAAGCCCGAGAGTCATCTTAAACTCTAGTGCGCGCACCTAGCGCGCAGCCGGACAATGGCCTACGTGTTCGCTCGTCTCCATTTACGTTCCTTCGATTACTTCGAGTTGTCCTAAATATTAACGCTCTCTTATAGCGCATATTCCAAGAACCACACCGAGGTCAGCTATAACAAAGCATACAAAGCAATTGCCAATTTTAAGAACTGCACTGGCATTCTACTCATCGTCGGCGCTGCTGCGGGAACGTCTCGTGGGCCGCCGCTGCTTGCTGTTTCAGCCATTTTGAAGCTGACAGCTAAGCGATTATTTACCAGCGCCTTTAAACTCGCGAAGCGTTGCTCTGTTTTGCCCGTGTACCGCGAAGAACAGCAATACCTTGTGAACTGAGCGTATACGCTGCATACACCGACGCGGAACCCCACACACCGGAAGGGCGGCGAAACATCGCAGACGCTAGACGGCGCTGCGGCGGTGGCGAGCTTTAAAAATGGCAGCCTCCTTGTGAAATTGGTGTATAAAAGCCGAAGACTTTTGACGTTATCTCTCTGCTCTCTCTTTTCACTCCAATCTCTTAACCATGTAAATAAATCTACGTTGATGATGATGATGATGATGACTTGGGGCTATTCCCTTTGTATCGGGCGGGCAAGATTAATTTGCCCTAGCCAGCGAAAAAAAAAAACAGAAGAAAGAAAAACACACACACACACACACACACACACACACACACACACACACACACACACACACTCACAGCACCGTAAATAAGTCTGTACGGCTAATTCACTGCCGCTGCGTCGCTCGCCACCACCGCACCAGCCTTGCTTTGGTTGTGCGAACTGCTGCATAGTTCACTGCACCAGCCGTTTCATCGCCTGCGTGCAGCACCGTGTCACTCGTGCGCGCAAACCCCAGTGCCTCGGGCAGAGTAGTGCCCTCTCGCTGGCGGGGGCACAGAGACGTACAGCGTAGCACAAGGTGGGGGATGGTTTCCTCTTCCTGCTCGCACACCCGGCATAAAGCCCTCGTGTCGTCGGTAGCTTCGTCGAATCGACGGCGGTACACAAGTGTTCGCAGTGCCCCAGCCCGCGCTTCAAACAAAAGGCCGCTACCCCCATTTGTGTCGTAGATGCGTTCCTTTTCTATAACACTTTTGTGCTTGCGGTACTCCGTCAATGTTGTCTTGGAACACATCGCCTTCCGCCACTTTTCGTTTTCTCCTTCCCGTACTTGTTCTTGAACGGCCCGAGCCCATTGGCACTCTCTGGTTGCCGTCACGGGCTTCGCGAAGAACCCGAACTTTCGGCGGAGGGTGTGCAACCGCGCAGCCCATTCTTGAAAGAACGCGCCTCCTCACTGGGAATCATCGGCTATGGGGACGGACGGCGGGAGCCAGCTACCGTAACGAGACCCGCCGTAACGAGTCCTTCTTGAAAGAACGCGCCTCCTCACTGGGAATCATCGGCTATGGGGACGGACGGCGGGAGCCAGCTACCGTAACGAGACCCGCCGAACCCCAATCCTTACAACTAGTTGGCAGTGGTGAGATGGACCTTGCGACATGGTGCTGCGTTTGTGGTGAGTGCTTGGTCTTTGCTATGACTTTCCAGGCTTCATTTTGCGTTTACACTTGAGTAGTGTAGAAGCTGGATTGTGTTTTTGTGGGTTAGGTAGATCACCTAGTTATGCGTAACGAGTGAGTTTGAGGGATCACCTAATTATGTGTGAGCAGGACCAAAGCAAAGCGGCAGTCATGGATTTGAGGACGATGCTGAAAGATGAGCTTTTGTTTGTGTGCGAGCATCTCGGCATCAAGGTAGATAATAAAATGGCAAGGACTAATATGTGGAAGCTGATTATTAGGGAATCCATTGAGGAGGACATTAACGGCGCGTTAATAGCTTTCAAAAGGTTTGAAGAGCGAGAAAAGAGAAGAGAGGAGAGAGAAAAACAAGAGAAAGAAAGAGAAAAACAAGAGAAAGAAAGAGATGAACGCGAGCGAGCCTTAGACGAAGAGATTGAAAGGTTGGAGCGTAAAGTTGAGGCAATGCGGCGAAGTCAGACGTCCGCAGAGGTTGCGCACGAAAGGTGCGAAGAAGTGGCGAGTGCGGTGCACTTCAAAGCCACTGAGAAAGCCGCTTTTTGTGAGGTACCACAAATGAAAGGTACGCGTCTCTACGAGTGCGACATGCGCACGGAGCCTTCTGCGGAGAAAACCGAGAGACAGGTCGCGGATAGTGAAATCGCGCCTGATAAATGTACGCGTTTCTCTGATTGTGCGAAGGCCGAGCAAATAGAAGACGAGACCGCGGCTGGTATCGAGTCTGAAAGGATTCCGAAAGGCATTCCGTGTGGGACCGAGGCTGGTTCCAGCCGCCCTAATAGGGTCATCGAGGAGTTGGAGACTTCCCTCGCAGCCCAACACGTGAATGGCCTTCCGGAAGTCGAGGGAGAAGAGGACAACGCTAGTCCTAAACGTAGCGGTAACGCAACGCTCCAGATAGACAGCACTATCGGAGAGGGCCTCTCTAAAAAAGTTCCTTTTGATAGCAGAGGAAATACCCCAGAGTGTGAGAGGGTAGAGAGCCATACTGTCGAGAAGGGCCCAGCTGTAGTTTTTGCAAATGAGAGCACAGATCAATTGGCCCGACAGTGCAACAGAGCGGAGGAGTCGAATGACTTAAGCAAGAGAAAAAGCGGCGCACAAGCACCCACGAGCTGTGAAAATGCCGATGTCGCAACCCAGAGTGAAGTCCACCGTAATCGGGGAAATGTTCGCAAACGTCGCCGCAAAAGAAAAAAGCGGACTCGTGCGGCGCCGCGAAGTGTTGAGACAGGTGGCACAGGGCAGAGCGAAACACAGGACAGGCGAGCGGGCAGTTCAGGGAAACGTCCTTTGAGGCGTACAGTTGGGTGCAAGCGATCGCCGCAGCGCAGAAAGGAAGAGGACAGGTCATCGGGCAGTTCAGGGAAACGTCCTTCGGGGCGCGCAGTAAGGTGCAAGCGGCGAAAAGGGGGAAGTGGTGGAGAACAATGTGCATCTCCACGACGGAGGGTGCCTTCCACAGGTACAAGTTTGCGGGGACAACCATGTCGAGGTATTCCTAGACACAAGGCAGGAGGAGCAGAGCGCCGAGCGAGAGCAAACAAAAGGAGAGGATTGCCACTCTTTTCCCTGCGTCTCTGGCATCCCCTTCGCCTTTGTGAAGGAAACCGTCTGTATTCCCGAATGCGGCGTGACGGCGAAGTTCAGCTTAAAGCGCGCGCTCATTGTAGTCTCTGGCGATCTGAAATGCCGCCAAGACCGCGACCGCCACGAGTACGACTAAAAAGAGGAAGAAAGCTGTAAGCTTGTCGGAGAATGTGAGTTTGTCGAAATGAATTTTTTTGTAAGGTTATTGTAGTTTGATGTAGTGTTCTTTTGTTATCTCCGCGACTAGTTTGTTCAGCTAAGCAGTTTCTTACTTTTGGGTATTTTTAGGCGATGTGTGTTTCTTTTATTGAGCCAATAAGCATTGTGCGAAATAGTTGGGGGCTCAATATCATGAGTCACTTTTGCGGAAGCAGTGACCCGCACGGGAGTGAGCTGACCGCGTAAGATGAGTCACGGCAGTCATGAGTGAATATTGGTACGACCGCTAATTGTGAAGCAGTGGTATAGCGTTTGTCGATCGGAAGCGAATTTCACTTGTTTGTGTTTTTATGTATAGCGCGAAGTAGTATACTGTCACCCATTTTAAGGGAGCAAATGAGCAATTTTGAGGAATGTTTTAAGAGTAAAACCAAAGCGGTTTTTGAAATGCTCAGGTTTGGCGCTGAATGTGGCTGTTTTAGTGGACCACTGTCAGGATTGACAAGCATGTGGGGCCGGTTATTCAGCACGAATCTAACGCAGATTACGTCAGGTGCTCCCGAGGTGTACGGCATCAAGAGTTATTTTCTTTGCGTGTTGATTTTCGTGAACACTTAGGTTCTGTCGCGTGTTCAGAGAAGTTGAGTTTCTAGGGATGTGGCGTATGGCTAATTGGGAGGATTAATGTTTCAGCGCTCTATGAATACGAGCAGTGTAGAGCTAAACAGCACAGCAGAGCGCAGTGCGCTCTTTATCAGAGCGGCTCTCAGGGACGGGTAGCATTGACCACACGAGCATGTTAACGCGATATTTATTCCCTCTGTTTTGTTTACTATCATTGATGGCTTACAGGTCGTGTAGTCACGTAAGCTGAGCGTTACGCTTTACCGAACATTAGGGATAGGGACACGTTTCAGACAGTTGTATGACGCAGCGGAATCTGTTGTGAAAGTGTTTGTGAGTACGTCAGGTTGTGTCTCAGGTAGGTAATTGCGGCTACGTTTTGAGTTTGTTTTGGGTGAGCGTAGAGAATACGCACAGATATTGTGTGTAGATTTTAGGCAGCCTTCATGTGAAAGTTGTGTTGTTGGTTGTTTTTCGTGTAGTTAGATATGAGAAGGTAACGCTACATAGCAGTGCGGATGGTAGGAGCAGATTTGTTTTAAAATTGGTTGTTTTCAGGGATCTAGAGCCAGATTATATCTGCTTTTGGTGTTGTTTTGCTTGGGCGGCCAAAATGATTCATCTTGTAGGCATCTCCTCATCCATGAGTGTTGTAGCTTTGGCGGCACGAAGTTCTGCCAAAATTTTAAAGTAGCGGGTTTTTCATTTCTTTGTGTGTCTTGAGAAGCCTGGAGAGTTTTTAGCGAGTCCAAGGCGCTTGATCGCGGCGTGGCATTGTGTTGTGTGGTTCGCTTTGCTGCTGTCGATCATTGTGAGGTGGTTTGGGAGTTTGTTGCGAGTTCGCAGTTGCGGTTCCAAGCCAGGACGTCGTCCTCATCACCAGCCTTTCTCTTCGTGCCCAGCGGTTGTGAGCGCTGGCCAGCCGAGATTTTCCGGGCGGCGGAGGAGCTGTTACGTTTGGCCTTAAAATTCGTCGAGGCAGACGCCATTGAGTGTGCAGCTATCTACCAGAATGCTGTCTCCCCCCCCCCCCCCGTACCGGCGCTTAGACGGAGGCAGGAATGCCGATTCTTCTGGAGGAGCTTTTGCCGGGCGAGCGGACATGTCGCCGTGGACGGATTTCCCAGAAAAAGGACGTCGGAATTCGGAGACCCCTTTTTGGCTCGTTGTTCTCTGCGTGAGATAGCACCGCGGAAGGGATTCTCAGCCAGCCACCTCTGTCTTCTACCCTACCGCAGCAGGGAAAATTAACCCGTGCCGGAGGGAGCGGTCTGCGTGTTTTCCGGAATTCGACACACCCGCTTTATCGTGCGTTTTGGTCAGCGTGGGACTGCGCCGTTGAAGACGCTCCCATCAACCCAGGTGGGGCCTTCACCCGAGGCAGCCATCATTCAACACTTCTTCCAAGTATTACTGGCAGTGGAAGCGGAGGTCATCGGCCCTTTCCCCTTTGGACTGAAACTCCTCGCCGACCTTCTCACCTACGAGTCTTCGGGGCGTGGCGAGTGTATTGTGTGACTCTTTGCCTCCTTTCGGGAGGCCGGACGCCAGGACGACAGGTCACCGGATTGGCGGGAGACGCTGACACCGGTTTGCCTGTGCTTCTGCAGTGACGGTTTCGGGGCTATAAAAGCCGAAGACTTTTGACGTTATCTCTCTGCTCTCTCTTTTCACTCCAATCTCTTAACCATGTAAATAAATCTACGTTCCTTCTTGAAAGAACGCGCCTCCTCACTAGGAATCATCGGCTATGGGGACGGACGGCGGGAGCCAGCTACCGTAACGAGACCCGCCGAACCCCAATCCTTACAACATATGACATTCCGTTACTATGCTGTGGAAAGGCCGAGGCGCTATTACCTTATGTAATTTGTGCACTCAAGGGTGTTGTGCAGCATCAGTGAGGTCAAAGATGCGTGGAGTTTTTCCATTTACATTAGTTTCCGTGCGGAGAGCCAATCACGTTTCAACATTGCACCTCAAGAGCTCAAGACTATAGCTATAGCCCATATCGCGCATGTGCCAAGGGCGCCAAACGAAGGCGGTAGCCTGCGGGGTAGAAAGCGGTTGAGGCGGCGCTATAATTGTTCTTTTTCTTTATTGCGAGTGCAAATGCGAGGGGGGGGGCGCAGGCAAAATGTTTGAAGGTGCAACCGCGCGGCCTGTGCCCCTCCCCATCTCCTGGCGCCACAACTGGAAAGCGGTAGTACCTGGCATGGCCAGCTGCGGTAAAAGATCATACGATAACCATGGGTCGCGCTATGCATGTGCACCTAAACTTCACACATTCACTTGGTTAGAGGTGACATAATTGATTTGGATTAATTTGAAAGTGTAGCATAGCGTAAAGAAGCAAGGATTAAATAAATTATACATTACAACCTGGTGATGTGTTACCCTTGGCACTTATTTAACCCGGCAATAGGTGAGAAATTCACATGGTTTCCCGCGCACAGAGAGTTAATTTGTCTCCACGCAAGGGGTGAACGGGGGCATCCCCCAATCATCTAAGGGGGCACCAAGTCAGCCCGGTATGTTTGCTCAGTCGAACGTGCCCCGTCATTGTTTTATGTGCCGGGTTACGGCCATGCTGGATTTTGACGGTAATAGCGGCCGACGTGACCACTGACGTTGCATTCCATGCACTGTTTACTTCCTGTACCCCGGAAAGCGGGTGACCAAAGGCAAGCCGTTGTGAGAGGGACGAGGAGGAGGAGAAAGACTACTTCTCCCAAGAGGGAAGGAGGCCGTCGTGGAGGGAGCAGAGGAGCCTACCCGGCGTAGGTCTCCGCTACCCTCTTGGCCCAATCCAGGATCTGGTCCTGGACCTCGGGCGCCGAGCTGCACATGGCAGCCTCCCACTGCTCCTTACTATTCATGTGTAGCGAGTTAGGTGGTGGGTTCAGAGTACAACCCCACATGATGTAATCGAGATTGGCTCTTTGTTGGAAGAAAATGCATAAAGGGGAGGGATGTATCGCTGGGTGTATAAGATGGCGTTAAGGGGGGGTAGGGAACGTACGGGACGTCGCGTCGCTGTCATGTGTGTATCTATTGCTAAGCTTTTCTATCAGACTCGGCCAATCGGGAGTGGGGGCAGTGAGGCGCTGCTGTAAAAAATGCTCCCTCGGATGGATGGATGGATGCTATGAGCGTCCCCTTTAAAACGGGGCGGTGACATGTCTGCCACCAGGCTCGAAGAAAAAAAAAAAAAAAAGCTTCCTTGTTTCATGTTGGCCAAATACCTTATCTACATTGATTAAATCTATGTTATTATACCAAAAAATATAAATTCACGGTCCATCTCTCTGCCTCTTAAGGCAGAATGACCTTATTTTTCCCCCATTATTTATTTTTGTTCTTTATCTCTACTTTTCTGCCACCAATACTCTAACCGTCTCTTACTTATTTCTATCGCGGACGTGTTCAGCTTTCCATTGTTGTCCCTAAAACCCAAGGCTTCATGTAGACTCGTGCCCACACGTATACCTGGGTGAATATCGCCACATTCAATCAGTACATGTTCCATCGTTTCCTTAGTTCCCCCGCAGCATGTACATTGTTCTTCTTCGTTACTAAATCTCGCTTTATAACTACGCGTTCTAAGGCAGCCCGACCTTGCTTCAAACAGTAAAGCGCTTCCCCTTGAATTATCATAAAACCTTTCCCTCCTTATTTCGTTTTTTCCTTTTCGGTAGTTACTCAGAGCCGGCTTCTTTCCGCCTCTCCGCCTCTCTGACCTTCCGCTTAATGCTCCTTGTTGCCATATCGCCCGCACTGCCAGCCGTATATTTACTGGTGAGCCTCCTAGTTCTTTTTCTCCACTGCGTGTCAACGCTTTTTCTATACAAATACCTGAAAACCTTCTCTGCCCATCTACTCTCCTTCATTTTCCTCAGCCTCTCTTCGAATCTCATTTTGCTCTGCGCTTCCCTCACTTCAAAGCCTGTCCATCCCATATCACCCTTTACCGCCTCATTTGTCGTCTTCCCGTGAGCGCCCTTCCCGTGAGTGCCCTCCCTCCCTCCCCACCACGCCCTCTAACGGCGAATTCTGCGTACGCCTATGTGTGCGACCGTTTTCACGTAGCCAGGCCGACGTGTTCTGCGTCGCCGTACTGACACGTGCCGCGCGCTCTCCGAGGTTGAATGACGGTCCCACAACGGCACGCGACTCGGAGCGGTGACGGCCGCAAAGCCTAAGCGCTGGCACGTAGCTGCCGCGGTATGCGCAGCTGTGGTATGTGTCTGCGGAATGTTCCTAAACTTCGATGATGAAACGCGGTACATGCACGCAGCCGAGCCAGAGAGAGAGATTGCGTGAGTTGGGGAATGTCAGGCTGCTTTTAAGGACGGCTGTCCGGGAATGAAAAACAAAAATATGTAGGTGTGTGCGTCGGGGCTTCGTGCGTATTGTTGGAGTGTAACTGTGTAATCTCAATTAGTGAGTGAGAGTTATAAGAGAGGAGAGTAAGCAAAAGGTCCAGAGAGATATTGCTCGAATGAACCAACAGGGAACGAGAGAAACGAAACTTGGGGATGAGTCAGCGTGCGCGCGAGTGGTTGAGACAATGAATGAACTATTGAGAATGAACGGATAAGTGAGGAAAACGGCCACTTTGAAAATACCGGCAATAATCTCGAGTGATAAGTGGGAAAATTCCCAGTTTCTGCATGTGGTGGCAAGGGTGATCAGTTTGCGGAGGCCTAGTTAACCAGAACGTCCCGCATATTATGCAAAACCGCAACTCTCTCCTGGAGAATCATGCGTCCCACGACTCTCAAAGAGAGGGTTAACGCGTCTCTCTAATGAGCGCTCTATGTGTATGTGAGAGTTACATACGTAGCAAAGAAAATTCAAACAACTGTTCCTTTCTTTTTTTCCTTAGAGTATAGTAATCCAGTCTGCGACTAAATGTCATTCGGCGCAGATCCGTCGTCAGCGACACCTAGCGACGCTGAGCTCAATCACAACGCTTAATAAGTTTTCCTGAATCACGCTGCTCATGGAAGAGAGTCATGAAAAACCTGGAAAAATTGATTCCGTGGCTGTTGCGTGGGAGTCATGTTCACCAATGTACCTACTCGAACAACATTCTTTAAGTTCTCTACGAGCTTTAAGCTTTTGTGTAACACCTCATATAGGTGTGGCTGTCATCCTCATACCATACTACTACGCCGTTTTGTAGCACGTTTGTTCAAGCTCTACGAATGTGATCCGTGTCACTCCGGCATTATCCTATTTTAGAGGGTAACATGTCACAAGCGGCGTACACGTTCGTCCACTGAAGGTTGTGGCATTCATTGATGTAGGCCGCCGCCTCAAAAACAGAAGAAGTTGACTTTTAGTGTGTTGGTATGCTGGTGTCTGTTCGTACCCGCGTTTCGACCTGCCCTACTAGAATACCGTGTGACGTCCTGACAAACATCCCGCTTTGCGGCACCCTTGTCCACTGAACACTGACGCAATGCCGCACGATATACAAACAACGGCAAAAAAATGCGCCGCCGGTAAAACATTTTCATATCGAGAGATTGAAAGCGCTCGCTCGTGTTGCTTGATTACAGAGATTGAAAAGTTATAACGCCACTTACTGGCACCTGACAGGATACCATGGTGTTTGCCCCCTCTGCTGCGGAATAATAATAATATCTGGGGTTTACGTCCCAAAACCACACTATGAGTATGAGAGACGCCCTAGTGAAAGGCTTCGGAAATTTTGACCATCTGGTGTTCTTTAACGTGCACTGACATCCCACAGTACACCGGTCTCGGCCACTTCGCCTCCACGAATTGCGGCCGGGATCGAATTCGTGACATTCGGATTAGCTGCCGAGCACCACCATAACCACTCCTCCACCGCGGCATACTCTGCTGCGGACTGCTGCTTCTCTGCAATATTTAACTGTAATGCAAGCGTGAATCATGCGATCAGAGTGTGTAAAGAAGAGCTTGTGTCGGCATTGACTCTGGGGAGATTATTCCTTTGGCGAAAATAAGCCTAGATGCGCCATTTATGAGGACACTTTACCATCAAGCCTGCAGTCTATCGTCGCTATCATACGATTGAAAACATATACAGTAAAACCTCGGTGATACGATCACGGCTCGTATGAATTTCGGGGTGATACGAATTTTTTTGTGGTCCCGGCCAATTTTTTTGTGGTCCCGGCAATGTATTGGAGTATGGTTGTTGCGATCCGATTTGCACCCCTGACGTTTGATACGAACGTACCCTAGCGTACAGGTACTAACAGGTACTGCCCGCGCTGTCGCGGAAGACGCGGCCGTCACGCGCCGGCGCGGGCATGCGCGCTGCGCGACCATCAACGGTGCGTCGTTGCCTCCGAGATAGTGCGCGCGAATCTTGGAGGCCTTTATGCGCCTTCGCGTTTATGTTACAGATGACGTTGACGTCGCGCTTTTTTTTTTCGACGTGTTGACGCGTGCTCCTGTGATCGATGCAGCAGCGTCCTTGTAGTGTGTTAACACGTGCCTGTCACATCGATTCCAAGTCATGTCCCCGCAATCAGACGTTCTATGAAACGAGACTGAAACTTGGGCTGCGGGTCCGTCATGAAGTGCCATTAAAGGTGGACGAAGACCCCAAGAGACGAAGACTCCAAGAGCGAAGGAGCTTGGCCTCTCTCTATCGTGTGCAAAGCGCCTCTTAAGTCACGTTCGCCGCGGTTCTCTGGTGTCATGCAAGCGGTCACGGGGCTTAACACACCGGGTGCAAGTATGATTACGAGTACAAGTATGATAGTTGACGTCTAAAAACTTTACTGGGAATCATCCAGAGCTGTTCATGACGTCGCTGCGACCCTGAGAAACACTAAATCAAAACGCATGCCAACTTTCTTTTGTGGCATACTAATTTTCCATGTTTTTTGGTGATACGAATTTCGGATGATACGAATATTTTTGGCAACCCCGCGAGATTCGTATCACCGAGGTTTTACTGTACTGCGGTGAAATGGCCGTTTTCCCTGCACCGCGTCTGCTGTTTTATCACCTATTTTTCTGCGTTCCCTTTTTTTATCTCTTCAAGCTGTACGGAAACATTTCAGCTTTCACCGCTCATGTGCGCTGCATAAAAGTTGCTCCAGAGACATAAGCAAAAAAGACAGGATGACGGTAGCGAGTTGGAACTTACATGACGCACATCAGTTCGGCGACCTGAGAAGTATACGACATGGCACTGATTATACGAATTCTTATACCACTAAACATTTTTTATTTCTCAAAAACAGGACAGCTTTAGCTTTATAGACTCACTCATCTGTGGCAGAGCACTACAATTTCCAGGTGAAAACCTGGACGGACCACAAAAAATATATGAGACAAATACTGGCGCTTGTACCACCTAGGCCTAAGAGAAGTTTTATTGAAGATTAGAACCACATTGCTAAACTGCACTCAATGCCTGCACAACGCATGGACTCGCATTGCTCATTCATTAAGGCGAAAGCCTTATATGTCTCACGAGCAAAGTGGCTCTGCGGCATTCGGCGAGACCTGACGACACTTCGCGAGACTTCGTGGCGGCGACGGCTTCAATACGAATGTTGCAAAAAGTCACGTGATCGTAGATGACGTCATGACGATACCATATGTGACGTCATCATCATGTTTACAGACAGTCAAAATCTGTTACTTCGTCGCGGCGTCATCGCATAACGCTCATGATGGCGTCATCACATGACGTCAGCGCATGGTCAAGGGGTGGGCCGATCCCGGAGGAATTGCAATGCCGCGTGAGGTTGAGAAAGCTTTAGAATAAGGCTGAATAAAATTAACTGAAGAGAAAAAGAAGCAAATGGCTTTCGCTTTCGAGCCGTCTTATGGGACCGTGTGAGTTTTGACACACCGCATGGTGCGCTTATATACCACTGCTGAAGGATTCCTCAGGTGTAAGATGTCACAGCTTCACATATACACTGTGTAATCATATGAGGTCCATAAGGTACGAGGGGCGTTCAATAAAGATTTCCCCTGACTAACTTCCATTTATTGCAGGATGCTGAAACTGCGCATGTGTAATGACATAAGTCACTGTAGGTCACGTGCCAATTTGTAACTCTAAACTAATAACGGTCTTTCTTTTAGAGGTGCTGAAGTGGTGTGAAGTGTGATAATGGATGCAGTGAAATACAGAGCAGCAGTCAAGTTCCCGTACTTGAAAGGCCGCACTCCAAGGAAGACGTTCGATGAGATAAAAGAGGTTTATGAGGAGGATTCCCCATCATATGATGTAGTGAATAACTGGCATCGCCAATTCAAATATGGTCTGATTTCCGTGGAAGCGGCTCCGATTGCAGGGCGACCCCACTACGCTGTCAATGAACACACCATCCAGCAAGTGAAGGCCGCCATTTTAGAAAATCGCCGCATTAGCGTTCGAGACCTAGCCCAACATGTCAAGATTAGTGTGGGGTCCATGGAAAAAATCATTCAGCACCATCTTCATATGCGTAAGGTATCCGATCGCTGGGTTCGCCGGCTGCTCACACCTTTCCAAAAGCAGGTACGAGTTGAATGCTCCCAGGCTCTTTTGACCATGTGCCATGGAAACCAGCAGGACTTTTTCAACAGACTGATTACACAGGATGAATGCTGGGTCCATCACTATGATCCGGAGACTAAAGTCCAGTCGATGCTATGGAAGCACTTGGACTCACCGCCTCCAAAGAAAGCACGCACCCAGCCCTCGACGGGCAAGGTCATGCTCACAGTCTTTTGGGACCAGCACGGAGTAGTCTTGATGGATTTCCTAGCAAAGGGTGCCACGATTACTGGGGCATACTATGCTTCACTGCTGCGGAAATTGCGAGAGACCATCAAAAACAAGAGACGTGGCATGCTCACCAAAGGCGTCCGCCTTCTGCGAGACCATACCCCAGTTCACAACTCACATGTTGCCCAGACGGAAGCACGCTCCTGCGGATTTGAAATTCTACCGCATTCCCCTTAATCACCCGACCTCGCACCATCGGACTTCCACCTCGTTCCAACATTGAAGTCATATTTGAAGGGCAAGCATTTTCCAGATGATGAGACTCTGATTTCTCAAGTTACAATCATGGTTTTTGGAGCAACCTGTCGACTTCTACAAGTGAGGTGTTTATAGTTGCATAAAAAGATGGGAGAAGTGTGTGTCCCGGGGTGTCACCTATGTAGAGATGGACTAATAAATCTGCAAAGTTTCGTTGCTCTCCGTCCACAGGAAGTGGGTCGGGGGAAATCTTTATTGAACGCCCCTCGTAAGCGCAATTACCGTTTCATGGCGACTTAGGCACTGGTATTCACTGCGAAGGCATAGTGTCGTCTCTCGTTCGCTCCGCCAGCTAACAGCACTGACATTTGTAAATTGTCCACATCTCAGACATAGTTCAGGGGCCGAATTCTCAAAGCTTCTCTTTCGCAAGTGTGTTTCCCCATTGGTCAGCCGACTTTGTTAATATATGTTCCACCGTGTGATTGGCTGAAATATTCTCTTACTGAAAATGTTAGCGTAAGACGTGTTTGTGAATACGGGCCCAGTTCTCTTAGCGCCAATTTCACTTTTAGGATTCATTCAGTCCGTTGGCCTAACAATAGATAGGTGAACCATCAAACCTCTCAGGGGCATAGCATCCCAGAGACCTGCGTGTACGAATAGCGTAGTGTTTGTGCTTTTTTACACAGTAACTTGCACTATTTAGTGCTGCAGAATGCACTCGAAACTGCTTGCTGTTCCAAATGTCGCTCCTCAGTTAACAGCTTCTAGTTAACTGTCGCTTTTTATTTTCTGAATTGAAAAGTTTCGTTTGAACACCATTTCGCGGAGTTCAAGAACTTATGTTGTATCTTCGTTTAAAACGACAGCTGCTCTAGTTATTTGGGCAGCATTCATCTTGTAAGCAGTGTCCGTACGAAGAAAGCCGAGTTACGCTATGCGGCGGAAACTCATTCACGAGCTGTTGCTGCCTCTCAGAGAAGGTTGAAATGCCAAGAATGAACAGCAACAACAACAAAGAAGGATGGATACCTAGAAACGTTTGCTACGACCGCAAGGGGCACAGATAGTCGCGAGCAGTAAAACAGGGCTTCGCGACAGGAAACGTGATGCCGACAAACGGAGAACGAGAAGACGAGCCGCGTCGCGTGACCGTCAAGGACTCGTACAACACCGAGATCAGCTCCGGTATATACGCCCCGCCAGAGGTAGTTAGGTGCAGTGCTGCCGACGCTATGCGTGCCGACCTGCTCTTGGGCGATAATATAACCCGGATTTCACTATAGCCCCTAGCGGCACCTATTTACTACGTGTTGACTAGCACGTGCTCACCTTGAAATCGACTACTTCTCAGCTATGTTGTAAAGTAAATGAGGTGATCATGAAAATATAGACAACGTTGAGGTGAAGAAGTGGTTTGGTACATACTAAAAGCGCGACTATAGACTGTGTTGCAGACACAAAGGCTGTTTTCCTCAAAGCACCTGCATGTAATTGTTGTGATCATGCGGATTCTTGGGGTCACCTTGCGAGTTCCCCGAGATCAGAAAACAAACTCAGCGACTCTCGCGATACGACAAGGAATATTCGGAATGCGCATGCGCGCATGCCATTTGCTCTGTTGCCAACCTATCGTCAGCTTTCCCACTCCGAAGAACGCTCTCTGTATCCTCCTCTCCACCCTTGTGTGCGGTGTCCAGCGCCGTACGAGACGCCTTTAAACAAGTCATCAAACGCGCTTCTTTTGCAGCCTGAACGTAGTAAGCAATTACATTTTTGGCGCGTATGCAACCGTACACCGCAGTCACTGATTTTGTTCATGTGATTTAATTCACGTGAGCGTCAGAACCCCGTTACGATTACGAGGCACGCCGTAGTGGAGGGCCGTAGTGAAGTTTTCCGTTGTTGTGACTTCCGGCACAGAACAAGATGAAGCGAGGCGATACCGCAAGTTGTCAAGGTAACGAACGACGGCAGTATCCTTGATAAAATACTCTCATAGCTAATGCTCACGACATCAGAAGGAAAGAGCGAACGTAAGCCACAATTATTAAGATAACTAGGACTAAACATACAGTGCTCTTGTCTCCAAGAAAGCTTCAGTTTAGTCACCTCGAAAAAGTTCGCGAATCAGAGCGTAGCATGGCGTAGCAGTAAGGATTAACTTTGTTTCCGTTTCGGGCATGTGCACGTGCGACGTGAAGTGCAGACCGTAAATGTGTTTTCTGCACCGCCTAAGGCTACAAACTCGTCACAAACTGACGAGTTTGTAGCCTTAGGCGACATCGTTTCCTGTGTATCACGTGATCGTCGCAATGTTTCAACAAAATCGGGAACTGGTTTAGTCTGGTTCACTCCGACCCAGATATTTCAGGCAGACGAGAACCAAGTCTAGCCCGTCACAATGGGGCGGTGACTGTCACAATCTTTAGCCAGTCAGAAAGCTCGACAGAAAAACCACGCCTATAGCTCTGACGTCAGGTTCCACCCCTTTCTGGCATTCCTCTTTCCCTCGACTTGGCTGCGTATCCTTGCGCAGGTAATTTTTTTTATTGAAGTCACATCTTTCGTTTCCAGAAGTCTGGAAGCCATGGCTGGTGGAGGAAGTTGTGCATGTACGCGCGCGCGCGCGCACGCACACACACACACACACACACACACACACACACACACACACACACACACACACACACACACACACACACACACACACACACACACACACACACACACACACACACACACACACACACACACACACACACACACACACACAAAGAATTGAAGAGTGCTAATAATGTCCCAATTACTTCGTCGGCGTCTTGCTGTGAACGGCTAAGCTCAGTATCAATAAGTGGCATGACAGACGACCGAGATGTACGGTACTCGGGGAAGGATCTTTCTCTTTCTTCCTTTGAAAAGAAGTCGCCGGCGGTTATTTTGATAGCATCATCGACAGTGAAATGCTTATCAGCAAATACTTGCAAGATTCATTTCCACAACTATTTCATTGTAGCCACTTGTGAGTGATGTACAGAAACGTCGGCAGAGAATGACGGGACACTTCGCGTATATCTGCCGATGTGCATGTGATCATTTATTTTGTGATTCCCCACGAAGAAGCAAGAAGTATTCTAGCGGTACCAGCGAGGCCCTCTTCAGAAGAAAGCCCGCTGTACTTAATGCTATGCCAGAGTGAGCGGTTAGGATCAATCTCCAGGTAACCCTGAGATACCATAGTTAAAGTTTGCCCATCCGCAGTTTGTGCAAGTTCGTAGCATTCATTCTTTCGTTGCTTCATTTAATCAGAGACGAAAATACCGAGCAAAGTTCTCATCACCAAGCATCGCTGTCAACTTCGATACATAAGCACGAGCAAAAACACAGCTGCTACTTCGATATCGACGCCAATCGAGCTGCTGGATAACACACTGAAGATATAGACTGTCTGAAAGACCACCTTGGATACGAAATGCAGTAGCAATGAAAAAGAATATTGCTGTATACTGAAGCCATAGCGGAAGATTCTGGAGCTCAAGCGAGAAAGATTAACATCCTGGAGGATGAACTATCAACAAGAGAAGGGTGCTGCGTCTCTTCCGTGAGACGGAAAAACACGATGAAAGAAAGCAGTCATCCAATAATGGGGACACGGATAACACTGCATCTGTGCTTCAGTTATGTTAATCTCATAGCTTGGCGATGTTCGAGATAGAGGTTAAAACGTTGTTTTTTTCTTTTTAGCCGGTTCTTACGTCCTTGGAGGAAAATCCACAAACGTGGAGGACAAAGTGAAGGATATTCGTTAGGTGAGAGGAGGACAAATCAACCAACCTCGACGTATGCTCAAGGAAACAACGAAGTGTTGGCTTGCCGGCCACGCCCCTATCCCGCTGCTTTATTTACAAACAAGTATTTACACTCCGGAATTCGACGAACCTAATGATAATTTCCGTTTATGGCGTGCAGTAACAAGGAAAAGCGCCGAGCGTCCGGAGGAATTCAACATGACCGCTTCAGAAGACTCGTTTACAAGCCGACGTTGCCAACGGATGTTGCAGATCCGCCGAAGTAAACGCGGACCAACGGAAGCAATACCTGACATCTCGCGGAAGTTTAGGCTCCTGCAGGAAGCAGTTTTGTCGGTGTTTAGCGCTTATCCAATGAAAAGTGTGCTTTCCCAGATACATGTTGTAGGCTCAGGGCCAAGGGTCGGCTGAAGCCCTCAGAGAGTACACAGAGGCTGAGCAAGAAAATGCACCTTTACTGCGCGGAGTCCCGGGCTCGACTGCCGGCCACCGTTCCGCCGTGAGCGCGTGCGCCTGAGCTACGCATCGTCTTCGCTGAAGCCAGAGCGATACCCACATTGTATAGTTGTATAATGTTATTGTATACCCGCGTTTTACGCGCCGAAATGACGGTAAAACATGTCGCTGTTTGTGTGAGTGCCTGTATGTTTGTGTTTCTGAGATGCAGACGTCCTTATAGGGCATGCACAATGTTTGTGTTTGCGCGTGTGTGTGTGTATGTGTGTGTCGCCTCTGCGATTAGCTCCTGCAACGCGCAGTTGCTAACGGAGCGTTGCTGGAGCAAATCGCGGAGGCCGCGCTTTGTGTGTGAGGTGCGAAGCGCCAGGCTACTTATGACCATCTAGTCTGAACGCGCGCACGAGCTTTTTGTTGCATCAGACCCCCCATGAATTGCGGCTGCCGCGGCGATACCAGAACCCGCAGCCTCACATCCAGCAGCATGACATCACAGCGGCTAAACATCTGCGACAGGTACAGGTAAAGGTGTACTATTCTGCGGCGTGAATGGCATCCTTCAATTTGTTGCTATAAGTACACATAACGGGCCGAATTTGCTGCAGTGTATGCTTGTTATCATTATTCCTAATGTGATGTTTAGCATTTGCAAAACAACACAGTAGGTTGTGGCATACATGATGGAGCACCTTGGGTAATGTTTTACCTACTATCGGCTGTTTAGCTTGGATACTCTTATTTCACTTACATATGATGCATATGAGGCAGTGCTGTTTAAATTAAAAAGAAAGGTGTATTTTTAAACTTTCTTCAGGCTGCAGTACTGCCGGAACTGAAAGGCGGGAGAGTTTTTCGGGAAAGGAAGCAAACTTATCAATGACGCTTGCAAGACTCCGTTATTCTGCAGTTTGGAACGTGTCACCCGAAACACAATAAAACGGCAAGTCGGGCAAGTCTTCATAGAAGATTGCTGTTTCATGTTCGCTTTTCTGCATTTACATTCGTCGCCAAATGACGTCAAAAGGAGCAGCAGTATTTGAAGATTGCAAAGACACTGGTGTTCCTTTTCAGATTAGGAAGGAAGGTGGAGGCTTGCCGTTAAGAAAACGAAAGATGTAAAGCTTATCATTCCTGGCGATAGGACGAGCATTGCTTAATTCTTACCTTAGGCTCTCAGGATAGAGATAAACGGCTTTGCGGCAACGGGACTCGTCGGCGTGCTAGGATGAGCAGATGGCACCTTTCCAGTGTTGAATGTAACGTCATTTCCTTTTTCTTTTCCTTTTTTCACCCTCTGTGGTAGCTTATTATGTAGGGTGTCGTGTTACTGAGCTCGAGAGTGCGGGTTCCATCCCCAGCCACGGCGGCCGCATTTCGATGGGGGCGAAATGCAAAGAATGCCCGTGTGCTTATATTCGGGTGCACATTAAGAGCCCTAGTTGGTGGAAATTGATCCGTAGTCCCACACTACGGCGTGCCTCATAATCATATAGTAGGTTTGGCACGTCAAGCTCCGGTAATTATTCATTAAGCATACTTTTTGGTCTCTTGCCAATCACCACCAATAAAAGCCGCCCATACCCCACTTTTCCTGCAATGTATTTTGCTGTGAACACGACCTTGTCGCCATTTTTGTGATATATCGGGAAGCCAGTAACACGTAATGTTTGGTTTCCTTTCCGCTGCTTTTCACTTTATTTGCAAGTGCAACTTCTAAGCGCAATGAAATAATTATCGGGCTTACTGGTGTCATTAGTTAAGCCGAACCAAACTAGCTGGAGATTTGCAGTTGTAGTACGCTTACGTTACAAGATGCCTGTATCTTCTAGAACCAGAGCTCAAATTTTATATTTGTTAAAAGCTGGGAAGTTGTTAGAACAAGTTGGTGGCTGACATACCGCCGGTTTTACAGCTCAAATCACTAGACAATAGAATGGACACAGAATGCCGTACAGTGCTGTGTCAAGCGCTACAGCACCGGTCCCGTGTGTGCTTCTCATTTTGTCTTTGTCATGTTTGATACTGGTAAACTCGCAAGAAGGAAAGAGGGGAAATGGATCGTTTGTTCGTTAGACAACGTAATGAGGCCAACAGACAATGGTGCCAAGAAACATATATGGGACATTGTTTTAAGTTTTCTTTCTTATTGCAGTGTAGTAATTCTGACATAAATAGAAAGCAATTAAAGTGGGAGATAAAGCAACTTTTCCACCGGTAGGAATCGAACCTACAACCTTGGGATAATGCTTCCAATGCTCTACCAATTCAGCTAAGACGGCGGTCGTTCACCTGTCCCCCTTATTTGGTATTTCTGTTCTTGTAATGCTGGCAGTGTTAGCCATCGCCACTCCTATCCATGGTGGCGAGTGTACAACAACATACTTTTTTGCCAGCACCTTAAAGCTATTTCGAAACAGGGAATGTAAAATTTTCAAAGCCATTCTTTTCGCATTGACATCCGTTGCTTCTTCAAGTTGTTTATGTGCACGGGACTGCCATTCCAAGGAACAAACCATCTAAGGGGTGCTTCAATACTAGCGAGCTGCTATGTCTTCTCGGATAACACAGAGGTGCACATAATGGCGTCCCGTGCCGCCGAGTCTCGTGCTAGGCGATCGCGCGACCGCTGTCGTCTGCACCAAGAAGACGAGTGGACTCCATCGTAACAGTGTTGTCGTGTGCGAGTGCTTCTGCCATTTTACGATCGACCGAAGGGCTCGGAGATCGTTTAGCAACACGACGCGCCATCTTGCGTCCGGTTTCCGCTGGCTCTTATTCGCCGCTTCTTTGCGTTTTATAGGCACGGGACGACCTGGGGATACAGCTATAAGAAGGGTGAGCACGTCCACCTTGCTTTCCTTAGCTTAGTTCGTCTGCTTCTGCACAGCGCCACTTATCGGTTGCTCGATATCTTTACGAGATGCTCACCTCTTTTCAGAGCCCATTGACGGGTTCACTCAACGGTTTACTCGTAGTTGCTGTATTTCAACGCAGACTGGCTCTTTCTTGTTCCTTTGTTTTGGGTGTGCTTAGAGAGTGTTTGCTTCCCCAAGTTCAGTAGAAAGCGAGGCGGGCGCAACGACTATGTTACGTCGAGCAAGAAACACACACTTCTCGATATTTGAAAGTTTTAGTTTGTCGGCAAACTTCTTTGCGTTGCGTTATACCGGACACCGTCGACCTAAATGTGAGAGGCCGGATGGGTGGTGCCATCTGGCGGGGCCGAGATGAACCAGTCAAGCATAAAATTGTTATTGCATGAACCTAGTGCATACGTGTCTGTACGTGCCTACAGACAAGAGTGATTCAGAATGTACTCAAGTAATGGATGTATTTCCCGTCACGTGACTTCATTTCATCCGCGCGAGCTTTCTTTTTTGTTAACTGTAAATGGCCCAATATTTTGCGGGCAGTTTCGGAGCCCCATAAGTGCTGGCGTCGCTCACGTTCCCTCACAAGGTTAGGACAGGCGTTTGGGCCTCAATTTTACCCAAGTGGACCGTAAAGCTTTTCGGCGAGAATTCACTCATAGTGTTCGCGCACTTTAGGGTTGCCAGCAAAGGGAGCCAGCAGTCTGTCTATTTTTTTGGTTGCTTCACCGTTTACGTAACTATACGATGCGAAACGTTTCCATTATTCTAATATGGAAGGAAAGTCCTGTTAGTGGATAATGCTTGCAGACCTTTTTGAATAAGCTCCCCCGCAAAGCCAAGCTCCAGTGAACGCCAACGATTGACCTAAATGCGCATTAGGCGCATCCTCTGCCTTTCCCGGCAAGCCTCACCGAGAATTCTTACAAAATGTTTTATTTTTTTCCATCCCAGCTGATTTTGTTTTTGTACGTTTATGTGTATACTGTCTTAATACCTAAAATTCTTCTAGTGCGAAGGTAACCACCTCTCACTGTTGTCTAGCACTTTAAAGCTGTACAGTTTGAAGATACAACTTCTCAGCCACTGAAGCGTCTCTGTGTATCCACTCGCCTTGAATGTAGACCTAATTCTTTTTTCCCGCATTCTTGGATTACTGAAGAAAAATGAAAGAAAAATAGAAAAACAGTAGATCCGCTTGCGGTCGTTCACTTAACCGAATGCTCAACCTTTTAAGCGGATATAAAGTAAGAGAGAAAAAAAAACACAACAACAACGGACACGTAAGCGAGCGTGTACAACTGCCTGGCTCCCCTACCACTCCGCACGTAGCCGGCTAGTCCATTATACTGAAGCCGCAGTTTCGAACAAAAGAGGTTGTCCGTGCCCTCACCGGACGAACATCACAGCGTTTCTCGGCCTTATCCCTAAGCCTCTTCAGCTGCAAGAGTCATGCCTTTTGTGTACGAGATGCCGCAGCGCGGCTAACAGGAGAAACAGTGAAACGCGGGCTACGAAGCGAAAACGACTGTTGTACGTGCGCATTCGAAAGAACGAAGAGTCAGAGATAAATACAAAAGCAGGTAGCGAAGCACTTGCACTAAATGCTTTCGCCCGCCATCTCGCAAGGAGTTAACGCGTGAGGCGAAGGTGTTTCTCGCGATTCGCCTGTTCGTTCTGTTCCGTTGTTCATAGTTTATCTAAGAAGAAGGAGGAAAAAATGAGCGTACATTCGTTCCGTTCTTCTCGGCTCTCTTGTTTTTTGGGGCCACGCGACTATTGTTTGCGGCGAGTGGTTCGCTCGGTGCGGCTTCGAAGTACGCGCGTCATACGAGTCGTGTGATTGGTCAGATGGGCGTCCTTGTGACGCGCCTTTGTCGAGGGCGCGCTGCCTTTCGTTGGCTGAAGATCGAAAGACGCTTTTACGCAGCCATTGACACACCGTACAAACTTAAAAGAGGTTGAATCGCAGACTCCCTGCCATTAACAAGACGTGCGCTGTTTGTCGTTTGCATTATTGGTTCATCTGGCTGGGTTGAACGCGTGATGGCCTCCATTGTGCCCATCAAGGGCGTCTGCAAGCCCTTGCGTTTGGACGTGCTTGGATATGGAGCGAACATGTCTATTCAGTATTAAAATGGGCGTTGGGCTAATTGCAGGAAATTACTGCAACAGGGTGGCTGCTTCGAGTGGTTGGTACTGCATTACAAAAGGAAAACCCATTTTCGTGCACAAAACGTTTCAAGGAAAAAAAGAGATTTCTGAAACGCTCTGTCCTATCAGAATTTTTTTTCCTGAAACCTTTTGTAAACTGAAAATTGTTTTCCTTTTAGAATGAAGGAAATTACTGACTGGCGGCATATTTACTTATGTTTAGAAAGGTCGCAGGACAAGTAAAAAAAAAAAAAAAAAACAGGACTCAGCGCTGCGTCCTGTATACTCTGAGAAAAGAGCAATTTACTTCTTGTTTTTTTTTTGTCAGTCCTGACTTGTGACGGATGTCACTCTCTTTAAAGATGCGCGTGAACTCCCTTAGGATGTCATTATACTCTCGTCGTCGTAGACTCGTGGGATCCAAAAGTGTGTTAACGTGTATCTTTAGAGAGAGTCATATAAGTGATAGGGAAAGCGAGACTCCCCAGAAAGAGTAACAAATACTCTTTTTTCTCTAGGCTGTGTCTATTTGTTCTGCCTTGTCCATTCTCCTTCTTCAGTCTAGTAGATATGTATCAAGTCAGTAATGGCTATTCAATCCGGCGTTGAATCCTTGTTTACAAGTGTACGGGTAATACCGCTGACCTATACTATGTTGACGACATTGTTTTCTTTTCATTAAAATATTCCGCAAGTTCGGGCTATCTTTCGACGAGTCCCACACTCTAAGAATAAGTGGAGTATTTGGGGAGTTTTTCTGCTACGCAACAATAATCGTCATCCACCGCGCATACTTTCCTCTCGTTATCACCGCGGTCCCCGCACTTCCCGGTCACGAACGGCGCGCGGGTTATGAGCGTGACATAGCGTTCTTGATAGCAAAGTGACGAGAGACGGGTTTTCAAAAAAAGAAACGCGAGCAAGCCAGATGACGATTATTGTTGTGTGGCAGAAGTGCTCCCCAAATACTCGGCTTTTCCTTAGAGTGTATACTTCTTGTTCTGACCACATTTTCTCTTTCAGAAGGAAACCACTCGTTCACGCCACTTCAGCCGTACCTATTTTCACCGAGCACTTACGCAGCCTTTGTCCCGTTCGCGTGCCGGTGCTGTTACGTTCGGTTACGTTTAGTGAGAGCGGTCTACTAACCAAAGCCGTGAGGGGATCAGGATTCCTCTTTCCAAACGACGGCTGCGAAAGGCACGGACGGCGACCGGAAAGTTTAAAAGTAAAAAAGTAGGAAGGAAGCAATAAAAGAGCGTACAAGAGGAAGTAAACATGAGACACACGTTAAAGGAAATGCAGAAAGGGACCCCGCTAAACGGTAGAGTGAACCTGCAACCCCTTGTACGTACTGCCGCGGACCGCCACCATTTGGCTCCCACCGTGTGGGTCACGATCACCTGCTCGACGCGTACGTCGGCACGACAATGAGCCGGGCTTCTGCAATCCAGTGTTCGGCAAGCGTTTAACGGTCAAAAGTGCGGAAACAGGAATGCTTACTAGCCGACTACATAAAAAAAGAACGCTTTGGTAGAGGAGGTAGCGCAATGAGGGAACAGGTGCCAACTTGTAACCCTTCCACACTACGAAATTAAGTGGAGACTCAAGTGCAGTAGGGTAGAACGTCGTTATAACGAAGTAGCGTAAAAATCATAGCTTAAATTGTTATATCCGATATTCGTTGTAGCAGTAAAGATAAAAAAACGCCAGACTGGCGCGAAAAGCGCAGCACAGTCACAGCGAAAGCTCGAAGAGCGGCATTTCTAGAGCCCGTTATAAACTCTCTTGTGGCTACTTATACAAGTACACTAAGAACGTACGCACTACGCCACAAATCATAATTTTTGTGAAGTTGGGAAGCACTCACCACGACATTACTCGTCATTCTGCAGAGAAGCGAGGTACCATCTGTAAGGCATTATATATATGAGCAGTTCCTTGATGGGACGGTTGATGACGATGAATAATTATGGCTGATCCCTTTGTAATGGGTTGGAAGCTTCAAAGGACCCACAAGTTACGCATTTCGCATTGTGCGATGCCCGGTTGTCATTTCACTCTCCCACCACGCTTTATAACATACGTTAACGTGAGAAAGAGATAGAGAGAGGGAATTAACCTTATTGAGACCCTGAGCAAATGGATCATGGGAGCGGTATGGGCTTCCTTCGCAACCAATAGAAGTACACTTGCGAGGAACTCACGACGTTATAAATGATCATAACTATTTGTGAAATAGGGATGCAGCCACTATGCAATTTTTCTTTATTATACGCAGAACCGTGGTACATGCTAAACACCTGTAAGGCTTTATGTCCACTTTGTTGATGCTGTGGCTGATGCCACAACCTTTGCCCAACCTCTGTCCAACCCTTGTCCAACGCTTTGTAATGCGTTGGAAGCATTCAACAACCCACTCGCTCCGCAATTCGCATTGTGTGACGCCTGCTTACAGAATTCGCGTTGTGTGACACTTGGTTGTTATTTTACTCTTCTACCACGCTACATTACGTACGTTAATGTGGTTCCTTCCCGACATGAAGCCTATATAGGGTCATTTTGCAAAGCAGTCTCAAGCACCGGCATGGCTCTGAGGTTGAATACTGGGCTCCCACGCAGAGGGCCCAGGTTCGAACCTCGCTCCATCCTAGAAATTTTAAATGCGAAGCATTTCTTAGCGAACCTCTGACATGTTGAGCGTTTCTATCTATCTATCTATCTATCTATCTATCTATCTATCTATCTATCTATCTACTATCTATCTATCTATCTGTATAACTAAAACTGTATAACTACATGCCTTTTACTGTAATGTTCTAGCTGCTTATTGTTCTTCTGTCGTTTGTTTTCTTATTTGTAACCACTCCCCTCTTTAATGCCTTTGGCCCTGAGGGTTTCAATAAATAAATAAATAAATAAATAAATAAATAAATAAATAAATTAATAAATAAATAAATCTATCTATCTATCTATCTATCTAGCCGCCTACGTCTGGGTGCTCTCATGACCGCCTCCTTAACTTGGTGTAGACCAAAATTGGCATGGGAGGGTAAGAGGATTTGACAAATATGACTGTCGAGTCGTGACATGAATAACGTGAAAATCCTGTCGCGTACGTCGTCAAACCCTTTCCACTAGACACGTGTGGCACATTCCCGTTTACCACGGGCTGAGGTAAACGGGTATGCGCCACAGGTGATTGACAGTTTATATCTACGCAGGAACGGCGAGAACAGACAATGGTAACTTAAATGCCAGAGCGTTAAGGAAAACCAACATCGGCAGCGTTGACTCGACGAATGGAAAGAAGGAAAATTAGGATCCCAGCAGGAATCGAACCCGAGCATTCTTCATGGCAATCAGGTATTCTACCACTGAGCCACGCCACGTCTATAAACTGGTTTGGAAAAACAGTATACGCAGGCGTAATATCGATGCAACGTCAATTGTGGATGTGGTGCTTGCTATCTAATTCTACAAGAAAGCAAGAAACACTACATGATACTCCTACGATGTGTACTCCTACTATACAGGCATCATATCAGATTAACGTCTGTAGTTCCAGTGTTAGCTCCGATTTCATAGCAGTCTAATAAACATTACGTTTGTATTCATATAATTCAGCAAGCTATATTGAAGCATTGCTCGACCCCGGAGGAATATATCAACGATAGTTGCATATGATATCCACATCACCGCACCGTAGAGTGCACTTCGTCCGCCAGAACGACGCAGTGTCCTCTTCCTTTCTTACGAGGGTGGGCGATGGCCTCATGCTGACCGAGGATGATGCCAGGTTGATTGACAGCCGCTTTGGAGGCTAGGCTATGTAGGCCACGTACGCTCAGGTAGTCTACGAATACGAGAAGCGCCATCCACTGATGTTGGTCTACGTAGCACTATCCCGGCCTACCAGCCTCGACGGCCTATAACTCACCAACGCGAAGGGTGGCTTCAGTTTCCTACATGTCGCCGGCTCTATCGACAGGCAATTTGTCGACGAAATGACCGAGGCATCCACGAATTCCAACAGCTCTACTATACCACATACTTCACTACACATGGACCCCTCGTCACCATGATCACGACCGGATCCTATAACAAGTCATGACCATGTGCTGGTGCTCACTGATCACGGTGATGATGCCCTTGTTCAAGAATTGTCAAGAACTTCTTGCACATATGCTCACGGCTTTGTGAAACGTGCGTGCGTTCTCGGGACAAGTATAAGCACTACATATCAGCGTACCGCTTCTGGTGTTGGTAATACCCACGTTGCCATTGGCAGCGTTACCCAACCGTAAACAACTGGTTATATAACACATATGCGGCTCTTCAACATATATGAGTGTGTATAACATTTATGCAAAACTTTAGTGTCATTTTGTAACGTGTCACTTAGTAAAAAAAATTACGCCGCAGTCACCTTGCCGCCGCATGCTTCGCATAACATCGACTCCCACGGTACGTGGGACCTGCCGAATTTTTTTTCTTATTTCGTTTTTTTTTTTCCTATTTCGAGTGATAGTGGTTACGGACACCGGCGGCAGCGGCGGCGGCGGACAACTACGGCGCCAAAAACGGCCCTTGTTGTGATCTCATAACAGCTTTCGCTCTAAAATGGCTCTTACAAATCGGTAATCTGGCTCGCACAACAATACATTATACAAACGCGTGCACTGCGCAGAATCAATTACACAACAGTGTCCATGCACGAGAGGGCTTTCGTACTTCAGCAGTGCCAGTCGTCGGGAGATTCTCCGAGTAACTTCGCAGTTTCCTGGCCATAGGTGTGTGCAGAGGGCGGCAAGGCGGGGGGGGGAGGGGGGGGAGGGGTTGCCTGCCGAGATATCTAAGGGGGGCGCTACGACTGCCCCGTATCGTTACTCGATCAGACCTGTCCTGTCATTGCATAATGTAGTGAAGGGTTATGGTCATGCACGTTTTTGACGGTAATGACGGCCCAGTATCCCTGATGTAGCATCCCAAGAACGGTTTACTTTTCATCTTTACTCCCGAAAAGCCGGGCATCAAGTGCAGGCTGCTGTGAGCAGCACGTCACTGCTTCGTTGTCATTTTTGCGTTCATGGTGACGCTAGTTTTCTGGGGAAAAAGGAGGGGGGGGGTCTGCTGTGAAACTTGGACCACCTACTGGAGAACCCTACGCATGCTCCTGGCCTGGTTCGCGGCATCTCCACAGCGCATTGCATTTCCGCCGAAATTTCCGGTACCCTTGTAGTCACATTGTGAAACGAATTTTTTATGTCATGGTGAAATGTCACAAATATGCTGTGAAATCCCCCCCCCCCCTCCCTTAATGAAGAACTCTGAGGTGATGTGATTTGCTAAACTACAGAGCGCAAATTCGGTACGAGACATACAACACAGACAACACAGGACAAGCACTAATTTCAAAGAAAATTGCGCTTATCTTGTGCTGTGTATGTTCTTCTGTGTACCGTACCAAATTTGCGCTTTGAAGTTTAGCATTACGAACGAACTAGCCCAGCAACAAATTATCTGATAAATGTACAGATATGCAAACAACGTTACCTCTCAGGTAGTGTGGTCTATATATCCGCGTCCGTGTGCAAGCAAGGGTCTCGGAAGGAGCGACGTTCCTTATTGACAATAACTTTCATACAAAAGTATCGTAAACAAGACCTCCAAACGTCGCAATCTTCACTGCATATAAAAACGACTAAACCCGAATACATAAATAAACTGAAACCACACTTCCGCATTCCAAGACGCAGGCTTTTTGCATCTGCATCAGTGTTTATAATCTCAGAAACAATGGATTCGTTCCAGAAAACAAGCACCCGTTCTTGGCAGATCGAAAATATATTGAGAACTCACGACATCGCGTAAGAAACGCCGGCATACTTACGCACGCAACGCTACACAAGTGCAGGCTAGTGGCGGTTGCGCAACTTGCGTAATCATGTATGTAGGCGTTGCGGAAACAAAGAAATTGTCCCGACTGTGACAACAGTACAAAGGCCGCCGTAATGCAGTGAAGAAAAAAAAAAGCTGCCTAATGCGTTCGCAGCAACAACGCCTCCAAACCATTACTCAAACAGACATTGAATGGAGGGCGACGCCAGCGGCAGAATTTTCCAGCGTCCACAGTCCTTCAAGCTTGTGTTCCTCAGCAACGTTCTAACAATCAAGCGAAATCAGAGCACTTTTCTTTTTTTCTTTTACTTTTAGGAGTTTTGCCTTACCTGCCCTAATACCGTCGGTCTTATTTGTTTTGGTTTTCTGCCCCATTTTTTTTTTTTTTCTGCTTGCACAATTTTACACGAGCCGTTCAAAGTAAGGACACTGAGATTGTAACGCGCGGACAATCACATAATTTGCGGCGTCTTGTGCGGTCGTATTTTTCGCCCCGATGAGAAATGAGGCCCCTGCGCAAAAGGTTGTGGGCAGTTGCATGCACACGTGTGCGTAATCTTGAACAATGGCGTTTAGTAGACATGTACATTTCGAAAAACACACCGAGGTAGTTGAGTGCGTAGTGTTGTGGGGCTAGAAACGAGACTGCGTTTTTGAATTCCGGACGCCGCGGCCTTCCTATTTTGGGATGAGCGTATAAACTCTCATTGTGCACTCGTCAAAGAATACAAGGGCTTCAAATTATTGCGGAGGCCACTGCTTCAACGTCTTTATTGTCTTCGAAATGTGTCGGTTGTCCTCTTTATGTACGTTCGTGCCTGCGTTTTATCAGAGGGTGCCTAGGTACACACGCAAAATTTTGAAAATCTCGAAGGGGGGGGGGGGTCGAACCATCCCAAAACAACCCACTCCCCCCCCCCCCAACCAGTTACGCCAAAGGCCTTATAGAACGGGCTCACCAGATGGCCATTGCCCATGGCTACCTGGAATAAGGAGGCCACCCACTTGAGGCGTACGCTGCGCCTGCTCATAACAAAGCTTTATTCTGCTCCTGCATTCGCTGTAAATACCAAGCATCGCTATGCCTGACTGTTTGCTATCGGATTGTAACCCTTGCTACGCCTGCCAGCCTGTACAATGATATCCGAAGCGGTTCATCGAGCGGCCACAGAAACAAAGTGGCGCAATGGGAACTGGCACCTCGAGTCATTTGAGAAAACCGACCCACGAATACCGCAACGTCGGAAGACAACTTCCTCAAAAAACGGAAACAAGGGTGCCTATACTCGGGTGCGCCGCCACTTTCATTTCCGCCAAACACACCGCGGAGGACGAGATAATGTTTACGAAGTCACGAAAATGCTCGGCACAGGGAAAAAAATAAAATCTGGCATGGCAGAAACAAAGGAGGTAAGGAGTACTGTGATGCCATTCCTACTGGATGTTCTATCTTGTAACACTTGGCGCGACGGGAAAACCTCTTCCGCCTTTCTTTCCAGATGGTCCTACCTCACTGCGGTATACAGTTTGTACTCTGCCGCCATCGAACCATCAAAATGGAAACAGCCGTCGTGTTTGTACACGAGCGAACCGGGAGTATACAACAAACAAACATATACGGTCCAACAGGCAACGCCGAGGACTGAGCGAAAGCTCGCGTTGCGCCGATATCTCGCTATCATCCTGTCATCGCAGAACAAAGGACACCATTCTTCAGTGGATCGTGAGTGAGTCGCTCACCCGCCTGTACATTATACAAGGCAAAAAAAAAAAAGTAACGCCAAACGAAGCGCGCGGCTAGCTGAGAAAGAGAAATGCTTCCAGTATCGTGGACCGAACGAAACCGGTAAGTGGAGCGAACGTAAAGGAGTATACGCGAGCCGATTTCCCCAGCAGCACGAGTATTAAGTTTTCGTCCGAAGAGCGAGCGGGCCGTCTCGTTTCTCATACGTATCTCTATTACCGATATCGAGGTCGAGTGCTTATATACCATCGGTGCTTTGCGTCGTATAATAAACGACCGTGCCAGCCCGTGTGCCCTCGAGGTAGATTACACGTCAATTTTTATGGCGCTCTAAAACCGCGAGCCTCCAAATGCCTTTAGTTTGGACTAAAGGCATGTGTAGAGATGTACTGTGCCGATAACTAACAATTATCTCCGCGCGCAAATCTTGGCCAAGCTGGATTAGAGACAGGATGACCGTCAAGGCATTGAAGTCGTCAGCCTTCATCCTTACTTTACGCATGTATACGCACGACATACGCACGTCATATCCGAATCTGTGTTAATAGTAGCGTATGTATTATCGTAACGACGGCACCTTTGCGATGTTAAAGATGAAAGTGGACATCGTGGTTGAAGCTCGTGACGCTAGACTGTACAACACGCACTTCTCTGCAAGAAGGAATAAGAAAGTCTTAGGTTATTGGCGTTCAGTGAAAACTAATCGATTGAGCCTTGGAATAGAATCATTGCGTTATCTCCGGCACGGTAGTGAAGTAAGCCATCAGAAAGAACGTGAGGCTCGCGTACACGAACACAAGAGAAGACAAACGAGGAAAAAAAAAGAAAACAAAGAAGACAACGCCAGATCTATTCTCTTGGTTCTCTTGCCTTGCGTCCGAGTATGACGCCATACATTCCTTCATAACGAATTTATACCGGTTTGCTGAACGTTCTGAACCACCAGAACACCTGCGCTATAGTTTGTTTGTAGTTTTTTTTTTTACCATAAACATTCCAAGCGAAAAGTGAAATAGCTGTGTGTTCCCCGAGCTCCAGGGAATATGACGGGAAAATTGTAGCGTTTATGTATGGTTAACACGGCTTAGATGGGACGGGGTTATTGGCTAGAATTGCATCCTCTTTCAAGTGTGCAATAAACTGCTGGCATCCGGGCTAAGCCAGAGAGCCAGCACATTACTACACCCTTCTCGAAAAAGCCGTGGGCATTGCCCCTTTTGTTAAGGTCGATTACGTCTTTAGTTTACCTGGCTATGTACGCACGAATGCGCGGCTGCAGAGTGAGTCGATTGAACTCGTGTTTACAACGCGATTAGAGCGCCGAGAACGGGGCAGGTGTAGACCGTTTACCCATAATGCATCCGCACACGTTTCGCTGTGGACAAAGCCTCACTTCTTGTGTACGTACGTCAGTGATCTAGCGGTGAAATGTCTAGCCCGGACGTATCCTTGTTGGTAAAAAAAAAAAGTAAAGGAAGAAATACAGCGGAAGATAACCACCTGCTCCACAATACACGGTGACCAGCGAAGCACGGTTTCATCCTGATCGGTAATACTCAGCTGCGGGTGCCTCTCGTCATGCGCGGCAATGATTCGCTCCTTAATGGGGTACTGACACGAATATTTTCAGTTGTCGTTTTTATGCGTCAAGTGAAAGGTCAAGCCCTCAAAAGCCTAGAAAAGGTAAAGCTAAACGCGAGAGCGCGCTCAAAAAGTAATAACAGTATGTTTTTAAAAGCTAGTTTCGGTTCCTACTGTACCCTGACGTCACAACACGGTATGAGCTTCTCGTCACGTGCTCGCGCAATATATAGGGACCGTTGCTCCGTTGGTGACGCACAAGCGGCCATTTTGACAGTTTTGATAACGCACCAGCGGCCATCGTGGAAGTTTTGGTACGTAACGTCATCACAACTAGCCATACTGTTGCGTGAAGTCACCAGAATTTGTACTGTAGCCTAACGTCAAGCTAATGTTGGTGTCACTAGGTGCGCCATGGAAAAATTGACCTTAATATCAAAATAAAATATCTTATCAGCATGTGCTGAGCTTCACACTTGCTCAGAGCCGTCTCTGCATACAGGAGATTTATATGGCAGAGTAAACTCGCCCTCGAAAAAAGGTGTCAATACCCCTTTAAAATGTGAGTATATATGAAAGTTGAGACAGGCTTTATCCAGGGAGATGCTGTCGCACCGAGCGTTGTCTTGGAGTAAACAAAAAGGGAAATGGCAAAATATTACGGAGGCTAAGAAGTACCTGCAGAGTCTGAAACCGAGGTGGTCCTCTGTCAGTATTTTCGTGTCGTCTTGACGGCTCAAACATAATTTGTTGCGTTTCATTTCTTACGCTCTTTTTTCTATCTGTAATTTCGGTTTCGTTGTGACTGCCTGTTTGATACGCGCTCTGTCTGCTGTTTGATTTATCCACTTGATAAATGGTGCGTTTAAGAAATGAAACACAGTTTGTTGTATTTCTAGCATTATTTCTTTTCTGTATTATTCTGTTCATGCCTGTATGCATGCTTTTTGTAACTTCTGCATGCAGATATACATTTGTTTGTCATTATGCTGCATAATGCTGCATTTTCGATGCGTTTTATAATGGTGTTTGCAGTACCACTAAATAAATAAATAAATAAATAAATAAAAGTTACTCTCGGACGCCTCCAAAAGCTCGACATTCCGAAGTGTGGTCAGAAGACTTTCACGCGAGGAGGCAACAGTGTTGTAAAAATTTCAACCTGGTATGCCTAATTCGGCGAGCTGTCATTTTCTGTGGTGTTGTCCTGCGTGATCCCAGCTGCGGCGGCCACATTCCGCTGGAGGTGGAATGCGAGAACGCTGGTACAATCCCGCGTCAGTCGGGCCAAAACTATTCCGTGGCGCGCAGTCGTATCGTGGTGTCGGCACGTGCGGCCCTTGTATTTGATTTTTTTATCCGTTCCAAAAAAACGTTCAACCTAGCGTTACGACTCCGCCAAGGTCAGGATTGCATAAAGCTGAATGGTTTATTAGTGAGTTTAGCTCTATGCACCATTCTGATTGGTATATGGGGGGTGCCATACGGTCACCTGACCTATTTATTCAAATCACACTTTATCACGTATATCATATAGCGTATTGTTCATCTCTTTCTTACCTCGCCTGATAGAACGCGGCGGCCAGCACCACTCACCACCACTTATAGAGCCAAATCTTTTGCATGCTGACACTCATCCGCGTGCCTTAAAACACCCAATCATTGTACTTTAACGCTATTGCTGAAAAAGAATGCTAAATAAACTAAACTACTTTCTAGAGGCACGTACAAGAGATGCCCACGCGTTAAAATCGACAATCCAGATAGCTCAATAGGGTCAGTGCGGAGCCGCCTATTTTGTAAGGATGCAATAATATGAAAGCATTCGCTGCTGCCTGGCGCTACAGTCATCGTATGATCTCAGATTCTGCTTCTCTTGAGCCGCTTTCACAAAGATTTCTGCTCTTTGTTCTCTGCGGTTAGACGGTAAGCTATGCTAATCTAAAGTATGTGTGTTTATGCAAAATATTTAGGTTGTTTAATGCTCTCTGTTACGGAAAATTCTTAGTGTAAGAGGATTTTCTGATTACGTGGCGCAGATGCTGTGAATCAGGAAAAGTGACAGGGATGCACCGCTGCCTCTAATACGATACAGTTGCGGTTGCGCATAACTTCGCAAAGTGAGGAGCCTTCTTCGAGTGTCAATGTGAAGGTCTGCAAAAAGTCCGCCGCGGTGGTATAGCGGTTACGGTGCACGGCTACTGACCCGAAGGTCGCGGGTTCGATCCCGGCCGCGGCGGTCGCATTTCGATGGAGGCGAAATGGTAGAGGCCAGTGTACTTAGATTTAGGTGCACGTTAAAGAACACCAGATGGTCGAAATTTCCGGAGTCCTCCACTACGGCGTCTCTCATAATCATATCGTGGTTTTGGGACGTAAAACCCCAGATATTATTATTATTAAGGTCTGCAAAAAAGAATAATAAAAAAAACTTCGAGGACGCTTCGGCTTCGCCTTCAAGAGTACAACGCGACAGCGTAATCGGGCTCCGTGCGCATCGCCTTCTCATGTGCTGGCCTGGCTTCGGTCTCGGTGCATGCCTCAGCCGTGCCGTAAGGAAACGAACGACTGTGCGCGTAACATTGGCCACTTCGAAGTGTCCTAGAATGCCCACTGCAAGTACAGTTGTAAGCGCCCACTACGCAATAATTATTCCTTTTGCGAATCAGCGAAAGGCCCACTACGCGTCCTTAAGGCAACACGCGAACCTACGCTGCTGTTCACTTGGCTGATGCTTTTGTTGATTATCATGATTAAGTATGTCTGAGCGCTCTGTAATGGGTGTGCCTTTAAAACACCTACTCGTTGAGCAATTCACATGTTTTGTCGCCTGGCACGATTCTACGCTTCTGCCACGGAATATTACATGCGTTAAAACAAAACTAATAAAGAGGTCTTAGAAGTCTATGAAATTTCGCGGTTAGCAAGGACCGATATTATTGTCAACGATCTCGTAATTTTTCTCCGCGGTTGTCGCAGCACAAGCTTTAGAATACGCGAACGAAAAATTTGTCCTGCTCCGTCCACGCGAGCGCGCCGAAAGTGTGGGCGTGGAATTCTACGTCATCTTCTGTTCCTTTGGCGAAGCCGTGCTGCACTCCGACGGAAGCTTCCCGCCGCTACAGTGCCGCCGCTCATTGATCCGAACTGCGAGGGCGTTGTTTATGTGACGAAGGCTCAAGAAAGGATAGCGAAGCTGAAAATTCCGCAGTTGAATTACGATATCTGGAATCACAGCGAACAGTCGAGTCCCACGTGAACAAGCCTCTCTCGTATTTTCAACGGTGGCCTCCGGGAATAACTCGTGGTGTGCCGTTGCCGTATCTAATCGAAGAGGCCACACTCCAGCAGCGCTGCTGTAGCAGGTAATGCGGCATACCGAGGATCACGTCACCGCGATCGCTTTTTTTTTTATTGACATGATGTAAGGAGATGTTGGCGCACAAATAAGGCGCCGGCTACTCCTTAGCTCTTGGAGTACATAGGGTTCATAAACATAAAGTACATAGTGTCTAAATTTCTAATCACAATTAACCCGTAGTACATACAATATACAACTTAGCGTAACAGTCAAGACATAACAGTCAAAACAACATATTCAACAATCACATCGCTTAACATCTAAGAAGCCCTGCGGGCCACAGCCTCTGTTGTTCGCCAAAAAATTCTATTTGCGCTCACTTTTAAGAGCTCTCACATGGCTTAAGGTCATTTTTTTAATGGTATGCGTCTGAGCTTGTTGGTAAGCCTTCATGGGTTCGGGTAAGGCTTCATGGGTCAGCGCCTGGTTCTGTCTGTTTCTTTATGTGTCCTCGTATTTTACGCGCTGTTTCGAACTCATTTTTTAAAGTGCTTCAGCTTCCCTTTAAAGAGACTCCTTTCCACTACAGGACATTCATATAGTGTTTTTTCCGAAGCCGTTTCAAGCAATAGCAGGGCTCTGTGGTAGAACGCTTGCTTGCCACGCAGACGACCTGGCTTCGATTCTCAGTGAAACTGGAAGATATTTATTATTTGTTTTATTTGCATATTTCTCGATTTTGCGGTCACAGACAAGATGATGATTTTTCGCTCACAACCAACGACGCCGACACCGAGGCCTACGCCAACATCGGAGTTTCTGCGAAACGAGCTCTTATAAGCTATCCCGTTAAAAGTACACGCACTTCCTTGCCTTTCGTTGCTTCAGAAAAGCGACTGCTGTGGTCACAGCAACAACAAAAATGCGGTTGGTTCGGCAGGAGATAATCAGGTTGCGCATTAAAGCGAGCACTGCAAGGCTAAATTTACTCGACACAATCGAACGAGGCCCAGGAGCTACATGCAAGTTCAAGCAAATTCATTTTATTCCCTTCAGGCGCGAATTATGATCTACTGCCTGCAAATGTGTCAAATTCCCAACTGCATAATTCTGAGGAACTCGGCATTACAATCCAAGAATGAAAATGTAGTAATATGCTGTTTGCTGCGAGTGTCAGTATTTAATCGGAATGAGCGTGTAATTAAATATTTAATTACTCTGCAGTCAGTCATGTTCCACAGTTACACAAAAGGAATCAAAGTGTAGGCTCAAAATGCATGCGCAATTTGTTGCTGCCCGTACTAATTTGGAGCAAAGAAAAATAATGCTTTAGACGTTAGTATTGGAACGCGGAGCGTCGGCCAAGCAGTCGAACATCCTAGTGCTTTCAGCAAAGTGGTCAGCTACACAGATAAGCAGAACTTTGAGGATAAGTGAAGACACAGTGGCAATGCAGAAGGTTCAAGTCGACCTTCTATGTCCTGCCTTTGTCCTTCGCATTTAGTTCCCCTGCTCGAACCACTGTTAGCCATGGACCAACCAGCTGCGTCGAATACTGTTCTGAATTCGCCCTATGCTCAATGTGTCTTGTAATCTAACTAAAGATTCATGACGATGTATACATGTTAATAATATTATCTGGGGTTTAACGTCCCAAAACCGCGATATGATTAGTGGAGACGCCGTAGTGGAGGGCTTCGGAAGTTTCGACCACCTGGGGTTCTTAAACGTGCACCTCAATCTAAAAACACGGGCCTCAAACATTTCCGCCTCCATCGAAAATGCAGCCGCCGCGGCCGGGATACGATCCCACGACCTTCTGGTCAGCAGTCGAGCGCCATAACCACTAGACCACCGCGGCGGGGCATGTATAGATGTTGTCGGGAACTGTTCTGTGTATAGCTTCTTCGAAGGATATGTCCCATTTTCCTAGCCTTTAACCACTGACGCAATCCTAAACCATGACTGAGAGGTACAACACGTGCTCAGCAATTGCAAGACGCACGTTAGAGGATGTCAGGCGTGAAAGTGGGCCGCGCAGTTCACGAGAGGTGAAAAACCCTTCAGCGATTTCCAACACTGCTAGAGAGGAGAACCACAGTGAACAGTTCAAAAGGCCTTGTGTACGTCTACGTATGTCCCTACTCGGGCTGACAACTCAGTCGCTCGCCGAAAAGCATGACCGCTGGCTTTGGCAAATCACGAATGCCAGCGCTGCGTCCCTGTTGATCATCGAACACTCGGAATTTCAACATCAAGCACGCGGTGCCTCCACTCGCCATGCACGATGTCCTGGAATCCGAAGATGCGCAATGGATTCGCGTTTCGGCATCTTATACTGACATGTCAGTAGCGTGTAACAACGTCAGCACGACTTAGTTTGCCGAGACAAAACGGACAGCGCGAACGGAAAAAAACAAACATGAAAGTTAAGCTCACAGAGGTATGACAAAAAGCACGAAGTCCGAAAGCACTATTAGAACGCAAAGTTCGTTTCGCTACCGTCACCAGGAGGGGATGTAGAAAGATGCGAATGAAAGTTTAGAAGAGAGAGTGGGGCGAGTAGGAGGACGGGGAACATTAAACAGAGAGGTGATGATAGATGAGAAGTAGCAGTGAATCAATCTGCATTTATAGAGAGCGCCAGAGAGCTCACAATTCCCCGTCAGTGTCAAGGGCACTGGATAAGATACAAGATCGTGAAGTAAGTCTGGGCTCATTTCCGAGGAACCAAGGGAAACTACGCGACCGTGTAAAGCCAAAAACGCCTGCGTTTCATCGCTATGTCGTTCTGTAGCTAGCAGTGGCTTATCTTGTTTTAAATGCGAAGCATTTCTTGGCGAACCTTTGGCACTTTGAGCGTATCTATCTATCTATCTATCTATCTATCTATCTATCTATCTATCTATCTATCTATCTATCTATCTATCTATCTATCTATCTATCTATCTATCTATCTATCTATCTATCTATCTATCTACATCTGGGTGCTCTCATGATCGCCTCTTTAACTTTGTGTAGACCAAAGTTGGCATGCGAGGGTAAGAAGATTTGCAAATAGGACTGTCAGGTCATGATATGAATAACGTTAAAATCTTGTCGCGTACGTCATCAAACCCTTTCCTATAGACAGGTGTGGCACATACCCGTTTACCACGGGCCGCGGTGCACGGGTATGCGCCATCGTGACTGACAGTTTATATCTAGCCAGGAACGGCGAGAACAGGCATTGGTAATTTAAATGAGAGAGCGTTAAGAAAAACCGACATCGGCAGCGTTGACCCGAACAATGGAAACAATAAGAATAATATTTAGAATCTCAGCAGCAATCGAACCCAAGCATTCTGCGTGGCAATCAGGTATTCTACCACAGAGCCATGCCAAGTCTATAAACTGGTTTGGAAAAACAGCCTATGCAGGCGTAATGTCGGTGCAACGTCAATTCTGTTTGTGGTGCTGGCTATTTAACTTTACAAGAAAGCAATAAACACTACATGTGTACTCCTACGATACAGGCCTCATATCAGATTAACGTCTGTGGTTCCAGTGTTGGATCCGCTTTTATAGCATTCTAAGAAACATTACATTTGTATTCCTATGATTCAGCACGCTACATTGAAGCATTCCTCGACCCCGGTGGATACACTAACGAAAGGTACGTGTGATATTCACGTGATTGCACCGTCAAGAGCACTTAGTTTTAATAATACCAACGTATGTATTCTAACGTGAGGGCTGACGTTACGTCGCACCATAAGTTACCATTTAAACGCCAGTGTTGTCGACGTGCCTGGTAATCCCACGATGTGCACATAGCTACTACACTTACAAAAACACGTCGATCCACCTCGCAACCCTTGGCTCAAAGGCATAAAGTACAGCATAGAGGTAGTACACGTTGACTGCTTCGCATGAAACCGATTCCCACAACGCGTGGAATCTGCCGAATTTTTTCTTTCACTTTTTTGTGAGCCTTCATGAAGTGCTATATGTGTTATATATATGGTGCTGCACAACGCTACGAAGCGCCGTACAATCTGGTTAAACGGCTGCCCCGTGCGAGTGTTCTCATTCACGACCTGAAGCCCTGGATCATCAGTCCTTCATCCTTCCCTTGGCATCATTCTTGTTATTCTAATATACCGCTCATTACCAGCTAACGCAAAACTGCACCTGTCTTGATGCACGTATTAGTGGGAAGCATCATACCGCCTGCCTGTGTAAGATTTATGATATATAACGCGGTAACCATACGTATTAACGTTGTGGCAATTGTCAGTGTCGAGGCGCTCAATTAGGTGTCAAGTATTCATGACACCTTCCTCTCTCCCGTTTTCCTTCCTTTCCATCTTGAGTACACCGGCGTATTATCTTTCACCGGTGACGTAATACTAAATGTCTGCATGAAGCCAAGGCGCTGTTTCGACAGCGCCTATATGCTCACCAGCGCTTCGCAACATCCACTCGTGCACTTCGGCACGCTGTCAGCCGGCCTCTTACGCGTCTTCGCCAAAGCGAACGCTTCCTAAATGTGATCGTGCCTGGCCTTGCTGGATATGTGCACATCGCGCCTGCTGACCCTTGTTCTGCAGTTGTAGATATTTGTACACTCCGTGTCTGAACACGGTAATAAATGAACAAGCACACGTACTACATGGCATCAGAATTTGGCTGCTGGCGGCTTTCTTGTCTTGTAATTTCCCGTGTTCAAAAACATTTCACGGATACTGAAAAGACTCCATTAGATTCTTCCTTCATTCCGTGTGTTATGTGTATTTAATATAACTTTTCATCTTTATCGCCCTGCGCGATCAGCAAGTCGTGAGTGTTGTTGATAATAAAGGAATATCATCTACCGCGAAAAGAATGTCTATTATCACACCTTGATAAGTTTATCTGAAAACTGACTTCCTTGACTTGCGCTTGCGGAAGGACAAGTACCCAAGTTGCAGTATTAATATTGGTGCATCACAAATATCCGTGTTTGACTGCGTCAGAAGAAATATTTCTAACTATAGACGCAGCTACATACACCTTCGTGGGCTGCCGTGAGAACTTCAGCGTAAGAACGTATATTTTAAATACTGGCGCAGCCCTTAGAAGATGACCAGTTATTCTGAAAATGCTGTTATGCGATATAATCGCTTCAAAGATCAGCAGCATAGGAACGTGTTGTCGGACAAAGTGCAACAGTGGGTAGTTAGCCAATGTCAAATAGCAGCAGCACTTACCGACGTCTGGCATAGTTTACACGAGGCTTTTCTTTAGTGTTATTTTGCTTTGCATCGGCAGCGTTATCTAATAATTTACATCGTATCCCAATTTTCTGCCACTTTCACAAACAGGTAAGCTTACTCTTCGCGCTGCTTCAGGAAAAAATGCCACTGCCACTATGGCCCTGTACACCGATGTCATAAAATACTATCCTATGTTTTTGTTCGCTCTGTTAAACCTAGATTCCTTGGCTTAGTATTCGCTGTTGCGGCGATATACCAAACATTTCTTGCTGCTTCATTTGCAGGGTTCCACCTTCATGAACACGCGAAATATTTCTGCTGTTAACTCGGCAGTACTGAGCTATGCCATTCGTTTACGTTTTCTGTCATATCTATGTTTGCTCTCGCCTGGGAATCAATTAGCAAAAGCGCTTCACTCTAAATGCAGCATAACATGAGAACGATGTGGTGTGCTCAAGTGTCCCAAAAGTAGCGGGCAAACGTTAATCATATACAAGTACGTTGTACTCATGTAGATGTACAAGGCGCGCAGTGAGCATCCGCAGTCCTGCCGAGCGATTGAAGACAGGCGTCGCGATGTGGGGTCCCGCACTTGTAGACTGAAGAACGCGCATGCAGTATATGTACGTTTATAATATATAGCCTCGTCAGAACGCGAGAGGTGCGTGTTTAGAACGCGTTGCGGTACAGTTACTGCCGCTGAACGTGTACGATGGCGCCCGTAGCCCCCGAAGTGACGGTCAAGTGGAACCAGCGCGTACGCGGCCTGGCACGCGAGTGTGTACTCGGGGCATACACGGAGGACGCAAGCGATCAGAGATATTTCTGAAACGATGGCGGCTACACTGCGTTTCGCGGCTGCGATGAGCGGAGAGCGGTAAGGGTTTTAAGTGAGCGTGAGTCAGAGGCGCCCCAGTCTAGTGGTCGAAAGCGCTTGCATGCGTAACACAGTTAGGTAGGCAAAGCGGCATATCCAGTTAGTTAGTCGACTGACTGTTGAAGGCAACAGCGGGTTGCTACTGATGTGCGTATCATTTACGTAAATAGGGTGAATCGGCGTGGAGGGGGTTAAACTCCCTCCCAATTTTTCAGTTTTGCATGCGTCTATGTACCTACGAACGTATATGAAGGGTGGTTGAAGCTACACCCTCCACCCCCCCCCCTCAAGTAAAAAAAATCATAGCTGCGCGTCTTATGCGCATGCTTATTTAATAACCCGTGACGCGGTTTCTTGGCGATTGAGCAAGCTGCCTGTTCATTCATTCATTCATTCATTCATTCATTCATTCATTCATTCATTCATTCATTCATTCATTCATTCATTCGTAACCTTCTGCCAAGTGCTGCCTCACATTACCACTCTTACGAAAAGCTCTTTTTATTGCTGGTGTGATTTGGTACTATTATTTATTAAACCACATCCAGTAGCAAATGTTCAAAGTCAAGGAGCTCTATAACCATCGCCAAAAAAAAAAAGAAAGAGAAATAGGATTGAAACTTTGAATTAAGAAAGTTACCAGGTGCACCTGCTTAAGGAAGTGCTAACAAAGATGCTTAGGATTCAAGCACAAACCTCAGCATGACTCACGAGGTGAGAACAAACACTACAGAGTCGTGTCATATGACTTTGTGTTGTAGAAGGAAACTACGATAAAGTACTTCAGTATCTGATCATCTACTCAGCAATACTATTAAAAGTAACTTACCGACCTCTTCACCATGCTTGACGGACCGAAATGATGGTGCATACGCAAACAGGGCATCCCGTAATTTCCTCTAGCCGTGTACAGAATAATCTTTAGAAAGGCTAGCGTGCCAGCAAGTGTGCCCGAGCAAGTTTAACCATGCTTTGTTTGTTATTGTTTCATAATGTGTGCTATCCCTATAATATGACTGAGTACTCTGATATATCTTCTATTCGGCAGAATAGAATAATATTCTCTATAGTGTTCTCAGCGGCTTTTTTTCACGTTCTTTTTTCTCTTTCGTACGCATTCATATTCCATTGATAGTCAAGTTGCTAGGCTCCGGTATACCCAATATGCAGTTGCAGATGCGCTCACTGCCTCACTTTTTTCTTGCAGGCGGGGCGCTTACAGGAAAGCAGAATAGAATAAAAAAACATCTCTAGTACTACCGACGAAAAGAAGAGCGCTGGAGCGCGTACTGGGTGCGGCATAATCACACAAAAGCGTCCTTATCTCGACTGGACACAATAACCTGTAGCGAGAGGCATACGACTGGGAGCTTCAAACCGTGGCTGCGAAGACACACAAGGACAGCTATGACAAAAACCACTGCAACATGTTTGTTGCTTGACGGCCGGTACTGCTGGCGTAAACAACCTCGAGTATCTAGGAATGTCTGCTTGGGTAACCCGACTGCTCCTTGATGATTTTACTTTTGAAGTACTTATGCGAACGTTCTGCGTAAGAAAGAGCCTTCGCTTCCACCACATGGACTCTGTTCATCAAGAATTAACTCGAAGGGTCCGAAACCGCTCCAAGCTCAAATGCGAGAGAGTGGTTTCTCTCTCGTTCTCACTACCCTTACTACAGGTGCTATCTCCTCCTCACCACTTCTTTCTTCATAAAACACGTGGAAAACTTCAGCACTTAGCGTCAAGCCTATCAGGATTTCACGCTTTTCGGCTACAGGCTGTTAGCTCCGCTTCCGCAGCCGAAAACATACAAAATGAAGCGCACGTTCGTCATGCGACACAAGGCAAAGTGGGCGTGCGACTGCATAGCAAAGCAGGGTTGGAGAGAATTCACAACCGATATCGCTCGTATGTGCACCAACCGCTTATTTCCTCATGACGCCACGCGAACACAAATTGTGCCAGAAAGACGGCAAACGTCGCGGGAGAGAATGACGCGCTCATTTGTATTTTGAGAGCTAGTTCAGACGTCCTATAAAGAAATCCAACAAATATACGTACAACTGTTGCTACTAATCGTAACTACGTACAGTTGTCCAACAAGCAGCTACCGACAAGAATGACAGGGCTGATTTGTCTTTTTTCTGAACCCGCCTCACATCACGTGCCCGAACGTCAGGACCAGATTTTGCCGTGGCGGGTAGTGTCGTGTTTTTCTTTGGAGGCCACGGTCACGGAAGCGATCGTCCACAACTGCCATTTCGGAAGCGGGAAACGAGCGTCCAGGAAACCGATGGCTGACCCCGTCGCAGCGTGTATATATTACAGGGTGACCGCTGCAGCGTCCCCCACCGACTCGCTCGGGGGGTCGTCGAGAGGTCCACTGACCCGGCGGTAGGAAAAGCCGGTAGCGTCGTTCCGCGACGCAGTGGCACACCGACACACAGACCTCTCGGAAGGTCGGGATTCCTTTCTTCTTCGACCCCGAGGCGAAGGTGAGGGCAGGGACACGCTCTGTATCGCCATCGGGGCTTTCTCTTCGGCTCGACCGTCGGATGTGCTTAGTGGGACAAGGCCCTCTTCCTTCCGTCTGGCGGGGACGAACATCGATAGGAGGGTTTTTTCCAATCTGCAGGAACCGAATGCTTTGAAAAATTCGTCCCCGGTCCAGGACGAATTTTTGGGCAGCTAAGAAGCTGTCGTTCTGATAAAGCCCTATGGATTTCCTTGGGGCTTCGTGCTCTGAACGGGCGGTTGTCCATTGCCCTTTCTGCAGCCTTTCGCCACCTTGCGGGATTCGGAAGAACTGAATTGAAATACCTGTATGTAGTTGATTTACGATTGGAGGTGCTCTCAGCCCCTTACGGGTTGTGTTCGCTTTAAAATACGTTTGTAATCAGTCCTTGGCTGAAGTTTACTATTGCGATCTTTTCTAACGTAAGAAGGTTTTGTGAAGCCGAACCCTGACACTTCTAATGTAATCACAGACACTGGATAATTCTGTTAGTAGTAGTAAGTGGTTCTTTATTGGATGAAAACTTTACAAAAAAAGGGGGGGGGGGTAGTGGAGAAGAATGCAATGATGGCCGCAGCCGCTATAACTGTCTAGCTCAAGCAGCTCACACCTGAACGGCTTAGCTAAGTTTTACGTCTACTTTCAATACACAAAAAAAATCAGACAGATCCCCCGCATTGTGAGAATGAATTTCATGCGAAACAGTCAGCGAGGAGCTGCTTACGTATGAGGCACTTTGAGCCAAGTACTACGAGGTGTGTCGACGTCCTTGTGTAACTTGTGTAGTTGTGCACATATCGCGGACTTACTAGGCGCGCTGACTACGCTGGCATCTAAAGGGTAGCTCGTCGTCGAACGCAACGCCCACACTCACGTTACAGCAGAGACGTGACTTTTATCGAAACGAACTGCAGCAGCGTTAGTTGATGTATTCGTGAGAGGATGAGAAACGCTAGGCAATAATGGATCGACGAGTCATTGAAGTACATAAGTCAGCGTTTGTGTGCTACTATAAAATGTCCAACTATAAGAATCCGTATTTATTTCTCTTCTTTGACTTGCGCGAATTGTCTTATAATGCCTTCAATATCTCTTTTCATTGCCAAATTTTCCAGGTTTCTAGGGGGCCTCCATCTTTTACCGGGCAGTGCGGGAAGAAGTGGAACGAACGAGCAACAATAGCACTTGTTTCCATATGGCATGCTTGCCGCCGGTGTTCGTCCATCATCAGTTCTCATATCAGCAAACCTACAGTTCCTGGGCTGACCGCAACGACAAGTGACAACCATGGTCGAGATTACATCTGCTTGAACTAAACAAAGGAGCCAGAGTACAAAAGAAAACTCAGCTTCATACATACATCTGAGTTGATTCCGCTAACGAGAGAGTTGGAGCCACGTTCGAGTGTCGCTCCCATTTGTGCGTGTCGTTACGTAAGGCCCAACAACGGTGTCAACGGCGAAGACCAATCGTGTCTGAATGGTCGGCCGGGAAAAGGCCCGAACTCTAATGGTCAATGCACTGCAGCGTATTCGAATGGGCGGAAGTGAGCGCGCTCCTGCTCTGCACTTTCACCGGGTGATCCAGTTCCGACACGTACGCGCACGGAAGCGCGCACGCGCGTTGTTAGCGCCGGCAACAATACATCGTTTCGAACACGAGGAGCGGCCCTGTGCTGTGCATGCCGAATCAGCTCCTCGAAGTGGCAGCAGTCCGTTCGGAACGCGTGTCAAATTGATGGGCATTGGGCGTACTCCTTCGATAACGTGACTGGACGGGATAATGCGGCACCGAGATCCGCGCGTCTAAAAACAGCTATACTCGCTATTGAAATCTCGTCTCGCCAATGAGTCGAAAAAAGAGAACGAAATAAATTGGAATACGAGGTCATTTTCACTCTCACACCCACGACCGAACATTACGCTTTCAAAACGGCAAAGAGCACAAGACTCGGCATTCACCATGTTTGTGAGGCTGTTATTGTAGTCTATGTTTGTGAGAAATTACTCTGAATGTGGGGCTAAAAAATTAGGTTACCTGGCTAGCGTATGTTCAACGTCAGAACTGGTTGCAGTAATCTACTACGAACATTTCAATCCAAAGACGTTTCCTGATAATGGACCCCGTTCTTGAAGGACATTGTTTATATGCTCATGGACAACGCAGAATTTACCTAAGTAATGTTGCTCGACTAATGCTGTATTTGTGTCAAAGGGTTGCAGAGCGTAAGACAAAGTTATAAATAAGAAGCAATAAGCAAAATTGTAAGCCATTGCACTCTGCCAAGGTGGATGACCGGTACACGACACAGATGTGACACAGATTTTTGAACGGAGGCACGAGCTCGTTCTCTTCATCGGTGGTAATCTTGCTGAAGGCACATATCCCAGGATGCCCTAGCTGTGGGGCGGATAATTTTACACTCACTCACATGCTCTGGTAGTGCCCGGCGTTACTTACGCAAAGTTCAACACCGAAGAGGACTGGGAGAGGGCTCTTAAAAGCCGCGAGCTCTCAGTCCAGCTGTTGGCAGTCCAGGAGGCCTGCGAACGGGCGGAGGGCCACGGTCTTCCAGTACCATTGTGGGCGCGGCCAGCATCTGCGGCGGACCCCGCTTCGGAGGTTGTCTGATCGGGGTTCTCCAGGACCAAATAAAGTTCCTTCCATCCATTCATCGGGAAGAAAGGTGCCCACACCTATTGTCTTGATTATCGGTCATTAATAGTCTTGATCGGTGGGTCATTAATATTTGGAAGTAATGGTGGTGACGATGGCCTTGTGATCGTTACGGTACAGACTCAAAGGTTCGGGTACAACCTTAGTCATGTTTTTAGCCAGAGTCACACCTATGCACGGCCGCTGGTGAGTGGTGTCTGTGTGGCACAGACATTTGTGTTGACGCAGAAGAAAAATGCGCGGAACCGTAGCAATATACAGCATCGCTGTAGGATAAGCAAAAATTCAGAGCACCTTCACCGCTCTGAAAATGGAAGCCAAGAACGCTGTGGCGATGGTGGGTCTGGCACAGTGAAGACTACTGTAATGAACTTATATATTATCGTTATTGACTATATTGAGCGAATAAAGAGGTCTAGACTCAAAGATCGCGGCGTTTCTCTTGCACATGACACATGTTGTCTTATCAACGCCGACCAACGCTGGTCTCAAAATGAAATTCTGTAGCACATAACAAGCCCCCGCTGTTTCAAAATTGCAAAAACAACATGACGTTCTGTTCCTATACAAGCGGTCTTGTCCTTGAGGCAAAACTGTTCGTGTCATTCTGCCATGTCGGCGAAATCATATACTTTTATGTTTAGGTTTTCGCCATCTGCATGTGTTCGACGCAAGAATGCTAAATTAGTTGCGGTAATCGATTCGTCGAAAGTTGTGCTTCTATGCTTCTTCTTCGCGGACGTGATGCGCCCGAACCTAGCCGTATTCAGCTTAGCTGTACTAGCGTTGGCCTAGGCATCCGGCACGAATGCGAAGCTGCTCTCACTACCGACACGCAAGACCTGCACGCGGGAATGCTTCCGAACACTACAGCTTTGTAAGCCCGACAATGTGGGCAGACCAGGAGGCTCATTTTCTATTCCCACGCGTCTTTTCAAGCATCCGGTTAGAGTGCCGTTTGCGCGCGGTGCTTTCGTTCCTCGAATAGCACGGCGGCGTCGCGGTCGCCCCATTTCCGGGTGGTAACTGAAGCACTCGGCGAACGCGACGGTGTAAACTGGACCACGCATGCAGGGAGGTCACGTGCAACGCAGGGATGGTCGCCGGCACTGGCGAGAAGACTGGCCATGCCCGTATGAGTGCCCAGTCGCTGTTCCTCTAAGCAGATCACTGATGTAAAGGCAGCATGGACAAAATAAATTGACTAAAGGACTGAACAAAACAATACTAACGAATCATTGAGCATCACATCGTCATAGGCGCGCGCAAGGTTCTGCATTACGGGGGGCCAAGTTTCACCCAATCCCCTCCCCCTCCCTTCCCACCACCACCCGTTGCTCGATTCCGAAAGAAAACGGGCTTCACAATGGATGCACAGATGAAAATGGAGCGATGACGTGCTTTTCACAAAGTCAGTCATAACGTAGTTCAGCGCAAAAAACAGGCAACAGACGAGTGAAAGGACAAGGACACAGCGCTCCTCTCACTCGTCTGTTGCCTGTTTTTTGCGCTGAACTACGTTATGACTGACTCGTTCCAACTCGCCCAACAAACGTTGCTTTTCACAGAGGCCTGTCATTCGTCCCAGACTGTCCGGGGTAAAGATGGGAATAAACAGATATTTAAATGCAACACCAGCGGTCCTTGGTAAATATTAATGTCAAAAAACACGCGCACTCATAACCCCGCGCAATAAAAATAATGTTAAATGTCCGGCTGAATAAAGGTTCGGGGCAGAATTAAGGCCCCCTTGATATGATATAAAGAGGCTGCCGCCCTCCCCCCCCCCCCCCGTCCCCACCATGCGCACGCCTATGCATACCGTGATATACCGCGAACAATAAAACCAGATAAGAAATGATGGAAGCGAAAAAAGAGAGACAGAGTGGAGGAACGCAATTGAAATACTGTGTGGATAACCAGAGACGGTCTTAAGTTAGCTATACTGTACTTGGTAAACTGACAAGGGCTAGGAAAACATTTAACAAAGAAATTATGAAGACAAAAGTCAACGGAAACGCCAACGATGTCCAAATAAGACATAACAAAAATTACTACCCTGTGCACAGTCCTAATGCGGCGTTTGATCCAGTGCCTGTAAGGAAACGCAACAACGCCTTTATATCGACTCGCGCTGAAGTCCATGTAGACCAGTTCCCTACACTCTAAGAAAAAAGAGAGTCAAAAGAGGGTCATGGAACCGTGACTCTCCTCGGGTGTCCATCTGACCCCTTTTGGAAGGTACAGGCAGAAAAAAAGAGTTCGCATTTGGGAAGGAGTCACTGGACCCTCCTGAAGCGCGTTTCGATTGGCTTCGGTATACGGAAGAGCCGCCGTATACGCCATACATATCGCACGCTCGCCCTTTGGCGCCGTTGTGGCGCATTGCTCGGCGACGCAGACGGGGTTGGCGCCGGGGTGGCGCGCCGCTCTCCTCTCTCAGTCGTCTCAGTCTCCTGGTCTATTGGAATGCGTTGCGTGGATGAGTTGGTTGCGCGTCTTCGGTGGTATTGACGCCGGCTCCGTGCACGAAGTGACGCTTGGAGGGCGGAATATTCATGGAGCTGTGGATACGGACAACGGGCGCCAGTTAACGGTGAGTGTACTGCTTTCGTAGGCACTAATTATACAGCTTTAGCTGGGCGTCTGCAGCAGCTCTGCGGAAGTTATCTGCCAGCCATTTCCAACAGCAGCCTGTGCCCGCGGGGCTGTTGCGGATGGCCAACTATAGCTGTCAGTTAACGAGTTCCCACCGTTATGCGCGTTGCTGTACAAGCTCCCATAAAGTGAGCGATGCAAACAATAATCGAGAGTCATTTCTTGCTGATCGCACGTCGTGTCTGCACTACTGAAGGTGCAAGATGTCGTTTTGAGAAGCACTTAAGTCTACTTCATCATAACATTTCTATCTACCTTGAGTGTGCAGCGTGCTTCCACGCGTGGGAACGTGAAAAAAAAGAGCCTGTGTACAGAACCCTTAGACGCACTATATGTAATGGTTTTTGTTGGCTTAAAGACGGTAGTTTGAGGTGCAGATATAGTACGGTGGCTTCCAGAAAGTATGCGGTAGTCATTAAAGTTGGACACGCCTCGCCGGTGAAAGTGAAAAAGCTCTAGACTTTCGACGGCGCGCGTTGTTGCGGCCGCCGGCGTGCACTCTTTTCCCTCGTTTCTGTTTGCTGTTTTCGTGGTTTGCATACAGTGCGATGACGTTGGGCGCTATAACAGAATCGAGTGAGTGTACGTGATTGTGGGAGTTATGTGCGCTAATTCTAGCATATGACATGTCTGATCTCGACGTAGACGGCGTACGCACGCGCTGGGTGTCGTTCGGGCCCTAGTACTCGCATCTGTTTATCTGAGTATTTAAGGATGGGTTACGTTTGTAAAACGTGCGGTCAATAACCGCTCACGGCATGCCTCTGGCTGCCGGAGGATGTGCTTTGTTGTTTTGTTGTTAGCCTTTATTATGTCTGTGTGAACCACTTATATTGTGTAGGTTGTGCAAACGTTTACTGCAATTTCATTTTCTCATCATAATATCACGTTCTGCTTTTCAGATACCGTTTTTCATGGTGCTCACGCTGGACAGGAGCGACAACCTAGCAAGCCACAAGTCTGATGCTTCCAGCCGTCACCACTTTTTGATTTATTCTTAATCACAAGGAATAAATATGGAAACATGATGGCGATTTCTGCTGTTCATTTAGCACCATATGACACTGTGCACATCACAGTCACACATTTATTTGGCTATACTCATAGAAGCATGTAAATGAGGAATACCCAAACTTCTTAATTGGAAATCACAGACCATCTTTTCGCGCTTTCTATATAACTTTGTTGGAAAATATGTGTTGTTTTGACGAGTTTTTTAAAAATAATTATAAAACTGAACTATTCTTTTTTTACAGTCGCTGGGCAGAACGGCAAGTATTATTGGACTTGCTTAAAATGAATACTCCACTATTTTCAACAGTAGTCGCGCAAAAATAGAGCAAGGATCAAATGAGTAGCTTAAAATACTTGTGGAGTCGCTTGATGCTTTGGTGTGGGTCCCTTGACCCCCCTAGGAGCGTTACCGGCAAGAGTCGTCTGACTCCCTATGAGTGATAACGTGATCCTCCCGATGAGAGTCTTTGCACTCTTCCTAGAGGGTCAGGGGACTCTCCTAGAGCGAGCCGACCCTGACCCACCAAGAGAGTCACCGTGACTATTTAAAGAGAGTCGTATACGTGGCAAGTCAGAACTCTCCGAAAAGAGTCACGCATACTCTTTTTTTTCTTAGAGTGTAGAACTTTGCATTCTGTAACTCGGTGCTTGTCAAGCAGACTAGTAGCACGGCTGAGAGCGCTGAAACTAAAATGAAGGCACTAGCGGAGAAGGTGAGTGATTGTTTCGCTTCACCGGTACAGTTCACATAGTTCGCTGTTAGCGACTTGAATTATAAAGAAAAATTCACATGCTCTCTTATGCATTCGCCAAAGAAGACTGGAAGGCGAAAGCTGTCTTCTTTTTCTTCTCAGTCTACGGTATTAATAGGTTATATATACAGGATACATGGAGACGTGGGCTGGACTGGTCGTGTTGGCACATTACTGGAACGGACACCGACGGCGCTTCGCACAGAACTAAGTAAAAGCGACGCTCTATAGCCTTCTTTCTTCCTCCTGTCTGAAGCAAAGTTCAGTTTCGTTCCAATAAGTTACACGCATAAATTATTTTAATTGCTTTGTTATTGACAAGTTCATTTTGGGTTTTAAAAGATTTATATCGAGCTGCCTAGACATTTCCTGGCTCAGTACCTACAAATCTGCCCCATCATGAATGCAACAGCGTGAGTGCTTGGTCTCTCACTTTGTTCAAGAGAGGGGCCAGCTATGCTTGAGGGAGAAGGGGCCCTTCCCACAGCTCGTATGTATTATCGTATGTGACCGAGAGGATATGTTTTGCTGACCGGGTATGATCGGGTATGTAAGGCTGTACTGCTTGTACCATTGACCACCAGGCCTCATAGCGCTGTATCTTCCCTAATTTTGTTGGAGGGGCCTGAACACACTTTCTGTATTTATGCCTTGACCGCAGTGAACGCGCGCACTATAGTGTCCCTCACGTTCCAGGCAAGGAGTTTTTTTTTTATTTGTGACTATTTCCTGTGGCCGCGACACTGTCTCAGTTCTGTCTTGTTTGTCCTCTCTCCAGTCTCTTATACGAGACAGCAAAACTCTTGCGTGATAGAAGCCGTTGTGCACACATCTGGCACTGCCACATACACAAAGCTTTGTCTGTTCTGCTGGAAGAGACGAACGGAATGTCCCAGAAAAACAAGCCCGACAGCAAACAGTCGGCGAGTCCATATGTTTTTGCTCCACCAAGGACCGTTCGTGTCGGAAACGTAGACGGGCGGTATCCCGTTGTGAGTCGTTTGCGCGATCGTACGCTGACCCATCACGTTTGAGCCAGACACGTTGACGACCTTAGGCAGCGATTGTTTACGGTTCCGCTTATCGCCCGAACGGATGAAGTAAGAGAAAGAAGCATAGTCCCACTCTCGATAACACTCACATACCAAAACAGCCGGCGCTTTCTGAACGTCCCACATTCTATTTCCTTTTTCGGACGGAACACGGAGAGTGTGTGTGTGTGAGAGACCTGAAGCCCCGACCTTTATCAAGCCGCGATTTCCTTAATGACTACGTACGTCAGCGGTGACGACGCAACAGAAATCTTTCCGCTCTGGTTTCCCGCGCACCTGCGCTCAGCTGGAACTGATTGGGGAGCAGGTGCCAGCGAACATCTCTCTCTCTCTCTGTGTGGCGTCGCAAATGTTTCGCAGTCACCGCAACTCCGGAAAATCGAGCAACCGGCATTCGGAGAAATCGGTTGTCACTTTGCCGTCGCGAAAACGACGCGCAAGAATCTCCTGCTCTCAGCGAAGCATTTTTTCGAGCATACATCACGGCCCTATTACTATGAAACCGGCCGACAGAATAAGACGCAAGACTGAAGACGCGCCGATCAGAGGCCCCGAATCTCAACTGAAGTTTTTTAGTCACATACGCCGAGGGTAAATGTATACCCGCCCTTCGCTACACAAAATAAAGCTACACCGGACAAAAAAATAAAAATAGACAAATTACCCATTCAGATACAAGGAAATCATTGCGCTGCAACGCGAAAAATTGAAAAATTATGCAAAATAAATTAACTGAGTATGAATGCGAGTCGGTTGGTACTTATGCACAGATAAAATGGCGGTGCCTTTTCCCCTTCTTCGTCTTCCGCTTGTCCTTTCTTCGTCCTCTTTTCCGTCAATATCTTGCTGTATTGCCCCACCTTTTGCAACCATAAACCACCTAGCCCAAGCCTCAACCTTAGCATGCTGACCCTAATAATGCTCTTACAAAAGGCAATCGTTCCGCGAATGCCAGTGCGGTACGCAGGTCGAAGGAACTTGCCTCTCAGGCAACGTAAGACGCGATAGTACGGATGCGTATAGCTTTTCTTAAACGAGAACTCCATCTTAACTACGTTTAAATGGAGTTCTAATCCACAAAAAGCGTGACATCTCGGCGCTCCCTAAAATTGGAAGAATATTACAAATCAAGTGTCCGAATTGCATTCGTGGCTCCCAATATGTCATTTTTACACTAGAGGTCGGCGATTCCACACGTGCCGGAAGCAATCGAGAGCCCTGATGTGAGATCCTGCTGACGGCTGTCAAAGGCGAAGGTGAGTCCGACGTCCGCTTCCGCTTCTTATTTTTCATTTCTCTGCAATAGATGTAGGAAACACTGCAGGGATAGGCAGCCGGACGCGTTCCGTGAGATGTTGTGCACGCTTTGTAAACACGTTGTCCTCGTTAATGGTCCGCACATGAGAGGACCCTTATGAGTGCCGTAAATATTTGTCCATTGATTCTTGGACGTCCAGATGTGACACAGTGAGGGGAAGTCGATAATGGTAGCTACTGTCACGTCACAAGCACATTTAAGCACCTTCTCACTTTAGGATATTGAATTTTTCTTCAGTTTATCAGTCTTTAGTCTAACAGGCGGGTTCAGGCATGCCGCCTTCAGCAATCCCTCACCTTATTCAGCTAGACCTCAACGATATCACTTAGTGTTTAGGAACTAAATAAATCAGAGTGTACGGTGTCAGACATCTGATGTGCGAGAACACATAGCCCTCTTTTCTACTTTCAGAGACCACACAACATGTATCAAGGACCTTAATGTCCACGTCGAATACGCTGAAGACGATATAATGATTCCACTTACGAGACTTACTTGACCCATGGACTTGCGCCGTCTGTGCAGGCGCAGCAACAAGAAGAACTTTTGATTTCTTTCTGAAACACATGTCTGAACGACCCCGTATTTTGTAGAGTGTATTTCTCTATTTTGTTTTTTTAGCTGCGATTTGCAGGTTTGTAATGAAAGGCAGTCAGTGGAGCGATCGCGTTGACTTCTTCTCTTTCGTCCCAGTGCAGCCAATCATCTTCGAGAAGGTATAATGAGCAGGTAAGAAGCAGCAAAAGTATGTCTGACAACCAGTTTTTTAAAAAGTTACCCAGCATGCTCAAACGTAAAGAACTCCCCTCAGGCACGTGCTTAGTGCTTCGAGATTCGGTATGCAAATAGGTCTCGCACGTGCGGTTACATAAATTAAAGAAGACTGGGAGTGGAAAATTCTAGCGTTCTAATTATTTATGCACGCACCCAGCAAAATATAGTTGCGTAATGACCATGATAAAAATTGCCCCGGACTCTGCTGCGCCAAGATTGTTACACAAACTATTTAATGAACTTCCTTGAAGTTACAATTACATTCGGAAAGAAGAGATGTGGCCTTGAATGGCCTTGACTGCGAATCCAGTAAGACTGGTTGGCTCTTTTCGAAGCTCAGGCAATCAGAACGCAAATGCACAGCCGGAGGACGCCAAACGTGAAACAAAAGTTGGGAAAATTCTATTGCCGTGTGGATACGCGCGAAGATGAGTTAGTTAATTGGCTGTTTTGAGAATTTGAGTGCCTGTGAATGTAAATGCTAATATCCTTCCGTTGACGCCCATTGCTCCCAATAACCTGGTTGCTGTAGCGGGTGCTGCAGTCGGACGCAGGTATCAATTAGATGCACCGGAACAGCAGCAATCTTACTGACTTACGATGCGTGTCGATCTGTCTATACATCTGAATATACGCAACTTTTGGTGGCACACCTATTACAAAGACGATCGGGTGTGCCAAGTCGATTTACATATGTAGAATCCTTAACATGTTGTCGCCTAAAATAATAACTTCCTGCAAGGCAAACTTCGCGCACGTGCATTGCACAAAAGCCGAATATAGAATCCCAAATGACTAATGCATTTCCGTGGAGCATCACGTTAACCATGCGGAGGAGAACAGCAATTATTAGGAGTGCACTTACGCTAGCTAATCTTTTGTCGTCTATTCGTCGAAAATAATCATGAAGTTCAAAGCACATCTTGTAATCTCCGTGAAGCTTCCGCAAGGCGGCTCATGAATTGATGCCTGCGACAACGCAGCTTGTACATTTGCCGGTATATACAACACATGGAGTGTTTATGGACAACATATCTCTCAACTTTAGTGTCGTCCTGCAATCGTGGTTGCGCCTTACTATGGTAAGAAGCTCCGCTGAAGTCAGAGACCCTATTCAGGTGGACACATACTGTATAGCAAGGGGGTAGAGAGAAAAAAAAAAGCTTACGCAAAGATAACCTCGCTTTGTCAAGTTGCATTTCTCTGGTTTTTCGATGTGATTACCAAATTTGAAGAAAATATCTCGGTTTAACAACCATGAGGAAACTGCCCTGAGCCATCACCACGGCCTTGAGTCCCTGGAGGTGTGCCGCGAAGTACGAGATCGCAGCTTCTGTTACAAGTTGCCATTGCTATAGTAATCCTATATCGCTGAAAAGAGAATAAAAAGAACAAAAAAATACAGCCGCGTAGCGAAGACTTAGTGGACGTTAAAAGACCGCAGGTAGCTTAAATTTGAACACGCAGAGTGACGACTGCATTCTTTATAGATAGATATACCCCTATACGCTCACACCTGCCGATACACTCTCACAACTGCATAGGAAGAAAATTTGCAATACGTTAATTCCCTCCTTAGCACTAACGGCTGTATTGGATATGTTTGCAAACGTTAAACACGCACAGACGTTGTTAGGGTACTAATTTCTGCTAGGTCAACAAATGAAACAGTTACCTACTCAGTGCTTCAACTGTTTCTACGAGAATCTTTTTGTATCAATAAACGAGATGCATTGGGCAATCGCTATTGTATATTAAACTCTTTTTTAGCCCGCGTAGAGTGACAGATTAACGGCCGTGTTGCTTAATATCAACGCTAGCCAAATATCAGACTGCGCTGCCGGCTGTCTCCATTATCCATGTATGCATTTCTCGAATATCTCAGCTCGGCGTCGTGAAGAACAGCGGTGAATAATGGTTGCTTGCCCGGCGAGCGACTGTGAAAATTCATTTGGTTCGCGAAGTTTCTCTTCGCATTCACGTCACGTTCGAGCAACAAAAGAACAGTTCTCATTGTCCGTGAAGAGAGACGTCCACTCTTTCTGGCATTGCTGCAACGGCACGCGCTTTTCGAAACGCGTTGCAGCACGGATTACATATGAAATGATGAAGCCTTCAGTGCCTGGAGAAAAGTCACGTCGCGTATTCCAGAAGCAATAGGAGTCTCCCACACACGTATACGTTCTTGTGAGGCCAGCAAAACGGCCCACTTCATATTCTTTTGCGGGAAGAAGAACTTCATTGTTGGTATACACCTCTAAGACACACCGACGAATAATCACATCGAATTCGATGTGCCGACTGCATGAACGAATGTGCGTGCAGCTCTTGGGACGACGCTTTTCGTTTCCCTTCTTTCTGGCTCTAAAAGAAGTGTCTACGTTTGGAGGAGTTATCCGCTTTGGAAACGGAAATTATCGCCACAGAAGAAAAGACAGCAGTCACCCCTGTTCATCACAGATTTGCTATGTCAAAAGCTTTAACTGCATCACCAACAAACCAAAAAACCCGGCTATCAGCATCTTTCTTCTAGCAGGAACACCGAATACTCAGGCACAGTATATGTGAAATGGCTTCAATATATCGTGACAGAAAAGTGAGCTGGTCGTCTAAAACTCATGGCCATAACGTGGCATTCCACTATGTAAAATTTTTTTAACACTCTCGATCGACAGCTTCCTTTTTTTTCTGCAAAAAAATGAGAACACGTCTCATGTCTAGCAGTTGTTTATTTATTGAACTAGGATTCATTCCATTTTTAGTTGATTTCTTGAACTAAGAAAGAACGGAAAATTTTGTGCATCTTACCAGGACGAAAGCGAATGCCTAGTTGGTTGTCGGCGGCACCTTTGGTCACTGCAGAAAACAAAACAAGAGCAGAATTAAATACGCTAAGTCAAAATAACTGCGTAAATATAATGCATGTCCTAACTGCTAAGGTTTTCTTATACGAAAGTAAGCGTATTTGCTAATTGTTCATGCTACAAACGGTTGAGAGCATTTTGTGGAAGAACTTTTCTATATGTGAAAATAGAATCCCGATGAGAAGTGCCAATACCTTGACACTCACACTGCCATTACAAAACAAACGCGTTTTATCAAGCATAACCTACAACATGCTATTTCTTAGCAAAGCGGAGTAACCAAGAAGCCACATAGACATCTTGCGAAGTACCTCTTAGAAGACACTACGAATTACTTCAATCGACGGACTAATATGTGCTTCCGGGATATGTAATTTACAATGCCGTTTATCAGAAATAACTGCTCATTCATAACTCACGGACAGAAATAACAAAACGTCTCTATCGTAAGTGCGTTTACCATTGACCAGCAGTCTTGGTTAATATGTCCCGCATCTGGATTGACTGAAACATTCTCTCAGGGAAGTTCTTAGCTTAAGAGGTTTTCGTGAATATGGGCCTCGTTTCTTAGTTAGCACCCGCTTGTAAGTTCTTTGGGTGTGGAAGCAAACGCGCATTTGCTCTTCATATTCATCAGATATTTGGACAAGCGGGTAATAGCCGGCCACGTTCATCCGTGTGTATGGCGCCTCGCACGGTCTTAGTCAACCACACATCTTGGCACCTAAAACAGCCAGGTTGGCCAAATACAACTGCCCTCCCACTGGTCTCGCACAATTCAGATGTTGTCACAAGGTACTGAGAAAATGTTAGCGCATACCAGCAGCTGCTTAGAACAATGCGTCGAATAAACACCCCCGTCGAGCTCACCGCAGGTAAAGTGTTGTACGCAGTTTCCGCTCGTCGTACCACACAAATCCAAGGAGTGCCAAATCACAGACACGCGAAGCAAAAAGAAAATATCAAAAGGAAATACAGGTTCCGATGATGCACGTTACAATAGGAAAGCACCATTTAAGAAAGGACCACGCTCCACGATGTATTCGATGAATTACTTAGGACAGGCAGCGCGGTGTTTAACGCCTTTCTGGGTAGCCAGGGATCTAACGATGAACAAGCCGCGTATCCATTATCTGTCACGCTTGCACAACGGCACATAGGTCCCAGTGCGGCTGGAGCGCAGGTTCGAATGTCGCCGGGGCTACGACGACACGGCTGCACGCAGTCTCTGCACCCGTCGCCATCAAGCATGGAAATTGGGACGGCGCCATCTTGCGAAACAACCGATTCGCATGCAGAAATCCTCTTGGGGCCACCGAGTCGATGCAGTTATAACTACAATGCATACAGACGTCGCTGCGAGCACGTACTCAGCTCGTGCAGTAGTAAGAAACGACGAAGGCCTTGAGAGCACGGGCCAGCGCGCATCTGACCCCCTTCTGGAGTTCCATGACTGGGCGCTTCTAGCAGCGCGTACGCGGTTACAACTGCTAGGCCTGGCGCCTCGTCGCGGGACTCAACCAGAACGTGCGTTTACAAGCGGTGGTAATAAACTGCCGTACGAAAAGGAGAGGCAAGCGAAAAATAGGAGTCGAAGGCAGCGGACCGTGGTTTTGTTTGGGTCTGAGTGCAGCCCAGCATGTTTTTGAAGTGAAAAAAAGTTTTTCAAGGATAGGAGCTATGCACGCGATAAGGTAGACGCCTACTGCCAGAAACAAGGTTGAACGGGAGATTATAGCACTTGCCTTGGGCCGAATTCGCGAAGCTTATGTTACGTAAGAGCGTTTCTAATTACCTGGCGTTCATGGACTAGAGTAGCCATTAGCCCAATAAGACACCCGACATGTTTTATAATAAAAGCAATGGCGAATCATACATGCTAGGTTATTCTCTTTCCGCCTACCGTATAAGGATACTCCAAGGCAGCAAAGTGAACTTCAAGATATAGTGACAACGAACGCCCTCTCCACTTTAAAAAACACATATTAACGGAATAATTCTTGCTGTAAACAGCGCGCCGAAAACTGTGAACGTTTCTTGAAGAGTCACCCTCCACCACGGATATTGGGGTGGTAGTAGTAGTAGTAGCAGTAGTAGTAGTAGTAGTAGTAGTAGTAGTAGTAGTAGTAGTAGTAGTAGTAGTAGTAGTAGTAGTAGTTGCTGTTGTTGTTGTTTTGATGATAGTGTTGTTGTTTAGATGATAGCGTTGTTTCTTAACTGTTACAGTAAAGTTTCGCTATTGAAAGAAGCTGAACTACTTGAAGTTCGGCATGACACGCTGTTAAACGTACCAGCAAATTATATGACCAAGTGTATTCGGTGTGGGCTTTCTGTTTCACGAAGTGCTGAACGTTTCGTTGACGGCAAATGGACGTAACACGACAAGAATAGAAGTGCAGTGAGGCTTACCGTGTTCCTTTAAGGTGCCCCACCCGACGCTCAAAACTGAAAGCCGCATAGAGCCCACAAGTACCTGGAAATAAAACAAACGTCCAGACGTCACCACCTGTTGGCGAAGCGATGTAAATTTCCCGGCTCCTGCAAGTTCTGTTACCACGCAGAAAAATACGTTTCTGTCAGTATAATTTGCAGTATGATTTCTGGTCTTGTTTTTTCTTTCTATCGCTTCCACTACTATGACGAATCAGTACTGGCCATTCATCTGAATTTCTTCGAACACAGTGAGTTTCTATCTATTACAGTTCTCATTGTCAATTGCTTCGGTCGGTAAAAACATGAAGTTCGTTCATCATGAACTTGGTGTTCACGTTGTTTCAATGAAAACAAAATAAATCAGATTCAAAATTTTCATATTTGCACCGCCTCTATACTTGCCGTGTCGCTTAGGTGTTGCTCTACTAAGTTTCAGGACTCGGGTTCGATTTCCGGTCACAGAGGCCGTATTCCGATTAAGGGAATTTTAAAGCACATGTGTAGTAGATCTGGGTGAGCGTTAACGAACACCAGGTAGCCAAAATTAAACCGGACTCACCCATCACAGCCGACCTCTATCATATGGAGTTTTTCTCAAAACACGTTAAACTAATTAAATTAGCGCAACCTCTAATGACTTCATGTCTGCTTAGCGCAAATGCATTGGTTACTCTTCCAACAACTATCCTCTATGGCTAACCTGCGCGGCAGCCGCTACAAACAATATTCGGCTAATTAGCCTAACCAGCGCATTAAGACATTCGCCCGCCCAACTAGCGTATAAACTCCCACACGCGGACCTCCCGGCTTTCCGACGACAGGAACATCGCAGAAACATTCACGCCCCCTGGTGCGCCTACGCGATGCGGCGTTCCTTAGGGCAATGTCGTAACCGAGGGTGCAGCGGTAGAGTACGCTGCACACATCCGAGGTCTGCTAGGAGAAACGCCGCTGCCGCTTCCCAGACCATTAAATGCAGTCCCCGGACGTCCACAGAGCGCGTGCCCGGCAATCAGCGGGTTTAATTGAGCGCTACGTCTCATACACACACATAACGAAGGGGCTCGTGAATGTTTCCTTCCCACCGTCTCCGTTGCACGGCTACCGAGACCCTTTTCGCAACTGCCGCGTGCGCCATTGAAACGTCTTGTGCCTCCGCTCTGCACAGCGTACGGACGTTCCGGTTGCAATGGAGTGTGTTTGTTCGTGTATTTTAGCTTGTCTGTGCGTTTCCCATAGCGTACGTACGTATTTCGTGACCGCGCGGACGTATCGTGGTTGGTTCCCTGCGAGCGTGTACACCGCAGTGAGTTAGGACTCGCTGAAGAATGCGGGCGCCCGATGTTGCGACAGAATCTTGCGATTTTATACGACTGCGCATGCACGCACTCCAGCCTGCATGCCTGCCTCCTAGTGCATCTGTGTGGGCGCGTTTACGGTCCTGCCAGAGCCGAGGTGCATACGAAATGAGTCGCTCTGCAGTGAGGCCAACGTACCTTATTACATTGCGTCACAAACGTCCGCGACTGAGAACTCCACCGCAGGCGATCGTTTCTGGAAGCGCTGTTTGAATTCGGAAGGCGTCCATTTAATTCGGATACGTATCCTGTAGAGTGGTAACCCGTGTGAACGCACTGTGTGCCATGCAATGAGATTAAGTGTTGGAGTAACGCGGTCGACGTGTTGTAGGCTTAACGAACAAGCCACAGCGGGTCACCGAAGTCGTATATTCAGCGGTTCCCTTTCTCCCTGTGGCCTTCGCTCAACAAAATGGGAGCTTTCGTTATCTTAATTGCTGCACGAATACTGCATGCCACACCCATAATGCCACGCTCATATTGTCACACACGTGCCGCAAGCATTACACACTACGTCTGAATAGCACAACCAGCTGATCTGAGAGCCAACACCTTGCACAGGGCGCACTAATTCATCCTTTACTCTGATTAGCTCAGACGGAGTGGAGCAGCCCATAGGTACAATATTCCTGCTAATTCGCAAAGCAAGGGAGCTGGGTTCGGTAAGAAAAGTGGATTCCTACCAAGCTTAAGTTTTACGACGACAACATGCTACTGTGAACATCAATAACCAAGTTCATCGCATATCATTGTGTTCGTGGAATGTCTGAGCACGAAACGCTCTGAATAAAATATGTTTGTGTACAAGAACAATTGCTTGCTTACGCATACAACCAATATGATTGTTAGGTATTAGTATACATTAATTAATTGTTTACCAATTTCGCATTAGTACAATGGCTCCAAAGGTACGCGAGCATTTATTGACATTTCTGAAGCTCTCACGTTGTTCACGTGACAGTTAATTTCATGGGCAGGAGCGATGCCTGCAATATTCGGTAGCACGTGTTTAAACTTTTCAAAGTTACTCGAGCCTTTCTGTTGACCTGTTGTCTGATCCAGTTTCGATACATTCTAAAGTACTTAGTCGTAATATCTTCATTTATCACTGCACTAAATGAACATATGCTCTAAACGGGAAATATTTGAGGAGAGCTTTTATCTAAGAAAAATATGAAAAAACGCTTAGGAATTTTTGTTTATCAAGCGGAAGTTATAGAGCTTGAAAATGAGGTGATGAATCCTCTTTTGGCTTTCATGCTTTAAAAAGCCGCCACGGTTAAGGGCGAGACAGACGGTACGATTTTTCATGCGATTCGACGTCCGATACGGCGGAGGGGAAAACGGAATGGTGACCTTTCATAGCATCGTACAGCCACCATTCCCTCTCCCCCACCGCTGCGTCGGCCGTCGGATCGCATGGAAAATCGGACCGTCTGTCTCGGCCTTTATACAGCGGTTTCGGTGCTCAGCTGCTGACCTGATGGTCGCGGTTCAATCCCCGCCGCGGCTGTCGCATTTTCAATAGAGTAGATGCTAGAGGCCCGTGTACTCGGATTTAGGTTAACTTTGGTCGAAATTTCTGAAGTTTTCCACTAATGCATGCCTCATAATTCATATAGTGTTTATGGCTCGTAAAACTCCAGCAGTTATTAATAGTGCCTTACGTAAAGGCCACGGAATGCACTACGTAGGTAAAGGCACGGAGCGAGCTACCTACGATTCCGCACGAGGCACAAGCGTGCTTTACGTCGGGGTACATTCGCGGCTTTACGACGATGGTGTACTCCTACTAAGGCACGCGCTACCTGCAAACGCATCTGTGTTGTCCTTATTGCAGTCAGGCTGGGCGTATACTTCCAGTAACGGCCCTCATCTCGGTCCTGACGCACCGCGGCGCGGTCAATCTGGGCTATCAGCACCGCTGATCTGAACACGGTGCTTCCGTATTGTCACGACTCGCTGCAGCTGTTCGTGGCAGCCGTCACTTGCACTTCCCGTTTATCTGAGACAATGACCCAGCTTTCAGTCTTAAGGGTGTTGTTGCAGGAACAGGTCCACAGTGAGAAGAGTAAATTTTAGTAAGGAAGGTTTTCATAGTTATCCCGTACTTTTGAGTCACTTAAGCTCATTAATGGTTTAATGGATCAAGATGAAGAGATTCAGCTTGAAGAGCAACTGAAAAATTGCGTTGTTGGAGTATCCCGTGCTCAGATGCTCTGGCTTGCGCAACAACGTTCTGGATAACTTAACTACGTTAACTGAACGTTGGTAGTGGGTGCAAAATAATTTATCTTGATTTAATTAGCAGCAAAAGAAAGACAGAGCAAGGCTTGCCCTCATTACGCCGGACATAAATGTTATGAGATCATATAACCAGCAAAACAATACAAAGAAAATGTGAAGTTAACGTCGGCGAAGCAGCACAATTGCTTTTTTGGTACAAAGTGCCGAGAAAAAAGAAAGCACCCGACGTTTTTCCCCGCCCACCTTAAAAGCTTGGTACAAGAGCCTTCTCGCTTTCAACGCCCCTCTGGATGCGGTTGAAGGAATCGAACAAGGGACCTCGGGCTCACCAGACGGGGCACCACCACCTCCTATTCCCCGTGGAGGGTTTCCGGGCGGTTTTTGTGGACACGTGCTCCTTGCTTTGTGTAGCACTTCTGCGCGGCTGTACAACGGGCATTTGTCGTGAGAGACTGTACGGAAATAGCCGCAGCCGCCCCAAGAAAGGAAACAGCCGCATAAATGGTTGGCGTGGTCACTCGTGTCCTACAGTCTTCTCTAGGCCATAATCCTACGCACGGCGGCGCTCATTGTAGCGGACCCAAAGATTCGTGAGACCGTTAAAACTCGTGGGTCTATGCGCAACGCTGCTACCAAACGGACAGTCGTCGTCTTCTCTCTCTCTTTTTTTCTTTGGGCACGAGCCTTCTACAGCACTCCATTCGAGTCATCGCAGCCCGCTTCCTGAGTATCGCGGCTTTTAATCTGGGCACCGACGTTGCGACCGGCTTGATGTCTCGGTCCGGGACACTTCTAAGAGCCGCCGCCGACGACTACGGTCGTAAGGGCTTCCGAATCTCGATCCTAATCGCTAAGTGCGATCGAGTATTCGGGTTTTTGCTCTGTCCGAGCGACGCGATGGCCGCGCTTTTACTTCTTTCGCGTCGCCTGTCTCCCAACAGCATCGCGTGCGGAGATTGAGTTGGCCGCGAATTAACGCGGACACGGTCTCGAAGGCGACGTGAGTCTCCTCACGACGAACCTTTAATGACGGCTAAGAACTAATCGTGCTCAAGTGAAAGGTGACGTGAAAAGAGAATGAGGTGTCTTAAATTGCAGAGGCGTTTGGCGTTTAAGTGTTGCACAGATAGAGCAGACACATCGTACTATTATGACTATTATGAGGGAAACTGCGCAAGAAAACGTCGACAAAGAGAGAACAGAACAGCACAAGCGCATACTAACAACTGAAATTACACGTCATCACGTGACATTAGTCATGCGATGTCACGGTGACATCATAGTGACGTCACTTATTTCGGCAATCTGTGACGTCGTGTTCACGTTATATGGTGACTTCATGACGTGATGATTTTTGAATGACTCGTGTTGACGCCCGACGGCCAATATTTGCGTTTGATGAGACATCTAAGGCTACGAGGACGACGACACTGGCGGCCTCCTCTTCGCAGACACGCACGCAGAAGAAGACGTCCTCGTCTTCTTCTGCGCCGTGGACAACTTCTCCTCAAGCGTCCTATGTCACTGCCTCTGGGGCTTGTGGTGGTGGTGATTGTGCTTACAATGAGGATGGCGATGATGACTTGAAAATGAATGTTACTTCCTGTGCTGAGAGACAAGAGCTCGACTCAACGAAATATTATTTGACTTCCGGTATATTGCCCCTGAAAAATAATGAACATTCTTTTCTTCGATTTCTAAGAACATTATTTCATGCACTGCCGACCCGATTGTGGGAAGATTAATCCCAGACTGCCCGCAAGTTTCTTCAAGTGGCGCTTCGCTTTTGCAATGCGAAAGAAAAAAACAAGAAAAAACAAGAAAATCCTGCTCCGGTTACGAACGAGCGATGCTCGATCTAGACCGTGAAACATACAGAATGCGACGATCTACACTCGATATCACTCGATTTCTGCGCGCCAGGGGCTCAGCCGCCAGGAAAGACACCGCCCGCTGCGAAGAAAGCAGATATCGGGAGATCGAACCAATGGGCATGGCATATTACTGCAACGCACGAGCTGCGCTTTTCTTTCTTCCTCTCGAACTGCCCCTTTTTCGACCCGGGCAGTGGAACCGAACCGCGCATTTAATAATGTCTGCGATGTGTAAGTGTGTGATTGTGCGTGCGCCCTCCACTGTAGCAGCTGGTACATTGGCGCGAGATTTATGTGGCCGTCCGTAATTCTTCGCGGCCGGAAAGCACGTTGACCGCGAATCGGACAGGCTTCGTGGTGCTGCGTTACACAGCCTTATTCTGCACATCAAGCTATACTTCTGTTCAGATCAATTAATAATGAGAATACGCGAAGAAGCTTGGCTGGTTCGCATTTTATTATACCGACATTTTTCATGTCATGCGCGTTTGTGGCCTTCGAGTTCGGCACGCACAACATTGCACCCGTGCACTCGCAGTAATTCGACCTGCCACGGATGACAGAAATATGAATAGGATACAGATGCTTTCAGAAACTAAACCAGCACGTATGACTATATTGACCTAGCGTATTGATCGGAGCCTGGCCTTAATGTTAGAAAAGATATGACCCACTCTCTTTGCGCAAGACAACAAAAAGTACTGGACAAAAATTTCTGCGAGAAACGACGGATACAGTCCACATCTGTATGTGCCTGCGCGTGCATGTGTCTGGTGTCTTCAGTGTGTGTCGTTTCTCGCCGTGTCCAGTACTATTTTAGTTTTGCACGAAGAAAGCTGTTCACGTTTACCCAACCAGCCCAGTGTCAGGTTTTCTTGGAAAAGATATATTGATATATGCCCTGTACTTTTTATTATTAAACAATTTAGAACGAATCAAGAACACTGCAGTGCTCTATTCCGTAGCAACAAGCCAATGAATAGCGCAGACTTCTGGCTCATTCGGAGAACTGACGGCGTGCTACATTACACTGCGGTTATTTCGTGGACGTATCTGTAGACGAAGGCGCTATTCAGAGCAGTTTGCTCTGTCTGGCGCGTCCCGTGCCATCTGGTACAAATTGCTCCGTCACTTTTGTTAGTTTCATTAATGCTTACGTGCGCCTCATGTGCGTTGTTAGTGACTAAACTGAGTCTATTGGAGACTTGTCCCTTTGTAATCATTACTCATAGTATTTTTTTGTGTAGTGTCTGTTGGGTAGGATGGTGCTATTTCTGTCTTGTTATTGCGGCAGCAATCATATGGACACTCCAGGCATACTGATGCCGTCGCAGTCATGTTCCGTGTAATGTCCACGTTGATAACATTGCTGTACGCGTCGTGCGTTCCAGGTGCGAGTGAAAGCGCCGGAACGCTGTCGGCGACAGTGGCTCGAGCCGAGATGAAACAACGAGGCGGCCGTCGGCGTCGCGCGAAAGGCGCACGGAGCTAAGAGGATTCTCGAAAAGCGCAAACGACCAAGACGAAACACATGCAACAGGACTGGTGCTATACTTGCAACTGGCGTTTATTCAAAATGAACATCGTGATAGACCCGCCCACCAAGCACATATGAACACATCGTCACACAAGAGGTCAATCTTCAAACATGAAATATGAAATCAAATCTATGGTGTATCAAAATGCGTCGACAGAAAGCCACTTCATTTTCTTTGAGCACCAAGATGGCAGGTGACGGACTTATCGCCTGCTTTCATTGTCAAGAGAGCCGCAACCATTTCACGTTCTGTTTTTGAACTGCCTTTCTTAAGAAAAGTGGTGTTAAATTATAAGGATACCTTTGGGCATGCGCATTTTTCGCAATGTTCTGCCAAGTGGCTACCGAATCCCTTCCTTACGTCATTACTGTGCTGTCTCGCCCGGTCGTAGAAGCACCCGCTATTCTGTCCAATATAGACGCGTCCACAATTTAGAGGTATTTGATACACTACATTTGCGGTACATACAGTGTAAGCAGCCCTATGATTGGTGTGACATTGCACGCGTCTTTTGTTCGTATGAAGGTTACAGATAGCTGATAGTATGCAAGGCGCTGAAAAAAAGTAAAGTGATATTATGTCGGCTAGCTACCTTCCTCAAGTTATGAGGTATTTTATGCAGGTATGAATAAAGGAAGGGGATATTTGAGGGTTCGCTTCTTTGTTTTCGACACAACCTTAATGAAGACCAGCAGATGGAATTGCATGCACAGGCCTTTTGTCAAGATCTGTTGTTGCGCGCTGCTTTTAATGTTTCGATTTCTTAAGCAATGTACCGCATACAGATGAGACGACGTGCACCGGAAAACGTCAAGGATCCTTCTCATTACGGACCAATTCACCCAATTCCAGGTATTCTTGAGATAAGAGCTCGTGGAAGGGAGGGAGGGGGGGGGGGGGGCTGATGCGTGCCTTTGGCCGGGAAAGCGTACTTTGTCCGACCTCGCCTTCATCGCATCACCTTTGTGGACAAACTGACTTTTTTGTTACAGCTGCTGTATTGTGCCTGTTAGGTGGACGTGTGGAGCTCTAAATTTTCTGTCATGATATCGAAATTCTTGGCAGGAACTTTGTTGGGACTAATCAATATCGCGTGCCAAAGCAGAGGAGTTGCCGGCGCTTCTACGACTCGCCAAGATCGTTTTACTCGTACATATATTCAAAAATTCAAAGGGTTCCCTTATGCATTCTTTTAAGACTGCTCTAAGGCGGAAGCCATTTATCTTCTTTTTCTTCTCCGTCGATGTATTGTTTCACGTAACTAGAAAAAGCCCTTTTCAAAAGGGGGTCAACCACAACTGAATGAAACATACGACGTGTGGTTTGCGGTCATGCGGCGCTCGTAAAGGCATTTTTGATATCGCGTTGAATTATTTATTTGACTAAGATCAGTTATGCAAAATTTTAATTATTCACTGTTATTCGCTTAAGCCCACGTGCGCTTCGTCGCGCTGTAGATAATATTAATTCTTTGGGTTTACCGTCGCAAAGCCACGATATGGTTATGGGGGACGCCGTAGTGGATTGCTCCGTAAATTTCGACCACTTGGGGTTCCTAAAGGTGTACCTAAATCGCGAGCACATGGGCACAAAGCATTCTAGCATTCATCGAAAATCCGTCGCCTCGGCCGAGATTCAATCCCGCGAACTTCGGTTCAACAGTCGAGCACAATAACCACTAGACCACCGTGGCGGGTGTCGCGTTGTAGAGGACATTAAAAAAACGATCGATCCTTTTTTTTTTTGCAAAATGATCGATAAGTGGGCTAGTTGGTGCATATTCGTTCAGTCAACTGGGAGCCCGGGAACAGACAAAAAGCGACGAAAAACTATACAACGTGAGCGCTCACTAACAACTGGTTTATTCCCACGTCAGAAGGACACATTTATACATAAAAGTGCGCCTATATGAACGATTTTTTTTGGCAACGTGCATGCTGCGTGGTGACTTTTTCCGGCGTTTAGTAAAAGACAGCAAAATATGAAATAAGATGACGCAACTGCGGTACCACGCTGTGGCGCTCTCAACCGTGCTTCGAAGGGTCCGCAAGGTGTTCGGAAACACAGCAAAGCGAGTGAGCTTGTGACGCGCATTGTAACCGTCGAAGAGTTCCTGTATCAGGAACGCACACACAAATGCAAGCAGGCGAGTTTCTTTGTGTTGCCCATTGTAGCGTTACTAACTTGTAAGCTGGCGGCACTACTTCTATAGCACCACGTACTGCGGAAGCAGACGTATGGGCCAACACTGTGAAGGCCGGTTTGCACCGTGTGACGCCCCGTGCATTGCCCTCTTAGGAGCCACGAAGGCACACCAAGCCGACAAGGGGCCGCTACAGAGTCGGCATCAGGTCCTTCCCTCTTGGGTCTTAGACCTATGTCATGACTATTAGCTTGTGAATATGTCAACCTGGACCGCACCCGAATCGGTAGCGAGACGCGCACTTGCTACCTACCAGTCCTGAGAAGAGGAGCATCTTGAAACACTCGCCCACAGGACTGGTTGACATGTGAATGATTAGAGGGAACATATATCCGTGTCAGAATTGGGAGACGCTTAAGCATCGCCATTTAAGAGTTGAACGCGATAGCGATATCCGGCCGCATCCTCATCTTGCTCTGTTTCGCTTGTCATTATGTCCAGTCGCCCGGTCACACACACACACACACACACACACACACACACACACACACACACACACACACACACACACACACACACACACACACACACACACCACAGCACGCACGCACGCACGCACAGCACGCACACACACACACACACACACACACACACACACACACACACACACACACACGCACGCACACACACACACACGCACACTCGACACTACCTATAGTAAAGGTAAAGGTTTCTGCCCTCTTCAACAGCACTTTTATAACAACAGTGTACCACTACGTGTTTGAAAGAGAATGAGCGCACTAATGTGTATGCCCTTTGTAATGGGTGGCGTTGTTGAAACCAGCAGCAATTGCGCGCATGATACTGTTTCGAAGTTGCGATGCGCCCACTACGTGTTCGTAAGGGAATGTTTGTGCCTTTTGTAATTGGTGGCCGGCTTTAAACCAACAACTCGTTATGCAGTTCACATGCGTGACGCTCGATGGCAATATACGCTTGTACTCCGTTTTACTGAGATATTAACGTTATAGCGTTAAAGAGCTCATTCCGCAGAGATTCTGGTGTCGCGGCGTCGATGTCGGCGTCGTTGGATTGTGAGGGAAAAATTATCATCGTGTATAAAATAAATAATAAAAAAAATCTTAGATTCGAGTGAGAATCGAACCCACGCCGTCTGCGTGGCAAGCAGGTGTTCTACCACAGAGCGATCCCATTGCTTGGAACTGCGCTGAAATTAACTTTAGTGCTTCACTAAACATACGCGTCCTGTGTACAGGTGCCACAGTACAAAGATGTAATATTGCAGTAAAACGGGGTACAAGCGCATATTGCCATCGGGAGTCACACCATGTGAACTGCATCGCCAGTTGGTGGTTTAAAGCCGGCCACCCATTACAAAAGGCACACACATTACTGCGCGTATTTTCTTACGAACACGTAGTGGGTGCATCGCAACTTCGAAAAAGTATCACGCGCGTAATTGCTGCTGGTTTAAAGCATGCCACTCATTACAAAGGGCTTACACATTAGTGCGCGCATTCTCTTACACACACGTAGTGGGTACACTGTTGGCATAAAAGTGCTGTTGAAGAGAGCGGAAACCTTTACCTTTACTAAAGGTATGTCGAGTGTGTGTGTGTGTGCATGCGTCTGTGTGAGACCGCGCGGCTGAACATAATGACAAGCGAAACAGGGACGATGAGGATGGGACCGGATATCGCTATCGCGTTCAACTCTTAAATGCGAAGCTTAAGCGTACCCCAATTTTGACACGGATATAGGTTCCTCCAATCATTCACATGTAACCAGTCCTGTGGGCGAGTGTTTCAAGATGCTCGGTTTCTCAGGACTGGTAGGTAGCAAGTGCGAGTCTCGCTACCGATTCAGGTGCGGTCCAGGTTGACATCCTCAAACGCTAATAGCAATTGACATAGGTCTAAGACCCAAGAGGGAAGGACCTGATGCCGACTCTGTACCCGCCCTTTTCGGCTTGGTGTGCCTTCGTGGCTCCTAAGAGGGCAATGCACGGGGCGTCACACGGTGCAAACCGGCCTTCGCAGTGTTGACCCATACGTCTGTTTCCGCAGTACGTGGTGCTATAGAACTAGTGCCGCCAGCTTACAAGTTAGTAACGCTACAATGGGCAACACAAAGAAACACCGCCTGCTTGCATTCGTGATGTGCGTTCTGATACAGGAACTCTTCGACGGCTACTATGCGTGTCACAAGCTCACTCGCTTCGCTGTGTTTCCGAACACCCTGTGGAGCTTTCGAAGCACGGTTGAGAGCCAAGATAGGTTTAATCGTACATATACTCAAAAGCTCACAGGGTTTCCTTATGCATTCTCTTAAGACTGCTCGAAGGCGGAAGCCATCTATCTTCTTTTCCTTCTCGGTCGATGTATTCTTTCACGTAACTAGAAAAGATCTTTTCAAAAGGGGGTTAACCACAACTGAATGAAACATACGACGTGTGGTCAGGGCTGGGCAAAGATACCGTGAAATTGTATCGCGATACGATACAAGATGCTCAGGCAATAAGTATTTGAGATACAAGATACCACAACGCCGATTGTATCCGATACGATACATTCCAATTGTATCTAAAGATACTTCGATACATTCGAAAATTTTTTATCATATATGGGTATTTACGGTAATGGCAGCACTAAACGCCCATGAACAAAAATGTTCGCTTGAATGTTATTAACTGCGACCAATGTTGTTTCATTTGAATTAAATGTCTGTTAGTATCTCCAAAGTTTTGTATTTCTTGCTGAAGCTATATTACTTTGTTCCGAAACAACTTATTCGGTTTGATCTAGCTGCTTACCATGACAAGCTCTTTATACACTTCGCTGATAACAGTTTTTGCTTGCCGCTTTTGTAATTGAGTGGAGTCGATGCTCTGCTTGCCGACCAGCTAGCGGACTGCCATCTTCAATAAGATGGCTCCGCACAATGGTGCAAATGCCGTTGTTAAGTTCTACCTGCCCGTAAACATATCATGGTTTTCGATATACCCGATCACCGGACAGGTGTGCATCAGCGAGAACGCTGGTAGCGACATTCTTTGCTATCCATCTTGTTTACGCAGAGGACATAAAACTGCAATTACTTTTATATTCTACTTATTTGCTGACGTAAAGCGTTCGTTAGCGACGTACTCAGTAATGCGCGATCTTCTAAGAATTTTTCTTTTATGGGAGAACATCTGCAGCCCAGAAAACGTCTCAGACGTGTTTCAAAGTTGCATGAAGTGCCGCAGGACACCGCCGCTATTCACACTGTATCGCCAATTAAGCTCCGATTACCTGGTGATTACTAAAGTAAAAATATTTAGAGAAGACTAAGAAAGAAAAACAAATGTAACTAAGTAAACCAGAAAAGCGGTTTTGTATCAAACTCGGGGAATAAGTATGGGAACACGATACAGGCGGAACTCCCAAGAGCTGATAATTGTTGAGTTTAACGTCGCACAGAACCACCATATGATAATGATATACGCCATAGTGGAGGACTCCGGAAAGTTTGACCACGTGGTATTATAAAACTTAAATGTAAGCACACGGGCATCGAGTTACGACCGCCGCAACCTAGGGTGAGCAGTCGGTCGGAGACTCGGAGGACGCGAAAACGAGCTCTCACTGCGCCGTCTCTTACAACGAGCATCTCGGGTGCGCCCACGCCTGCTTGGTAACCCCGCGCTCGTGACCGCTTCAGTGACCAAATAATTTCAAGATTGACGTCTTCAGTGCCGCCGACACCTTTTTCGGTACTGCTAGCCTTTTAATAAAAAGAAATTCAATCCTGCCTGCATTTTATACACTTCCTGGGCAAGAAGTCGGAATTGCCAATCCTTGCCTAAGTGTCTCATTGGAGGGGCCGTAACTATTAGTGCAACAAAATTATGCAATATGTTTTCAATGATTGTGAAAGCTGATGTGGAGGAGAATAAGTGGACAAAGTTTAAGAAATATAAAAAATGGGTTTTTTTAATTGTCAGAAGTTTCCATTGTTCGGTGTTTTCTTGAACTTAGCCCGATCGTATCTCTTTACTGAAAAAGTATATAAATATATTATGCGGCAGTTTGGTAGATAAGTATGCGAAAAACGTAATGCGGATTTTTTGTCGCTCTGCTACAAGGCTTTTTTGAGATAAAGACCTTCAAAGTAAGGAAAATAACGTTTCCTGGGCCAATTTTGAGGTTTTTTATAAAAACATTTACACTACACATAAAAACTAAAAATACCTGAGCAGAAGCAAAAACATGCATCTATTTAGTTAAAGAAGTTTCAGCTACCTCACTTTAATATATTTTGTGCAATTCATAACGAAAGTTGGCCAAAACAGCAGAGCGGATGACCGCTCCACTCCACCTCTTCGTCATTATTGATTTCCTGTGCTTCGAAAAAATTTTGCGGCAAAACAAATTGCGGATCTCTTCTTTCCACTCATCAGGCAATAATATATAAATTTTGAAATAAATTTAAGAGGTCGACCAGCCATCGTTTGTTCGGTCTTACGTGGAATAGCCCAGCAGAAATGACGCAGACAGTTAAAACTAGGAATAAAGCGGAGAGCTTACCCTAGCAGCACGTTAAAGGCATATTGCAGTAAGCAGACCGGTAGAAAAAATATATAGAAACATAAGTAATGTATGGTATGGACAGCTAAGAAAGAACGTCTGCTAACAATCAAAGCATGATTTTAAGAACTCTTTGAATAAAAGGAAAACAGACGTACGCCAAGATAACGTCTGTTAGGTGAATGCTTGTTCTGTTAAATCCAGCATCGGCACTGTTGGTGGTGTAACTGTTAGAATCTTACTTGCCTATAAGTCAATCTCGTCGCATGTAATGCAAACTTACATCCACGAGATCCTTCAAATCGCCGATGTGTGAAAGCCACGAGACGCAAAGCAGCCCGCCATTCTTGCATGCTTCAGACTTCGTAACGAAGCACCACCCAAGAGGAACTTCGATAATGACTCCACAGCGTCATCAGCATGTGTGCGAAAGGCGCCGCACGCATTGTAGTACGCGGTACAGGAGAGTGGCTAAGTGGCAAGTGTCATGGCACTGACAAAACTAAAAAAAAAAACAATTGAACACACAAATTCGGCTGGGCGCAGACTTTCGCGCGCTTGTCTGTCGAGACGACGCGAGCGCCACCTCGTAACTTTGCTCAACAAATATACAGGGACGCTCAGAGCTTATCGCCTATCTTCGCTGGAAAGCTTTTGCGGAAAGATCAAATAATGTCCCTGCTTTTAGTTTTATTCTGGTGACTTAGCGTCAGCAGTATCAGCTTGAGAAGCGGAGCTCAGCCAACGTTTGTTGCTTCGCACGGTGGTGGGGCGATCGCAGTATCTTGTATCTTAAGATACACGATACAATCTTCAATGTATCGGAAATACAGATACAGATACTTGTTTTGCGAGACGTATCGCGATACAGATACAAGATACCCAAAGAGTATCTAAGATAGTATCGAAGATACATGTATCTTCGATACTGCCCAGCACTGCGTGTGGTTCGCGGTCATGCAGCACTCGTTAAGGTATTTTTTGATATCGCGCTAAATTGTTGAATTAACTAAGATCAGTTATGCGAAATTTTAATTATTCACTAACCCCACGTGGGCTTCGTCGCGTTGTAGATAACAATAATTCTTTGGGTTTACCGTCCCAAAGCCACGTTATTATTATGAGAGACGCCGTATGGATTTCTCCGTAAATTTCGACCACTTGGGGTTCCTTAAGGTGTACCTAAATCGCGAGCACATGGGCACAAAGCATTCTAGCATTCATCGAAAATGCGTTGCCTTGGCCGAGATTCCATCTTGCGAACTTCGGGTCAACACTCGAGCACAATAACCACTAGACCACCGTGGCGGGTGTCGCGTTGTAGAGGACATTAAAAAACAATCGATTCATTCTTTTTCGCAAAAGGATCGACAAGTGCGTTAGTTGGTACATATTCGTTCAGTCAACAGGGAGCGGGAGAACAGACAAAAAGCGACGAAAGACTACACAACGTCAGCGCTAACAACTGTTTTATTCACACGTCACAAGGACACATTTATACATAAAAGTGCGCACTTATGAACCATTTCTTTTGTTTTCTTTTTTTTGGCAACGTGCATGCTGCGTGGTGACTTTTTCCGATGTTTAGTAAAAGCCAGCAAAATATCAAATAAGACCACGCAACTGCGCTGATGCGCTACCGTGCCGTGGCGCTCACAACCGTGCTTCGAAAGCTCCACAGGGTGTTCGGAAACACAGCAAAGCGAGTGAGCTTGTGACGCGCATAGTAACCGTCGAAGAGTTCCTGTATGAACGCACACACGAATGCAAGCAGGCGGTGTTTCTTTGTGTTGCCCATTGTAGCGTTACTAACTTGTAAGCTGGCGGCACTAGTTCTATAGCACAACCTACTGCGGAAACAGACGTATGGGCCAACACTGCGAAGGCAGGTTTGCACCGTGTGACGCCCCGTGCATTGCCCTCTTAGGAGCCACGAAGGCACACCAAGCCGACAAGGGGCGGCTACAGAGTCGGCATCAGGTACTTCCCTCTTGGGTCTTAGACCTATGTCAATTGCTATTAGCTTTTGAGAATGTCAGTTGCGTGGTCTTATTACATCTCGTACTGTGACACCTATACACAAATTTGTGAAGCATTAAAGTTAATTTCAGTGCTACTTCAAGAAATGGAGTGGCACTGTCGTAGAACACCTGCCTGCCACGCAGACGGCCTGTGTTCAATTCTCACTCGAACCTAAGATATTTTTATTATTTATTTTATCCAAGATGATGATTTTTCGCTCACAATCAATGACGCCGACGCCGACACTGACACCGGAATTTCAGGTGAACGAGCTCTTAAACGCTATCGCGTTAAAAGGTCGGGAGTGGACCTTTGCAAAGAGAGATTGCTGGGCCCTTCTGTGCCGTGGCGGTGTGAGGAGTGTGCGTCACCTCGTACAGCAAAGGCTTTACTTTATAGCAAGGGCTGGGCTTTGGTCGCAGTAAAGCACAGCACGCATTCTGAAACGCACAAACTCACAGGGCTCCTTATGCATTAAACTAAGACGACTCCATGGCGAAAGCGATCTTCTTTTTCTTCTCAGTCGATGTATTGATCCTGTCCCGGTACCTCTGAAACCTTTCTGTACATCCTACAAGATCGCAGGCGTTGCAAGATTTCTGCACCACACCTGCTTTTGCGCTGCCTCCGTGATCGGCCCACCTTTCACCAAGCGACGATGCCACGTAAGGACCCCATCACGTGACGTCAGTCATGTGACGTCACGGTGACATCATAGTGACGTCACATATTTCGGCGATCCTGAGACGTCATGTCAACGTTATATGGTGACGTCATGACGTGATGATTTTTTGAATGACTCTTGTTGACGCTACCAACGGCCAATTCTTGTGTTTGATGAGGCATCTAAAGCTTTCGCCTTAAAAAAAAGATAAGACCCTGACTGCCCAATGGTCATAAGCATCGTCCTACCTGTTCTGTTTCTGCGCGGTTGTTTTACGCCGGAAATTGCACAAGCGCTGCAAGGTGTTCCTCGGAGTTGTCACAAGTTAGGTGATTTGCAAACATAGCGTCTTGTGTTCCTTCCATCTTTAATCAGGCTGATGAGATCAATAACCCTATCGTAGTAGCAGAGACAATATCTTTACTGTCTTCTCATTACATAGATCATGAAATAAGCTAGCTATAATTGCTTGATTTGTACATATCTTGAGCGAACGTGTACGTCCACATGTTCAGTCGAAATTCAATGTCCCCGCGCCTAACTGAACCGAAAGCCTAAAACACGCATCATGCACTGCGTCTTGTTAGCCTCAAACGTGATAATTTCAGCACCGTCCTAACCGTAAATCTCACGATTTTTTTCAGTCATGATCTTACTTCGAATTTACAAAATCATAAATGCTTCATATAGGAGATATTCTGTATACATATATAGAATCCTCCTTTGAATGTTTCTGGCCTGATGGTCTGAGATGTATTCTAATGTGTCCGGAAGTTTTTGTCCTATTTTTTCTTGCAGTCTTGAACATACATGTGCGCGTGAGAATGTTGAATTGCAAAGTGAACTTATGTAAGTGAACTGCCTATTGTCATGTTATTTTCCTTACTTGTTTCAGTTTGCTCTGTGTTTTTTTTTAACTTGTTGATTGTTGTTTTTGAGTAACCTTTGCTTTTTTTGTTTTTTGTGTGTTTTTTGCACTGCAGAATCTATAGAAATCATAGAGACGAGAAATATATAAACCTCGACCTCTCCACAGCAAGCCCGTTAGAACAGAACACGACAGTTTTCGCTCTACGTGGTACCGAAGTGCCATCAAACCTGAGTATTGTTTCTCCTATGCGCTTCATTAGTGTGTGACTCGACCTACAACGGTTGCTTGCATCCCTCGATCGCGTATGTGCTTACCGTTTCAGGTCCGTTGCTCAAAGATTAAGGTTGACGACGCTGCAAGGAAATATATCCTTTTTTCATTACGTCCACTTCAAGCGTCTTCTCAGGCAAATTAGGCCTTCCGGCGCTGCCTGTCTACACACACTTCCGGCATGCGATCGGCGTAATGTGACGTAAGCACGTAATAGCTGAGACTAATTATACCCTCCGTGATTGCTGCCTGCGAAGTCACGCCCTACATTCACGCGAAGTGAAGCGTCAGATTTTAATTTAATCTTTTTCTATGATCAGTACTTGCACTGGGATGTTCTCGTTATAGCGTAAGCAAGAGTATAATAAGGTGACCGACTAGAGTGGCACAGCATTCTTTTTTTTTGTTCTTGTCACTACGACAATGTATGCAATCCTAATACTCCATGCGTGTCAAGTAGAGAGTACAAGTGAAGCCCACTGGTGATTTTTGTTAGCGGCCTCTAATGCTGCGTCTCTTTGGAAAACAAATATTAAAGCAATAGGACCAATTACTTAGCCACAAAAGTGCATCACGCGCTCTGTTTTATAGGAAACAATTTTTTATGAGATTTAACCTATGATTTCTGTATTCTTTTCTTCACTCTGTAGCACAATATACTATTGAGTACCAACTATATTTCAATTGCAGTCACTCAGAAGAATTAAATAATCAATCTAATATATTAATTTTTAACGCGCATGCTAAGTAAATCAGTAGCTGAGTAGGAAGCAGGCGTGGGGTAGTCATGTGCGACATTTGAAAGGCGCTAGCAATGGCAATGCAATCGAAATGGAAGCTAGCTCTTCCGATTTGAGCTGTGTTTAGTCTAAGCCAAGTTACAACCATGGGCAAATGAGATGCGAACAGGGCAAACAAAATTCCGACAGCTTCATCTGAGTTCCTTAGGACTGAAATAAAGTTTTTGTCACGTCATGTCATCAAGCGGTAACTTGAGAGCACAACCTCGCGTCGGGAATTATCTGTTCCCAAAGATTGTTTAGACACCACACTAAACGCGTAAGCCCAAATCACGCCGATATTAAGCGTCCCGGCATAAATAAAGACGAAAGAACGTATTTTAGTTGAGCACCTTACTACCCTTGTATATCAGCGGTCAAGATCTTGCGCTGCTGACCACCATTACGCGAGTGAGATTCCGGCTAACGGTGGCCACACTTAGATAGAAACGAAATTGTAAAAACACCCGTAAACTTAGATTTATGTGCGCGTTAACGGGGGGCTCACGTGGCCATCATAATCGAGATTAGGCCACCGCGGTGGTCTTCATAATCAAGTCGCCATTCTGGCACGCAAAAAAAAAATCCAAGCATTTGAATAATTCGTTTCATATGTTCTTCGCCTTGGTAACTGTGGTTCTTTTGCTCGCCATGAAAGAGTCGACGGAACGCGCTAAGCCGTTTAGGTCACCCTGAACTCGGCCTGCATTGGGCACTCGAGCCGTATTTGCGTCCCCCGCCTCGGCAGGTGCTTGCCGCGCGCTTTGCAACACGAGATAGGAAATGTCTTCCCCCAGTACCCTACTAACCGGCTGCGCTAAACTCTGGACAGGCTGGCTCTGCAGCGCGCACGCACGCGTTCGCGACGCTCTGTACGTAAGCGAACCACTATATACGGCCACCATCAAAACACAAAAAGGAGGAAACAGGAGCAGCGCGTGGGAAATAAAGTGTCGCCGATATCGAACGCCGCCAGTGACGTCGTCCATGCAAAAGAGGTCCAGCCCCCCCCCCCCCCCCCCCACCTTCAATCTGGTAGTACGCACGGACGCACGCACACGAACACGCGCACTCACTCACACGGCCACACAAGATCGCTGCGAGTGATGTGTACTCATACTGATGCTACGAGCCTTCCCTTGCCCATGCTTAGCCTCCTCCCTTCCAGCTGATACGCCGGCAACACTACGCGACCGACGACGACGATTGCTCGCCGGGAAAAGCGCTTCCTCGCGGAGTTGCCGCCTCGCGTGTCAATGAAACCGTGAGAAATCGCGCCGTCCATTCTCTCGTGAATACTCACGGCCCGCTTTGTTCGGCTGTCCGCAGCTCTATGGCTTTAAGAAGAAGAAGCGTGCGTGCGTGTGTTGCCGGGCCATCGCGAAGTAGAGATGCGAAACGCGGACGAAAGCTTCCGTGTGGGCCGATCTATGACCGCTCTTGAATGGTCTACGCTCTCCTCTCTGTCGCTGTTGTCAAAAATGGACCCTCTCAGGTGCGTGCTCGCTTTTCTTTTCTCCGAGCGAAGAGTCACTTTGTGTTGGCATATTGAGAACGCGTTGTCGACAGGGGACATTGCTTGCCGTATACGAGAAGAGCTATCATTACGGGTGGTGTACGATTTCTGTCGAGAGGACAGCGTGCAAGCATCTGCTGCCGCCGAAGAACTCTTCCTTGCTCCTTCTCTGACACGTGTACAGTTTCCCTAGCGTACGTGTTCGATATGACATTGTCTCATTGAATAAGCGCGCGTTGCTTCGTACTGATGAGTTTTCGAAACATGAAACACTATATCTCCCAGCGTGCCTTCCGAGTAGGGCATAAGAGATAATTTCGAATTACTGTTTCGTTCAAGGAGACGTTTCACCTCGGTCAAGCTTCCAGCGCTGAGCTAGCAGTATAGGAATGGGCGTCCTTGACAAGACGCATAACAGGACGCATACATGCAGCGCGACTTGGACGAAGACAGGAGACACATAAAACACAGACGAGCGCCGTCATTTTAAACGTCTCCTGTCTTCGTCCAAGTCGCGCTGCATGTATCCGAGTATGTATCAACTCGCCCAAGTCAAAGTGCTATTGGAATACGCACACTTTTACTTACTTCAAATGAACAACTAGTCATACGGCTATCTCTTTGTCAGTAATTGGGTAGGTTCTCAGGCATTCGCCTAAAAGACTTCTGTTGGTTTTGTGTCCAATGACATGAACCGAAGCCTCACCCCGTGATGCGAGCAGAATGACCGGGTAAGAAACGCGCTCCCGTGCTCGAAGGCGATAACTTATACTAAACAGCCACTAGTGTAATGGTATAAGCTCTTAAGTTCGCTAATGCCTCCTTTTCGGTTTCTCGGTTGTCCGTGCTAAAATACGTTAGGCTTTAGGCTTGCGCGAAAATCTCAACGAGCTGTTACAAGTAACATACTCGAAACCAACTGCGGTTGGTTATGTGCGGGCTTTTATGGCTCAAAAGCAATCGTGCTTTGAACTGCAGCACAGCCTTTTATCTACCAGCCCTTTGAACGATCGCTTTCCTCCTAAACAACATCCAGAAGTCAAGGCAGCTAAGTGCAAGTGTTCTTGGACTAGCACATCCAGCAAACTATATTGTAGGGCCTTATTCTAACTTTTCTTCTTACCTCCAATTTAACCCTTCCTCTTATTTTTTGCGCGATGCATTTGCAAGGGCTTGTCAGAAAGTGATGCTGTAGTTTACTTTTGTTTATGTGAATTCATTTGATTAATCAGTTCCTCGTGCGATCGAGAAGAGACACGAACTAAATAAAGGCCCTTTCTCAGTATACAGTACGACTGTTGGCAAGACAGGCATGCTTTCAGCACTTGCCAAAGCAAGAAAATCGCACGAAAATTGACATAGATGGCGATATAACATAGATATTTAGAACATGACATCACAAAAATCCTTTACATGCAGTGATATGCCGTTTATGAGGTATGCGCCGTACGCTTACTAAACTGGTACGTTCAAAGCATAGCACCCTGGTAGGAACAAAAAAACCACTGCTTATAACCATTCGCACAGAAACAGCAAATTCACAGCGCCGTCGAGAGATCGATATAAAGAGCACTTCGGCTACTATATTCTCGATGTAGTGCAGCCAAAATAAAAGTTTATGTATGCCCATGTTGATACTATAATAAAAAATGATTAAACAGTCAAACGACTCAAAATTATAAATAGACAGTGTTAGTTCGTACTAAGTAGAAGGAATACAAAGTTGCAGACAGATTCATGGCTAAAATGGTTAGTGTGTGCAAAGTATATAGTGCGCCACGTTTAACACAATATTTAGCTCTGAGACATAAGGCACAAGGGCAATCCTTGTTTTCTCCCCCGTACTTGTAAATTCCTGCTTCTATAGATGTATATTAGGGGTGTGCGAATATCAAATTGTTCGAATACGAATCGAATACGAATATCCACCTTCGACTATCGAATTGAATATCGAATATCAGAGGTAAAATGCCTCCACAGTTACAATATTTCATTTAACATGTAGCTATTTGAAAAAAAAAACATTAACAGCCTGACTGGCAACAAAACATACACTGCTATCTCCAGAACACAATCTTCAGGTTAGCACAATGCACATCACAACGCAAGCAAATATCACGGCACAATGAAAGTAATGACTAGATGTTATCATGAGGAAATATGAGTTGCTCCACATGATCAGGCAGCAGGCACTCCCTTCTAACAGAGACAACCCCCCCCCCCTGCCACTGAAAAGGCACGCTCGCTTGGAACAGAAGTGGCTGGTATAGGGAGTTACATGGGGCAAAGCTTTGCCAGATCTGAAGGTGCCTACAGTCCGCCACCAGTCACGTGGGTCACTGTCTTTCTTCAGAAGTGGTCCCGCATAGTGAACGAGTGGTAGTGCGGCACGTTACGGCCGCATAATATTGAAAATGTACGGTTACATGATCGCCAACAGCGCTGCACGTCGGAGATGCACCAGCAATAAATGATACGTATTGGGGCGCTCGTCGCAGGCAGATATCGTGCCTCCGTGTACTTACGATGTTAATCGCTCCTTTCGGCAACCTTTTTAGCTATGCGAACGCAGCATAAATGTGGAAGACGAGTTATTTTATGCATGATAATCGAATCGCATATTCAAATTTTTCGAATATTCGAAGTTACGGAATATTCGAAACTTCTTGAATACACGATTTTGGAATCGAATACGAATATTTCGAATGTAATATTGGACGAATATTCGAAACTTTCGAATATTCGCACACCCCTTATGTATATAGATCGATCGCCCCACAAGATTCTGATGCACGGAGTATTTCTCCTGCATTTTTCCCGTATAAACTACTACTATCGATTATTTCTCTCGGGTATATCCACTTTCTTTGACAGGCTCTTGCCTCCCTTACCAGACGGTGATCCTAATAATATTTTATCAAAGAACGTTACCTTTCCATTTTCCACACCCAATTTTTCATTTATTTGGACAACATATGGGTTTGAGTGAAGTAACAGAAATCGAACATACCTGAAACTCATATGTGCAACTGCTGCGCTTCCACAAGCACCGAGTAATTTTAGATTTACACAGAGCGTAATTAAGCTAAATCACAAGCTGACGACGCGCCTTTAGCGATCTTAAAAGAGAGAATAATTTTTTAATAGTCCGTTCTTCGTAAGCATAAGTGAAGCGCGCAACCAAGAGCAGATACGTCACTCTATCACAACAAGATTACTGTCCTGTATGAACCGCATCGCGAAATAAAAACAAAAACAGCTGCTCCATTCGCAACTTCGAGTGAAGTGTACTCGAGCTTACTGAGCACTCGTAATGACCAGAGCAACCGTCAATAACGCTAAGGCTAGCTCAGCTGAATACCGTGCTTCGTGTGACCTCGGCACGCTCGAACATTCTGTGTGTGACAGAGCTTGTGAAAGCTACAGGCTCTGAGAAGTTAATCACACGGTGCCGTACAATTTAGTGATTGCACACAATGGAATACCGTTTAGTGCTTGGGTTTAACGTCAATGCTTTCTCGGTATACTACCGACATAAGGGAGCACAATGGGTCCGTACCGCTTCTTGTCACGTTCCCAACGGTTGTTAACGTGGTGGCTACTGGCAGTTCGTGCAGCACGACTTGGGGCTCTGCACTAGCTGCCCACATGTCGAGCGTGGGCATTCAGTCGTGAGGGCAGCGCACGTTAGAGCAGTGAACGGCGCCCATACAGTCTGATCGTTACACTAAGCAAAGCAAATATCGCAAGCGCAGAACCACGCGAACAAAGAGTCGCTACGAAGTAGCTGGTTGACACTGTCTACGTTAACTCATAGGCGTACATGTGTTACACTGTGTCCTCTGCGAGCGCTAAAAATAGTTTAGCGGCGCGTCTATGAAGTGTACTTTCCCATAGGCTTCACTATAGTCGCCTCTACACGACGCAAGCTGCCTCATTTTTTCACCGATTGCATATTTTGAATTCTTTCCCTTTGCCATTCTCAGACTCAATGCTTGGCTTATGAAGATAACAAGAACAACGGGACCAGTGAAGGTAGACCTCACAATTGGTCTAGAGCTGGCCATCGTTGTACAAATAGAATGTGGAAGCTGCAGCTACAAAGGAGCAGATTGAAATATTGAAACGAAGCAAGAACAGTCATTGTGAGACGTCGATGAAGAATCACGCAAACTGTACGCCTAAACATAGGCCTATAACAAGAAAATATGCAACCTACATAACTAGAAAGAGCTACTGTCCTGATATCCCTTCTTGCCTGATTACATTACTTGCCCTGAACAGCTACTTTAGGAGCTCAACCATTTCCTCGAAATTCTGCAAGTTAACATGGATAGCATTAGCATTGCCCAGACTTCTTCGCTGTTGACATGTCATGAAACATACATCAATACACAGACACAAGGACTACCTCGAGGTGTGCGACTCATGCATTATCGGCGATTGAATGGGATGGCGTGACCACGACTAGCAAGGTCACAAGGCTGGTTTCAGTACAATTCTATAGGCTCAATAGGACGAATACACGACGAGTTCAAAAAGTACGCAAACACGGCGCTAACCTTTGTGGTGATTTTTGTTGCATATTACTGCCGAGTTTCCGCGTTAATGTACTATTCTCTTGTGCTCATGCCATTGGTAGTACAACTGCAAGGCAGCAAAGTTGCTGCCTCGAAGAAGACAAGACCACTTGTCAAAACGCTGGCTCCAGAAATAACCCCTATTCAAGGATTTCGCATCATCACAAAGTTGTGACACGTAATGACCTGCGCATGAACGTACCTGAAATGGCGGATACGTGTTAAAGCCACCCGGCACAGCGCGAGATGCACGGTCCGCTGAAGTAGTACCAGTCTTTCCCATCCCGCGCATTGCACACAGCGATCTTCAGAGCCAGATAGGCCGCAGAGCTGTCGACGCCGAATTTGTGTCCGCACAGTGGTCAGGCCGACGATCTCGAAGGTACGAGAGAAAACACTTGCAGAGGTGCTCGGTCGCAGTGTAGACACACGCGCACACAAGCGGAGCACCAGAAGCGCGATCAGCGTGGAAAGGGCACCGCACGTGAGTTCAGGAAACCAACATCATCGGCCTCGCAAAACCGAGAAGGTGTACGTCAGCGGCCGGCTTCAGTCCAGGAACTAGCTATCCGAAGGGAGGGGTGGGTGGCGGCGGGCGGCGACTCGAAGACACGGCGGCGGCGGTCACCCAAGCGCGAGCGTTGAACGAGAAAAAGAGTTCCGAAAGCCAGACCAGACGCTCGTCTGCGAAGCGGCCTCGATTTGGATGTGTGACCGCCGCTGCCGCCGCGTGCGATGTGGGGTGGTCGAGGTTCCTCTCCCCTTCTCCTCTTTGCCCGTCTCTCTCTCTCTCACACTCTTGTACCTGCGACTGGCCCGCGTGCACTACCCTCAGTAAGCGCTGGGTGTCGATCAAATGACCGGTGCGTGTCGACCAGGAGCTCTGCAGCAAGGGACCACTTGGGGAGGTGTCCTTCTTTCTCAAGTTTCACGCTCGTTTTACTTTGCCGGTGTCTTACTTTCTTGCTCTCGCGTCCTGACCAACAGCTGTTCAGAGGGTATTTCCCCCCTTGCCCTCAGGAGCCCTGTCGTTTTAAACGGGAGAGAGTATTCCTTCTCCCGAAGACAACTCTTTCCCCGGTCTTCGTCGTCGACGTCTTCTGGAGGTTTGTTCCGAGGAAGTATACGAAGAGGATGTATTCGCATTCGTGCGTCTCGAGCCGCCGAATGGAAAGGGAGTCAATCGCATCGAGAAGCCGGTTATTCCTTTCGGTTTCTTCTTTTACTCGTTCCGCTTCTTTTACTCCCCTGTCTTTTACTCTTTCTCGTGCCTGTTTTACACCGCACGACCACCCTTTAACGTATTTTTCTCTACCTACTCCATTACGATAGTTGGAGGCATCATATATTGGTACATATTCACTTACAGGGCCCACTGATTCTCTCGTTTAACTCGTGCGCTTGCAGCATAGCACAGTAAAGTTTCTCTGGACAGAGGGCTTTTGTGGTCACTAGCTCGAAACATAAGCCGAGAAGTTCTCATGTTCATTCATGTAGCGATAATAGAAGCATAACTTTAGTCGCAACATAACTGCGGAGTAGGTAAGTATGTCTTCCTCCGGCACAAGGTTGTTTTCCTTCGTCTATTTGCAGTTATATTTACCTTAAACTGTAATACAATCCGGAATGACACTTCTCATTTGGCTTCGTTACCTTTTGGTTTCGTAGGGTTGTGGCTCTGAGATACTGAGCCTTGCGGTTCCCTCCTTCTCGTTCATATTGTTTGCATCCACTAAGGCGTAATAGGAAACTTCTTACATATGTTACTACGCATGTGGCGTATTGGGGTAGGAGCGATCGGTTCTTCAAGGCATAATATTGGTCTATTGTTAGTAACTTCTGAACAAACCTCGAGAGCGAGTCAGCTTGTCAACGACTCGCTGTGCAAGCCTTTGTAAGAGCTCAAACGCCAGATAAAAGAACATTCACGAACTTCTTTTTCTGCAGACAACTTCTTTTGCTAGGCAGGACTTCGTTTTCTGCCTAGCGCTCTTCCACTCAGAGACAGGCGTTGTATATGTCTGATTTCTTACGAAAACTATGCGCTGATCCCAGATAGAGCGGTCTAACAGAGCGGCTGACCTAGTCCGGTGAATCCAGCTGCTGTGTTTACTGGTATACCGCCAGCGCCCTTTCGCGTGTAATAATCGCCCCTCTTAATGAAGTATGGCTAACGTAGCCTGTTCGACAATTTCGGCTAATACATCCGCTAATATTAACTAGTGCTACTTGATGTTAATTTTAACTAATGTAGGCCATCAGCTGCTATTACACCAGCATCATCTTCATGCCATCTGAATAGAATAATTTAGTTGTGTGCCAGCATTTGTATTTACGTCAAAACTAAGATATTCAAGCACGTTAGTAAAGTCAAATGGCTGTCTAGTGTGTGTATACAATTCTTAAAAACTACGTGCGCTTGCTCAACGGATTGATATGAATTTGTACAAAATACAGATCTAACACATATCATTAGTGGCTGCCGCAAACGTGGTTTTTAATAACAACGAAAAGCGAGACATATTTTCTCGACAAAGGTACATCCTGAGAATTATTTACTTTTTAAAAAAATACTTGATGATATATTTTGAAAAAAGGAAAGGTGTATTTTAAAACTGGGCAACAGAAAATAACACTTTTATTGATCTTCTGACATATTGCAACTGTTTTGCAATGCAACAGTGCAAAATAGTCCCCTACTTTGTTTGTTGCCTCAACAAATGAACAATTCATATTTTACATGAGCTCTAATTAGAGCAAGAGGAATGAAGCACATCTGCGCACTCCCCGCCCTTTCCATCAAAATACATTTATGATGACTCTATCACAGTATGTATTTACGCCACTGAGTGTAATGACGAATATTTTTTTTTCGGAATACTAGGATTTCGATTCCTACTCATAAACGCATACATTGACGCTTTTTATACACTAAGGTTTCCATGATAACAGAGGCCATAGTTAGTGCATTGCGCCGCACGAAACAATCAGAAGCTCGTCTTCCTGAAACAAACGGGGCACCGCATCCAACCGTCACATCTCAAGATAGACAGACGGCCTTGTTCTTCACAATGCGATCACGTCCTCTAGAACAACCTCGCTTCCTGTGGCCAGCGAACATTTCGCGTAGACCTCTTAACCAGTGCTTTCAGTCGTGTATTTAAAGGCCGAGCGCTGGCCTTGTCTCATGGGCGTCACGGCTTTTCCACCAGCTGTCATCCCGCTGTGGGATACAGATAAAAATCACACCGCCCTTTATGCTTTCGCCTTAGACGAGTGCAAGACGATAGTCATCATCTTCTTCTCCTTTTTCATTTTAATCTGAGCGTAATGTATCAAACCCTGCCCCCCCCCCCTCCCACGCACTGAGAGCTTGCGGCAGCTAACGTGGTTTTAGACCACCTCCGGGATCTTAGGCATTGCAAGCTTTCCGTACCTCACATGGTTTTACACAGCGTCCGTGATCGGCCCATCTTTGACCAAGCGGCGACGGCACGTGAAGCTATATTGTGACGTCATAAGGACGTCATGATGACATAGCCAATTCTTGCGATCTGTGACATCTTGATAACGTCACGTTATACTGAGGTCATGTGACTTTTGGTGCGCCATCTGCAACACACGTGAACAGTCATAAGAGTATCACGTGACTTTGGACCGAGCTTTATTAGTTTTTTCATCACTATAGTGTTGACGCCGACGCCGCCGACAAGGTCTCGCGAAGTATCGAACGGCCTCGTAAAATCTCAAAAAATTTCTTGTCTCATGAGACATATAAGGCTTTCGCCTTAAAAACGCCACATTGTTGCTGCTTTTTACGAACTGCGCCTCCGTTAACCACGTGGCAAGGTTATGAGTCGGGGCATCTCTACAGACACCAGCACGCGAGGGTCGTGAAGCCTGACAGCGCCGTATGACCGATTGAGGTGGATCATGCGAAAAGGCGGGTTGCATTCACGGAGAAACCGCCGACGCGAGCCGTTTTTCCTTCCCTCCTTCATTCTTCGAAGGACAATGAAACAGTCGCCATGATGCGCCTCTTCGTATAACGCGAAGCTCACGACTGGTGAAAGTGCAGAAGTGTTTTCAGCAGTGCGGAAGAGATTCACTTCGTGGACGCCAACTTTATGCAGGCCGATCTTGTAACGAAGAAGGCATTACAAGATTCCCATAGTGTTGGTTACTAGATACAAACAAATCACCGTTCGTCCGCAATTGTTTTTATGCAACTAACCGTAAATTATAAGGAAATGTAAAGAGAACAATGATTGTGCACATTTTAAAAATTTTTCGAGTTTCGTTATGTACATACATCAGGAGGAACTGAAACTTTTATTATTGTGTGCAGTTCAGAAAGAAGAAAATTGAGCAACAAGCTTAAAGCACAATTACGCAAGTCACTTGAGCGAAAGCCCGCGAGGCGGACGGCAACCAAACATGCTTCTCAGCCCTCCGAAGCATATGTGCATATGCCTTCTGTAACACCACAGAAAGACGTTAGGCTGCTTCGATCTGCGGAACATGACATGTCCATCGGCAATTAAAACGCTTTGTTTCTGAGAAGCGCTACCGCGTCCGGAAGTCGCGCTCAAATCAAGTCCTTGAACGAACTTGAAATGTTCTATTCGTGAACATCGGTTAAACGGTGCTACAACGGGACAAAGAAGGCAAGGGACAGGACCAAGCGCTGACTGACAACAACTAGTTTTTATTTTGCCTCAGCGGAATATATACTCTCGGAAAACGAATAAAATGAACAAAACGATATGATGAAAGCTCTCTTTCTCTTCGTGCTTTCGCACATGTATGGCTATCGGGGGAAATACTGAGAATACCGAGACAAGTATTCAGGCACACATATCACCGGAAGGTCAGTTTGAAGGTCGTTGGTCTACCAGTGTGGATGGGTATACAAACACGACATGCAAACCACTGGCCACTACAACGACTGGCTATGAGGCGGACGTTTTCGCCTTTACAAGCAAATGCTCCGTGACCTCAAAATCCTTCTTCCAAGGCTCGCTATATGCAAGGCCACAATGTCGAGCACTTTCGCCAGCAAAAGGCGTGCTTGTGACCACCAGCTGTCAAGCTTTCTCTTTGCGCTGAGTCATTCTTCATGCGCGCTCAAGCGCGCGCATGACACGCGACAGGGATCGAAAATAATGTCGGTCGCTTGTCTTCCATTGAGGAGCGTACAAGCGTGACGCCTCTCGGAATTGCAAATGAGCTGCCCGAAAACGCTCCCTGGTGTCATCCATCTTTTGCGTGAAAACGCTCAAGTAGGCGCTGAAAGCGCATACCTCCGCCCGCGCTCGCGGTGCTCTATCGCTGGAATTATGCGCGCTCGGAGTGCCTTTTGTGCGCGGCCTACGTTGCGCCAACAATAGAGTGTACCAGTAGCAAGCCTCGTCCGTAGAAACAAGGGCTCTGCCAACGTTGCCTGTGCCTCAGTTTCACCACCGAGATACAAAAGAGCGCTTATTCCTCTTCCCCAAGATGCGTGATATATAATACTCAGGCGAGCAATCAACCTTGTGTTTTGCTTGATTCTGTGCTGCATAGCAATGAAACGCAGTGCTGACTGTCTACTTGCGCAGTTGGGAAAGAACGCAGCCCGTAGTCACAAAAACATCTTACGCTAAAAACTTCAGAAGGGTGTCTTGCTGGGCGAGTTGGTACGACAACATCATTAAACGCAGCGCAATAAACACGGACACCGTGTCCGTGTCCGTGTTTCTTGCGCTGCGTTTAATGATGTTACGCTTAAAACGTTCGGAAGAGAATATTTCAACCAATCACAACGCTAAAAGCATCATTACCAAAGCCGACCAGCCAACGGCAAAACGCACCTGCAAAAGAAAACTTTCGTGAACCTAGGCCCCACGTTACTGCCTTTCCCTTGTTAGATTTCTGAGCCCGTATTCGCAAAAACGTTTTACGATAAAGATTTTCGTAAGAGAGTATTTCAGCCAATCACGATGCGGGTCATATCATTAGCGAAGCTGACTGACCAACAGCAAAAAGCACTTACGAAAGAGAAGGTTTGTGAATTTTGCCCCTGTTCTCTATTTGACATGTAGGCTTTGCCACCATGGGATCCGAATAACGCCAAGCTTGCGCTGCTGCAGAAGGCAAGCCTCAGTGAGTTTGAAGCTCTGTGTGCCCGAGACGAACATAGAACATCTTGGTTCCTATTCACACAAACGTCTTATGCTAAGAAAGTTCGTAGGAGAATGCTTCATGCAATTATGATACCGGATATATGAATCGCGAAGCCGGCCAGCCAATAGGGAAGAGCAGTAACGAAAGAGACATTTCGTCAATTTGTCCATTGGAAACCAAGGTTTATTCAATCGTGTTTCAAAAAACACTCCTCTTCAATTTTAAATGAGCCTACAGGAGTGCGATGAGATAACGTTTCGGTTAGCGTACCACCCACTTGCACCAACTCGCCCAGCGGCCCCTGCTAGCTCACCCACTTGACTTCGCGTGATTGGTCAAAACGGCTTTGGTTTCCTGATGACATCGCGATTCTGACCAATACCGTGAACAATTTCATTCTTAGAACCGATTTATTACAACTGCGCCACAGCTTGACTGTTGTCAGGTGTGAATGCACGACTCAGCTCGTTTCTTTCACATAACTGTAAAATTAAAGCTCAACACACAGTGTGAACGTATGCATATGTGTCCCATAGATTTTACTGCAAGCGTGTGCGTGAAAAAATTAGTACTCTGTGCGACTTCATCGCTCTGAGTTTGACATCTAGCTGTTTACAACAGCACATATATTTTTATATTCATTTTTTTAGGTGGATCAGACAGCAAATAATCGAGGTCGCATTGAACTGCGTATAATATGCGAGGCCCTGTTCACAATGCGTGTACAGACCGCTTAGCCACAGATATAGAAAAGCGTCAGTCCAGCGCCGATAAATGGCCACAAAAATCAAACTGATTCATAGCTTCTTAAGAGTAATCAGATGACTATGTATTCCGGAAGAATTTTGTTTCGTATTATAAAGGTCCTACTTAGCGCAGACGTGATACCATGGTGTATTGCCAAAATTAGTACAATCAAGATTATTGCGGTATGCCCAGAAGTTCATCTAGAGCACTTTTTTTTGTATAAGCAAAGCTGCAGACTCTGGCTAAAGGAACCGTCTCCTTGTGCACAAGGTTTATGGTTCAACCCAATATTCCGTTGACCTCTTCTAGAGGTTCCAGTGTACGGAAGCACTTCACAGGGATGGAAACCATCGCACTAGTGCCGTAGAGCTTTACGTTGCCAGTATTCTCAAGGATGCAGTGTTGCGCAGGGTAGAAAACCGGACGTGCATCTGGCTAGGCTCCCTTGCTTTCCTAGTTCCACTGTTCAGCGCTATGCAGCGAGGATGGAGCCATACACGTGTCTTGCATTTAATTTCGAAACAGACCAATTTCACCGTTGTTCCTAGTCTTGTGGGCACGCTCGCGGGTGTTACAAATAAGAAAAGAAGAACAACATACAAGGGGCGCGCCGTCGCGCACACTGCCTTCAAAGCAGTACACGAAGCCATGGTTCGACAGACCTGTCCGCACATCACTGTCACTGACTTTCAATACCCGATTCGGTGCTCCAGATTCGGCAAGACTCCGAACCCTTTTTCTTTCGAGACGCCTCGGCTAAACGTTTATTTCTCAATTGCTCGGCGCATTTCTAACTCCCGGAGACAATGGAAGGGAATGCGAGAAACAACCCTTTTCTGCGCACGTCCGTGGTTATATCTCGTTGCCAGCGGAGAAGAATCGACCGTCACGCCTCAAAGCGTGTAGCGGCAAATCCTGTCATGACGAAACGACCTAATGATTACAGTCGCGGGGATGGGACCGCCGAGGACTCATGCCGGCTTCTTCGCTAATGCCAGGGTTGCCTCATCTAAGTGCCACCTACCAGAAACTTTTCTTTAAAGAATAAAGAGGGCCCCAGAAAGTGAATTGCTACGCCCTTCAGGGCAATCGCGCGTGCCGGTTGCTTTTTTTTTCTTTTTTAGCAGACCTCTCTAACTTTCTTTGGCGGGAGAGTGATTCTCCATCGTGCGTGTCGAAGGCGGACCGTAAAACGATTTTCTTTACTTTTCGCCGCCAGCTTCGTGATATTCCGCAATTTGGCGCCAGTGGATGCAACGTGAGCTCCTATACTGGTGGTGATTGTTGCCGCGTGCGTGGACTGGAAAACAATACCGTTCGGCTCGGACAGAACGTGCGTCTCTAAGCTAGAGTCGCTGAGTATGTACCGCGGCAAGGGCGTCACTCCCGGAATAAGCGGGACGACGAAACAATAACAACCACTCGAAAGAAATCGGGCCGTTTTTCGATACCCCCAAATTATCGGCCTTGGAAGGCGACATGATGCGCGCCACTGGTTTTGCGCGAATAAAAGCGTTCCTGTTTAGAGCCAATCGAAGGCATGAAAGCGTGATGGGTGCCTTCGTCTATACCTTATTCCTTAGTGACATGTGTGAGGAGTAGGCCCATTATATCGGGCCGTGTAGTTCACTAAACCATGAACCAAATCTGAGACATCTAGAGAGCATGCATTCGCAGATAGGGCTGCCATCAGGGTGTCCGATATTCCCGTGGACAAATCAACCGCAATCAGGTTTCTTCGTGGGAAACAAGCTATTATGAAATTATGCAAGTCAGTTCGACTGTTTCGGCCTTTGGATCCGTAAAAGTTTAACTTATAAACGTGAATTTTAATAAAGGACACCAGTGACTCAAGCACTGACGCTATCAAAAAGATGTGAAAAATTCGATTTGTCGAACGAAGTTCATCATGATCTTTATAATTTTCAGCTAATTTTATGTCCCCTGCAAGATAATATGCATTATGTGGCTAGGGCCAGGTCCATTTATTTCACTGAGTACCAACAACGTAGAATATAAGCGGTCCCTGTGTGTGGTCTCACTCAATGTGCTCTCGTCTGGTTTCTTAATGGTTAGGCCCATCATTTTTTGTTGCACAGCGCGTTGCGAGTTTTTTTTTTTCGTGTTTCCTTACTATTCTTTAAGATTGAGCCACATATGTTAAAACTGACAGTATGCAATGAATGTAAAGTTATTACTCTAGGGACCGTGACAGTGTGCTTGTCATGATCCGGTAATACCTGCCCTATGCTCTCCAGCTCATCCTTTTTCTTCGTTCACTCTGTTTTTCATGAGTAGGTTGCCTTGTTAGTTGCTGACCTTGTACGAACTCTAAGTGTTAGTTTCGAATCGCAAACTCTGTTTTGCCAGGATATTTATGATTACCTCTGCCTTCAGAATATTCATTTTAGCCCTACTTTTTCGTATTAAGTCCATCATCCTATGCACTTTGTCGCCATTACTGCTGAAGAGCACTAGAAGAGTCTGCAGATCTTAGGTTGCTCATACACTTTCCGTTAATCTCTATCCCACATCTCTTCCCAGTCCGGTCCGTTAAATACTTCTAGGCATGCAGTGAACTGCATTGGAGAGATCGCATCTCCTTGTCTGACCCCTTTCTCGATCGCGATTTTACGCCTCTTCTTGAGAAGCAGGGTTGCTGCGGAGTCATTGTCGACGTTGGCTAGGGTATTGAGATTCGTTTCAAGTACTGCTTGGTGAAGTATCGACTCCGAGATTGCTGTTAACCTCAACTGAGTCGAATTGCTTTTTGCCTATTCAGGGTTCTCCTTTCTACTGATACCACCGTGTTCGCCCGATGCTCATTCGAAAACGCATTTATCGATTTTATGCAGTCATATCAAGCCTCTGCCATACTCATGTTTTAATCATTCGTATAGGACTGTGGAAATATTTTAGGTATATTTTGACAGCTATCTTTTAGCGATCGTAGTGCTTAGCGCAGAATTTCAGGAGAAAATGGAGGCAGTGGCGCAGCCAGGGAATGGCATACCGCCCCCCCCCTCCCCGAATTGTTTGCACAATATGCCACTCGACCACAGTGGCCTGCCCGGCTCCCAGTTCAGATCAAGGAGGTGCCCCCCGGAACAAATTTCAAATTTCTGCCTACGCCCCTGGATGGAGGCTTCAAGATATAAATATTCTTGAAAAGAGGGCATCGCTGAAGTCAATGTTTCGACAAGTGGTTTTCTCTTCTTCAATACAGCAACTTCAAGGCAGCAATTGCGGCCTTGAAGACAAGACTACTTATTGACACGTTGGCACCAGCGACATCCGCTGTTCAAGAATATTTGTCTTAGTAGTGCTCGATGTATGTTAGTTCAGCAGCGGCAGCGATCTGTGTGTCCTGGCAGCTTGTCAACACCAAATGAATAAGCGTCGAGCCAGCAGATCATAGAAACGTGATTACCTCATATTTCATAACATTTTCTTTGGTCATTGTCCTTAAGTCCAATATAGATTGAAATAATCTCAGTTGATTCATTTCCATGCGCGGCGTTATGTCAAAACTTGTATATCTATATTGCTATTTTCTCTCCTTACGACAAAGCTAGCAAGCGTAAAACAAACAAGAGGGCAACGCTGCAAAAAAAAAAAAAAAGCTGCTGTTACCCTAGCCGTGATAGTACTCTTATGGAAACGTTGGCTCCAACGACATCCTTTCTACATCAGTTTAAACCTCTATCTTTTTTTTTTCTGAACTCCTATCTTGTTTGTACTGCAGGTTCCAGACTGTGCCACGAAAGTGCCATTCATTTGTGAGCATCGATAACTAAACTTGATTTCTTAAGAAACAGCTAGATTGCCTAGCCCTGGGTAAAGATTGTTCGTTTCGAAAGATGTCACGCCGGGGTCCTTCCTTTTGGTTTCCCAAGAGCTTCAAAAACACCGACTGTGCCGTTCAGGCCACTGCTCTAAATAAGACTGGAACGTCACAGAGAGCGTCATGGGTATTCTAACTGGCCTTTAGAAGTATGCAAGAATACGTAAACCACTTGTACACTGCCACCGATGACAGCTCGTCTTAGTTTGCCAAAAAATCAAAGCATTTGCCGTTTGCTGGGTTAACGGTGCTGTAAATACCGGCGCTGGGTTACCGGTGCAGAAGTGGTGGTGCCGCATTGCGGCACAGTACTCCATCAGCTAAGCACACAGAGCTTTGATTACTATTTGCCATCTAACAACTCAAGTAATTAACTGTAATTCCTTGGCCTGCTCGCACGTCGTGTACAGTGAGTTGCGTGGTGTTAGTAACAGCAGCCGCCGCGTGGTACAGTGATTACGGCGCACAGCTGTTAAACCGAAAGGGGGGGGGGGGTCGAACTCGGCCACGGCGGTCGCATTTCGAAGGAGGCGAAATGCTAAACGCCCACGCACCTAGATTGATTTGCATGTCAAAGAAGCCCAGGTGGAATAAATTGCCGGAGCCCTCCCCTACGGCGTGCATCATAATCATATCGTGGTTTTGGCACATAAAACCCGAGACATTATTATTAGGTTTGTAGCAGTCAATCTAAGAGCTTTAGCGTGTGCCACGAAATAATCAATCGGAAATACAACGTTACCCCTGTCGCCTCTCTCCTTACTATTTTATTGCGATAGCAATTATATGGACAGTCTCGGCTGATTTTTGCCGTCGCCGCCGTCATGCTGCGTATATGTATAAGTATGTATATATACATCAATATCCCAAAGAAAAATAAATCAGAAAAATTCTTCCAAAGCGCGGAATCGAACCAGTGACCTCTGAATTCGCAGCGCGGTGCGCTAAGCACTACTCCACAAAGCGTACATCCCTCCGGCAGTTAACGGCGAGCGTTATATACACACCCTTTACCGTCTGCAGTCCTCCGAGACGGAGGGGCTTATAAGCGTTTCTTCATTACCAGCGAGATGGCGCTAGGAGCGCGCGGGCGCACTTAAAGGCGTCTTCCAGCTCTCTCGCTTCTTCTTATATTTGCGCAGCGAGAACCTTGCCCTTCCGCTGTCTGCTCGCGCGGGCGCTCGAACAAACTACTGCAGTGTTCATGATTCTCAGCAGATGGGGCTACGTGGTAGCTCTCACCGCGCGTCGCGTGCGTGCAGCTAAAAACGTTTCAGATGTCGTGCACGTAACGTACGTGTACTTTTCACGTTTGCGATGAGAAGTCCCTACGTACGTGAAATTAAAACTGTCTAGTAGCTGCCGGGTAGTGATGGTTTATTTATTTATTTATTTATTTATTTATTTATTTATTTATTTATTTATTTATTTATTTATTTATTTATTTTTACGTACTGCAGCCTCAATGATGCTATTGCAGTAGTGGGAAAAGAGAAAAAAAACAATAACAGCACATCAACATTCATGAACAGGCTTCCAGAAATTCTAGTAGTAAGCAACGCACACTTCCGGGCAACAAATTCCAGGCTTCTATAGTTGAAGGAAAAAGCTGTACTTGAACATGTCAGTGCGGGTGAAAAAAGTTGCAATGTTAAGGGTGTGGTCGCTCCGCGTAGATAAAGGTCTGGAGAACTTAAGATAACTGTCTAGAGTGTCGAGGCGGGGAAAATTGATTAGACTGTAAAGAAATTTCAGGCATTCGACATGGCAACGCTTCAACATGGCTTCAACATGGCGATGTTAGTTCCTTCCTTCTTTCTGAGGTGCACAACGTCTTAATAACGTTGTTAACCGCGAAGGCGACAACGTAATAATAATAATAATAATAATAATAATAATAATAATAATAATTAGGGTTTTACGTCTCAAAACCACGATATGACTATGAGGGATGCCGTAGTAGATCGCTCCGGAGATTTCCATCATATGGTGTTCTTTAACGTGCATCTAAATATAAGCACACAGGGCTTTAGGGTCATTCCACGCCAAACGTCCCAGACATTGCGCTCGACCCTCTCCAATTGTATTGTAAAAAATTGTGGACGTTCATATCAGTGCACTATTTGCCCTCGGAAAGTATTTTGTGGAAAAAAAATTTTTCTTGTCTGTTACAGTGATTTGAATTTTGCCGTAGTGGGTGAAACATAGGTTGCGAAAAAAATACTCTAAAAAATACAATACTTTACGGAACGCCTTAAATATCTGCTGTTTACTTGAAAAGGAATGGCACTATCTTATTATCGCCCATTGACGACCACTACTTTGTCCCAAGATGTGCTTTGTGGTGAAGCAATGCTGCAATTCTGCGCCCATTTTGATTATTTTTTAAAAATTCTACGAATATTACAGACAAAATAGGACTATATCACATGGCTGGATAGTTGGCAGTAAGCGTGTCAAAAAAGTATTGAAGTCGATGACCGAGTAGTTTCGAAGTGGAAGGGGCGCAAACATTGAAAAATGTGTGAAATGCTCCACGTTCAGGCACATGTAGAGTGGTGATGCAGTCCAAGTAAAGATGCACGCTTGGTCTCGTTGGGAAGAGTAAACTAAGGAGATTTATTTGTGAAAGTTTCATCGGAGTGTTTTTTTGTTTTTGGCGAGAAACAAAAATTTATGTTGAGCGTTCGCGGCGTGCCTGGGCGCGGGCCCGTAAGTCCGCTTCACTGCGCCGCCACTGTTCCTTGGGGCAACGGAAGTATGCAGCGCCCACGCGGGTGGCACGATCGTGTGCTGCTGTGAGTTTTCACGTTGCTGAAGACTTGCAAACAGTGCATATGGCTGGCAGAATGTTTCGGAAGGGCGCTAAAGGCTGCTGGTTAGTAGTCGGAGCAGAGCACGATTTCATTGACACGTCACTGCATGCACACGTACGAAAGGCGCAGAGCTTGGGTTGTGTTTTCGATCTCTGCGGAGGTTGCAGTTCTTACTTCCGTTGCCGACGTATGGTCTTCGCCACTTTAAATGCCTGTGTTGCTGAGTAGGTGGTGAGCCCGGCATTAAGAGTGGTCAGTGATGATGGCACGAAAAAGGTGAAACGTGCGCGTACCTTTGACTGAGATTGTAGACTCAAACCTTGCTGAGAGCTCAACTTTCTGGAAGACGCTGCATGCGATGCTTTCATCTTAGTAATCGCCTTGCGATTACTAAGCGAAGGCGATAGACATTTAAAAGCACGAAACGGCCTTAAAGGCGGCTTCGTCCTTTTCTATATTTATCGCTTTCGGTTTCCGTTGTACAGGCTCTCCGTCTAAAATATGACACGGTAGCAGTATACTCACCATTCGCAATGTTTATCTTACGCGCTGCCAAGGGATGCGGCCGAAAGACGAACCTTCGAGTGCCGCGTGCTCGCTCGGCGACGCGATCACCGGAGCAAAGTTCACCTCTGCCGAAGATCCGAGCGTAAGAATACGTAGCACCATTCGGCTCCGAGGCACGTTCAAGCGAGCTGCCCATAAAAAAGAATTATAAGTATATTCCCGGTGCCTGTTAGCCACTTTTATTATATAATAATATATTTTAAACGAACCATCACTCGTTTTCCCTGACACTTCGTCGGCGGCACTGCGGAAAGCCGGAGAATGCGTGTCGAAACGTGAAAACTCACAGCAGCACACGATCGTGCCACCCGCGTGGGCGCTGCATACTTCCGTTGCCCCAAGGAACAGTGGCGGCGCAGTGAAGCGGACTTACGGGCCCGCGCCCAGGCACGCCGCGAACGCTCAACATAAATTTTTGTTTCTCGCCAAAAACAAAAAACACTCCGATGAAACTTTCAGAAATAAATCTCCTTTGTTTACTCTTCCCAACGAGACCAAGCGTGCATCTTTACTTGGACTGCATCACCACTCTACATGTGCCTGAACGTGGAGCATTTCACACATTTTTCAATGTTTGCGCCCCTTCCACTTCGAAACTACTTGGTCAACGACTTCAACACTTTTTTGACACGCTTACTGCCAACTATCCAGCCATGTGATATAGTCCTATTTTGTCTGTAATATTCGTAGAATTTTTAAAAAATAATCAAAATGGGCGCAGAATTGCAGCATTGCTTCACCACAAAGCACATCGTGAGACAAAGTAGTGGTCGTCAATGGGTGATAATAAGATAGTGACATTCCTTTTCAAGTAAACAGCAGATATTTAAGGCGTTCCGTAAAGTATTGTATTTTTTATAATATTTTTTCGCGACCTATGTTTCACCCACTACGGCAAAATTCAAATCACTGTAACAGACAAGAAAAATTTTTTTTCCACAAAATACTTTCCGAGGGCAAACAGTGCACTGATATGAACGTCCACAATTTTTTACAATACAATTGGAGAGGGTCGAGCGCAATGTCTGGGACGTTTGGCGTGGAATGACCCTTTAGCATTTCGCCTCCCTCGAAATGCGGTCGCCGTGACTAGGATTCGATTCCAGGACCTTAGGGTCATCAGTCGAATACCATAACCACTAGACCTGCGAGGAGGGTGCCGAAGGTGACAGTATAGGTAACTGTCCTGTATATCATCCTATAGCCACGTATCAGAGCAATGAGCGAACCTTCGAATAGTTCAAGCTATGACATTAGGTCGATGAAACGCATCACACCGCAAGGCCCCAGCTGAATGCTCAACTAGAACAAGGTGACGCCCTTACTTAACTCATCTGCAGGTTTATGGAACGTCAACCGAATGGTGCGTCTACTAGCTACTTCGCCTTAATCGTGTTCGGCGCGTGGGCCGAGCTGTAACCTGTACCGTAGGAATCTGCGCCACGCTTCGGTGCCGACGCTGGCAGTGACAGCTTGAAAGAGCAACCGACGCGATCTCCAAGCTCTGCTAGTTTTCGTGGATTGGCGACGGGCGAATGTGCGACCCGAATAAAATCTAGGCGAGACTGAGACGCGCGCAGCTGGTGTACACTCACCGGAGCCGGGCTTGTTGCGCAAGTCGTGGTAAAAAGAGGTTGCCGCACCGAAGTCGGAAGCCGCCAAAGCTGAAAAAAAAAAAACAGGGTGAAACAAAACCTCAGAAAACTGAAGAAAACAAGAATTATTGGTGTCTACGACGCATAAAGAGACCAATGGAACGATTGATACGCGTCAGACGGGAAAAGGCCACCGGGTTACCACTGTCCCCGTTCGAAAATGAATGACTTTCTATGGAATTTTGAAAAATTACTTACTCGCGTAGGGGCACACTGGATCCAAAGTAGGTTTAAAAAATATGCAGGAGTGGAAGTTTTCGATACGCCTTAACGGCGATAATGAAATCAGCGCTTGCCCACCCCCTACACCGGAAACATGCTCTATACGGGTGGTACCAGCTTAGGGTTCAAATGGTTTTGCTTTGTTAATACGGATGCTATGTTACCTATAAAATAAAAGGCCGTTGTTCCTGACTAAAATATTATACCGAGATGAGATGAGTATTGATGATTTGAAGTCGAATAAAATTAGCCAGGAGTTTAGACTTTGAGGTTCCTTGCGGAAACCAATAACACAAAGGCACGCACTGAGCAGTATCTGTCCACAAAAATTTGCCATATTAATCTCGTAGAGCGTGGAAGGAAAATGCTCCTTTTTCTTCACCGAGCGCTAAGGTTTTATCCTGCCTAAGGTGGCTGCCGCGGGCGCCATTTTAAGGTGGGTACGGCTTCACGCTTGAGGCATAATTGCCATTCATGTAGTTGTTTTTAAACCTCCTTGCTGGATCATTGTCTTGCATTCATAGACAGGGGAGGCTCTGGCGTTTGCGTCTAGAAAAGGCCGAGTTGGACGATTTTCAGCAAGGGGACATTGAAGCTGTTTGATTTTTTCTTGATGAACTGCAACCACTTATTGGGCAATCGCAACAAGGAATGTTCCCCGGTTGTGACGACACGAAGATTTATCACGTAACATACCCAATGCATACAGGAGAACACTCAATGAAAACCGATACATTCAGTGCCCATTTAGTGCGTGATAGCCCTCGTATTGTGCGCTCCAATATCTTGTGTCCAGTCGTCGCGCTGTTGTTTCCTTCAAAATGACATGTACACACTAGCACTTCAAAAACCCAAATGCAGTTTTATTTGTTATTTGCTTGCGCGCTCTCACGGAAAATACGCATTACTTCGCAATTTTTGTGAAAGGTGAATGAATCATTTGGACTCCATGATATGTTACATATCCAGTTCCATACGTGGACTTTTCTAATCATGGAAGCACAGTTCACAAGACTGATCCCTTTCTTAAAAACTAAAACCCTTCTGGTTCTCATCGCCGAGCGATACGCACGCCAGTTGGCGTGTCAAGGCATCGAAATACCGGAGGCCAAACTACATCCACTAGAGAGGTGCCACACGGAACTGGAGCGGAACAACGTCCTTTGCTACTCCTCCTCGCCATCTGCGCCCACATATGCTCACACACAGACGTTTTCTACTTCAGAACTGCGTGAAAAGAATCGTGGATGTGGAGTGGACGTAATGAAAGGGAAGAAGCAGAAAGCAGAATAAGGAGAAAGCAGAAAAAAAGAAGCATGAGCCATTCCACTCAGTGAAGGTGGATGACCAGCTAAGGTGTGTGGCACACGGATATATTAAGTATTTCATTCATTCATTCATTCATTCATTCATTCATTCATTCATTCATTCATTCATTCATTCATTCATTCATTCATTCATTCTATCTATCTATCTATCTATCTATCTATCTATCTATCTATCTATCTATCTATCTATCTATCTATCTATCTATCTATCTATCTATCTATCCGTCTGTCTGTCTGTCTGTCTGTCTGTCTGTCTGTCTGTCTGTCTGTCTGTCTGTCTGTCTGTCTGTCTGTCTGTCTGTCTGTGATGGGCATAGGAGGGTAGGACTTGTGGGGAGTCAGAGCGAGCGGCCGAGCGGTGAAGAGAGGAATGAAGATGCGCGTGTGGGCAGCTCGCGCTTTGCCTCCGCTGGCAGTGGGCAGTCGCAGCCAAGGCTTCCACGAATAAAGACGTGCCTAACGGCGTCTCCGGCTTCATCTCTGAGGGGTTCCGTGCCAGCCGCCGTCTAGAACCCCCCAACTGGCGCCCAACGTGAGGACCCCACAGACTGTATGGCGAAAATGACTGAGGGGTCATGACTTCAATAACATGACACGCCTGTCGCGTACGTCATGAAACCTTTCCCCAAATCACGTGTGGCTTCTCATACGACTGCCCGTGGTACGCGGGCAAGTGCCCCAGGTAATTCACAGTCTGTGCCAACCCAGGTCATCGAAAATAGACAGTGAAAGCTTTATAGGACACTTTGCGCGGGTTAAACAGGACAACGACATACCGTTTGTTACAGTTGGCGATGATATCGTAGCACACAAACGTTTAAATATGTACTACAATGACTCAACAGGCGTTGCCAGTTCCTGTAGGAATACGCGAACGAACGCTGCTTACGCTTTGTTTCGATAAAAGTGACGTCTCTGCTGGTAACGTGAGCGCCGGCGTTACGTCGGACAATCAGCTTTCCTTTATGCTCCAGGTGTAGTGAACGTGCTTTGTAAGCACACAGTATGCACTCACCTGTTCAAGTTACACTAAGACGTCACTCTACCTAGTAAGACTTGGCTCAAAGTGATGCATAAGCAGCTTCTCGTTGACTGCTTGGGGTGAAATCGCTTCCCACAATGCAGCAATACTGAAAGTTGCGCTAGTTGGTGGTACATAATGGGCAAAAACAGCGCGCGGACGGACGGGATGAAGTAAAGAATACACAGAACAAGCGCTGACTCTCAACTGTGATTTACTGGCATATGCAGATTATTTATACACAAACGATAAGCCTAAAGAACATGCGCAGAGGAGCTGTCAAGGGACTATAACTAGGCAATATGGAAAGGCTTTTATAACGTGAACAGACTGTGCAGGAGCGACAAAAGTTCAAACAAACATACCACTGATTAAGTTTACTTCTTTTTTTGTGTATAGAGAGCATGTAAAGAGACCCACAATGCGTCGGATCTGTCGGAATTTTTCTTGCACTTTTTGTTCGTTTTTTGCTAGTCCTAGTTATGTTGAAATGTGCACATGCTTCATATATACTAGAGTATCTAACGACCAGATGCCGATCCCAACAGAGAGTCGACAGTGAAGCAATGTCATCGCTTGCACCTTCCTGATCTCATCGAATCGTATTCCGAACCACCTGGGCCTCGATCGCTTCCATCTTATGCGCCTTCTTCTTCGGCCAGGACGAATGTGTGGAAATGGCAAAGACGCTACTCCATCACGCGCACCTAGCGATACACCTCCTCACAGCCCTTGGGATTTCGTGACACGGTCATCGCCGTGCGGCGCGTATCGCGCGAGGCGCACGGAGTCTCAGCACTGTAGCTGCTGTATACGGGGGTAGTATCGCCGCCGCTGGTTGCGCAGCTTTCGCCGGCGCTCCGTTGACCAATGGGGTCAGCGTCTGCCGAGTGAGCACCATCCCCCTTTCCTCCTGGCAACCTCACTGTAAGCCCTTCTTCTCCTCCAGACTGTCAACTACTAATGGCCGCTGTCGCGGTCGAATAAGCAGCGGGGTGCGACATACCGGCCGTTTGCGCATAGCAACAATTTTACTCGAGATTTGATATTTCTCGAAGAAAGATATGCGCACGAATGAAAACGCAAATGTGGAGGTACTTGCTCTATTTATTTATTACAGCGAATCTGTATACGGCTGGGTAAAACCAAAATCCGTCCGTCCTATGTACGCAAAACAGCCCTAGCGCGTAGTGGTAAACTAAAGAAGTACTCGACACTGATCCACCAAAAATGAACAAGGAAACACATGGGCGGAAAACATCAATTAAGCTTTTTTTTTTGTACAGATGTAGTCGATTATTGAGAAAGCCTTTAATAAACCATCTGGAGTAGCTGTTGCTAAACACTGCGGGTCCGCTCGGTTCAGCTTCGCTGGTTAAACGCCTGTATATAAAAAGTCTGAGCGGTCATTTTTTATATTTACTTATTTACTTACATACCTGCGGCGTCATGTGGTGCTCACTATAGTAGGCCGGCGCGTAGGAGCACTATGGGTTTTATGCAGCTTAACGTCCCTGAAGCGAGACATTCTGTGAGACACGCCGTAGTGAAAGGCTCCAGATAATTTAGAACACCAGGGGTTTTTCAAAGTGCACTGAAATCGCGCGGTACACGGGCCTATAGTATTTCGCCTTCATCGACATGCGACCGCCGCGGCCGGGATCGAACCCGCGTCTTCTGGGTCAGCAGCCGAGCACAGTAACCATTTCACCACGATGGCAGACGGCGATAACAGAAAAGTGCAGTGAATAACTGCGGTGGTTAGCATCAACAGCTCTAAGTGTTATAACGGCGTAGGACAGACTGCTGGGCTAGCTGGTCTTGCATTATAACTAAGATAGTGGTAAGAACGGTACAACTCGGTTAGCTTGAGAACGGTGGTCTCAAGCTCACCTTAGCTAGCGTGCCGCAGTCACAAGATGTGTCTCCCGCAAGAGCCCGGTCCGTGAATAAAGTTGGAGCGGGGGTGGGCGGTTGGAGTTTAAAAACAAAATGTCACCTAACGTTGCCATTTAAAAGGCCGTTCCATATACCACATATGGCTCATTTCTGAAGAAACATGTCGACAATGATTTCCAGATTGACTGAAATCTGGATGCCGATTATGAAATAGATAGTTTTTGTCCCACTGTTACGTTTAACACATGGTCACCGCCCGCGATGCCTCACGAAAAAAAAAGATGCTTGAGTGCACTCACGTCTGTATAGCTCATGAACATTCTTATTAAAGGGACAATAAAGAGCAAAACGATTTTTCTCGCATTAGTAAAGTAGTCTTCCACGATACAAAAAACACCAGGCTTTCTGCGCGAAGACGCTTAATAAGCGAGAAAACGCGCAAAAAGAAAATACAGGTGGCGACGCCACCTTGGAATTCCGGCACCATTTGGCGTGACGTCACATATTTTTGACGGCGCCTGCTTGGGCCTACGTAGTTCCTAATCGGTTAATCGGAGTACATTGTCCTCTGAGGGGGCCAGAGACTTGACATAACGAGTTTCTGGAAATTTCGTCGAGCCAGTGGCGCCAAAATACGGTAAATGCTCTTTGAAATCTTTTACGTCACGAATTACAAAGTTCGGCGCGAAATTTAAAAAATGAAACTTTGAAGTTGGTCTTCTCCTCTAATAATAAACATATGGTGGTGAAATAAACTACACAAGAGTTCTCCGAGCACACTTTGTCAATCTAAACCAACTCATTGTTTCTCTTTAGTGTCCCTTTAAGAACAAAAAAAAAATGAAACGAATGCAGTTATGAGCGGGCCGCATGTTTGAGACCCCTGCTTTAGAAGCTTTGTTCGTGAAAAAGAAACAACCCAGTGTATGTTAGCGCGATTTCTGTAGGAATGCATTCTACCGAATATTATTTCTGGCTGAGAGCTCTTTGATTTGTTGGACTATACCATGTTGTTTTCCGCGCCGTTTTCATGATGTCTCGCTGCGCATGCGCTACGGAATACACATAGAGAGCGGCGAGTGTTTTTCACTATTAACAGTTGTTAGTAGCACCTGTTTAGGACTTTTAGTGTCTGTCTTCATTAGAGATAAATCGTGTTCGTTATAATTATCACGGCGTGTACTGCAAAGTAGCAAGATGCACTGCGAAGACTAGCAGCGGAACCAGTATCTTGGTAATGTAATAGTTAGTTGACAATACTATCGAGCACTTTCCACTTCAATATTTAGTCTTAGAATGGCGTGCCCAGGCCCTGGATTACTTGCGTAAGTGTTCCGGAAGTGCTTTGGAACACAGTGCTTCACAATAAAATTTTAGTTGGAAGTCAATGCTCGTCTTCGTTGCTCTCTGTCTCGTGTCTTACTTTGCGCTGTGATCACAATTTAAAATGGAATACCAACTAGCCCGTCCCCAGACCTTGCTTTGGAACAATGTTTGTCCGTCCACAAAGCGATGCGGAAGTAAATCGCGCTCGTATCTTCACGAGATCAATGCTAATGAGCTTTCGGGGTAACTTCAGGCACGCTATTTTCTAAAATTATAGGGACCGCATTGCTAATTCAAACACTGTTTAGCGCATGACGCAAGCGCAGTGGAGACAACCCAAGGCGATGGCGCGCGCAAAACTCAGAGTACCCTCTTTTATCCTATCCTTCGGTGAAGGAGTCTGGGCCTGTATTCACAAAAATGTGTTAAGCTAAAATGTTAGTAAGTTTATATTTCCGCCAATCACGATGCGGAAATATATTTAGCAAAGCCGGCTGAACAATGGTAAAACGCACTTACGAAAGGGAAGTTTTGTGATTTTCACCCATGTTTTCCCAAGGTAGATGTAGCTGTGCGGCAATATCAGTAAAGAAATAAGAAAGTAAAATAGGTAGGCCATGACAGGATGACGGCATTGCTTCAGCGATCGGTGAAAATGTGATGCTGGATTCCTGCGCGCGTTGAACATTTCCCGAATGGATGAGGAACTGTTTAGGAGCTGTTTACAGCGCACGCCCGTTTAGTAAAAATGGGGCGCGCACAGGCTAAGGCGCTGTGGGTCCGCTTTAAACACCTTCTAAAAGGACCCATCACGTTGCGTCACGTCAGCGGACCGCCCTTACAGCCACTTCACCTCCGACTATTAGGTGGTCACGCTTTACGAAAGACGCAAAACAATGGTACAAAGAACGAAATGAGATACGTCGCGCCTGTGTGCAAATAGCGCGCTCAAACTGTTCCCTGCGTTAGGCGCCGTTGCGGCACTGCGACCTTTACCGCCACCTGATGGAAACGACCGGCACTTCACGCGCCGCGACGCGCCACCGTAGCGCGCCTGTCGCAAGCGCGGCAAAATAGCCGTCGCACACTCATCGTCGCCCTCTCGGCGGTTTCGGCCACGGTGGTTTCGGCGGTAGTAGCAGGACGGCGCGCGCGGGCGACATTTGCGTCAGCGTCGACGATTTTCGCCGTGCCGCAGCCGGTCCATCGGCGAGCCGTGACGGCCATGACCGCGTCTCGTAACATGCCGTCCCCTTCTGCGGCTTGGTTTTCCGGCGGGGTTCACTGCCCCAGACCCGGTAATAACGGCGCGAGGGGAAGTGCATTAACACGCTACGCGGTCTGCGTCCAGGGCTTCTCGGCAGCGATTGCGCGCGCCTCAAGGCGCCAGTGAACGTGGTCGTGTTGTGTATGCCGCATCTTACGGCGCACAGGCTGCGAGTTTGATAGGTTGAAAAAAAAAAAAAAAACTTTTTTTTCCCCTTGAAGATGTGCATCTCCAGTTTAACGCTTCAAGCAGTACGTTTTTAGGACATTTTATGACTGCATGGCTCTGCCTTGTCCTGTTCTGTATTCAGGTTGTACATTTCGCCTATTTTGTATACGTATTACGTCAATCGAATAGGCAGGCTACCATAATTAAAACATTTTTCTCTCTTCTCTCTTTTTTCCAAAATGTTTGCTTTCTTTGTCATTTAACACGCGATACTGCTTGATAGAACACAGTTTCTTTGTAAGTAGTGTTAAGTAACATTAGTTTTTCATTAAACAGTGTTTTTTCGTATATCACCAAGTCCTTGATAAATGCGTTTTTGTTATAGGTCCCACATTATTCAAGTCGTCCGTGTAGAAAGATGTTCCCCCAAAGATCTTTTGCATGCAGAGAGAGAGAGAGAATTAAACTTTATTGAGGGACCAGGCGCGCGTGCTCTTCGCCCAGAGGTGGGTGACTTCCTCATTCCAGGTAGCCATGGATTGCAGCTGACGCTCGAGCCCTGTCCACCAACCGGAGCTGGTCCTCAGGGTTCGCGGACGTCAGCAGCGCCTCCCACTGGTCTTCCGGATTTTCGTCCACGTTCAGTTCGTCTATGGGCGGGATACTTGGGTTGTTGCGACATCCCCATACCATGTGGTACAGGGTGTTGGCAGTGGCCGGGCAGTATGTACAGTGCCTGTTAAAGTTGCCGGGGTACATTGCGTGGAGTAGTGTACCGTGCGGGTTGGTACCCGCCTGTAGCCTTCTCCAAGTCACTGCTTCCTCTCTAGTAAGCCTTTTATGAGCCGCTGGATAGTGGCGTCGTTGCTTCCTGTAGTGCGCGAGTATGTCGGAGTACTTTCTTGGTGTTTTGCATGCAATAAAAGTACAATAAGGTTCTTCTTCTTCTTCTTCTTCCTCTTCTTTTTATTATTATTATTATTATTATTATTATTATTATTATTATTATTATTATTATTATTATTATTATTATTATTATTATTATTATTATTATTAGTGCGATGATTGCTGTCGTATCTAATATAGACATGTCAGGCTTTCAGTCGCAACACTCCCGTCGTCTCCTACTGCAAGCCGGCCTTCGCTACTTTATCACGACTAGCTATGACCATTGCATACATAATAGAATATTCTACAGGACACTGCTTCAATTCATATACAACACAGGCCTTACAGCGCAGACATAACACACGCGTACACGCAAAGTGCTATGCCTTAAGGGCAAGCCATATCGCAATAAAAGCAAAATTTGTATTTAGCAGGTGCTTGAAACAATCCTTGTGCACACGAAAACGCCTATATAAATGCGCAAAATATCAACGACACCAGAAAGGCATCATGACGTCATCTCGTCATGAAGGTCACGCCCCGGTGCCACAATAGCTATAACTATTTTTCTTCGGTTATATTCCTGGCGAAATTCCGTTGTACGCAAAATCTCTAGTCTAAGGTGCGTTGTACGAAGGCTGAAGAAGACCACATAACGAAAGTTAATTCTGATCTCTGCGCTACTGTATATACAAGAGCGCTTGTCTTTTAAATTTTATAAACGACATTTAATTTTGGAACTATCACCAGACATCATCGCTTGGACAAAGGTAGGCTTGGATGGGCTTGTCCATCGCTTGAACAAAGGCAGTGTATTGCCATATGAGGTGCAGAAGGGTTGCAATGCCCACGATCCTGGAGGCAGTGCAAAACCTTGTTAGGTGCAGAAAGCTCTCGGCGGATCAGTACATCGACTGAAGAAAAACAAGAAGATGGATTTTGTCTTCTAGTCGTCTTGGGCAAATGCGGAAGGGATCTTGTGAGTCTCTGTAAGAGTTAGACTAAAAGTGCTGTTTTGCGTCATAAGATATCCTCTATTTTTCGGCAACCTCCAATAGGAGACCAAACATGAAAATAGAGGGGGGGGGGGGGTGGGGCATTGGGCGAAGAGTACCCGCACAAGTTAGAACACCACCAATGAAAGGGCCCGGCAAAGTCGTTCGCGCCTGAGTGCGCAGACCGGTATTTCTCCGTAATTACAGGGGTCACATTCGCGGTGCAAGTTGACAACTGGTAGTTTCAAGACCGCAGCACAGCCCTCCCCCTTTTTTTCGCCTGGTTCAACTGCTTTACCAATGGAAGCAGCGCCAGCTGATCCAGTTACGCGTCAAAACGCCCGCGTTTTTCACGCCTGGCATGACAGCCCGTTTCTCCGCAAACGCGATTCAAGTTTTGGCGCTATTTATATTTCTGTAGAGGAGAAGGGTTCATATAAACTTCGTGCGCACTATCTGGAAGCCTGCGTGGGTCATTCGGACGCCTTGATTTCGCGCGATTTTTTTTATTAATGAAGCACGCGAGCTTCACTTCAAATAAATTGCTTGTGACTACCAAAAAGTTCAAAACAGAAGTGAACAAATGTGCCAAGCACCGACCTCTCTCTTAAGCTAATGACAAATGGCGATGCACATCATCACAATTTAGAGTCAGACCACAGCTGTCTCCGTATTTAAGCGGTGTTTCGACTAGTATAATTAGTGATAATGCAGCGAAAGTGGTTAAAGCTCCTCTCGCCAAATGCAGATAGCTTCATTGATACATATTACATATTGCGGACTCTACATCGCTTCCTTCACTAGCTCTTAGACTTCAAATGGCAAACTTCGACGTCAGCTGATACTTTCAGAGTATTAAAGGGCCCCTAAACAACCTCTGAAAATACAAAGAACGAAGGCGTTCTTTTATTACAGCGTTTCCCGTACTTTTCGGCACGCGCCAGCGCTCTGTTCATGTAACCGTCATGTAGTAACAAGCTCCTGATTGGTGCATATACGACGGATCTCAGTTGTCAATTGTCTCGTATTATGCTTTGTCATGCAGTCGCACGCCGTTATATCTTGTCTCGCATGACAATAGCGCGCGACTTACTCATTCCAGATTCGTTTTGTACGTTTTCGACTGCGCAAGTGTAGGTAATAGCGTGCAGCCGAAGAGCGCGAAATCCTGATAGGCTCAACGCTTAGTGCTGACATTGCTGACATTGACATTGCCCATGTGTTTTTTGAATAAATAAGCGGCGAGGAGGAGATGTCACGTGTAGGAAGGGTAGGGGAGGCGAGAAATCATAATTTGTGGGGATTTACGTTCCAAGACGACGACATGATTATGAGGGACACCGTAGTGGAGAGCTCCGAAAATTTAGACCACCGTGGCGGTTACCGTGAAGGCGAGTAAGAAACAACTCACTCGTATTTGAACTCCAAATGGTTTAGGGGCCCTTTAAGAAGCGCTGCCTGTCCTTTAAACCACCAACTTCTTTCGCAGCACGGAACATTGATTTGCTGTCACTGACTAAGCATGCCCGATATCTCATCAAGACCCTGCAAGAGGCACATTGAGAATGCTTTCTTCCAATAAACACCAAAACGGTTACCGTCATTTCCTGCTGAATATGCTGGCAGTTAGGGGGCCCGCGATTTTCATTTGCAGTGTCGGACAAATGCAGGCTTTTGCGCTGGTTTTCATAGAAAGCTGAATGTGGGCAGCCTGTATTCCGCAACTCTCGGAGGCATCAGCAAACCTAGCGTAGTTCCTTGTCTTTTTTTTAATGGTAGGATTACTTGTTCGACACTGCGCCACTTTAACGTGTATCGATGATAACGAGGACGATACTGCAAGTGTTTAAATACTGTTTATAAGTGACCTAATACTCAAGATTAGCAGGATACTCGGAATAGATGAAGCCAAAGCGGATAATAGACAGAAAATTTCAGACAAAGCGACATGTCATGAAAGGGCTTGGGCATACGATGGCTAATATACAGCAATTTCACACTTCGAATCCATACTTAGAGCTCGATTTTCAGTATTTTTGAGGCTTCATCTTACGCATATTGTAACTTGTTCTTTATTACTGCCACACAAAATGTTGTTTACTCGGTTGTTGTTGGCTCAATTATCTTTTATAATGTAAATTCAATATAAAAGGATGTATGCGACTATGGTTGATTGAATGAAAACTCAGTTGTGCGAAATTACAAAATACAGCGAGCTATTTACACTACATTTATTGTCTTTGTGCCTTTGAAGATGTTGCCAAGCTTGCAATCTATTAGTTTACAGCTTTTTATCGAATTAAAAGCCGACGGTAAGTGAATAATTAACAACTGACGTGATGTCTATTCAGAAATATCCCAATAATGGCATGTTGTATGCGCCGCTATCCTCATGATTCAAGCGCTGCAAACCGCTCTAAACATGCGCGTGTAATTATAGAAAGATTGTGCACTAAGTAGTCCATCGCTCGAAGGCACAATTACAGCCTGGCATGTACTACATCCGCGTGCCGCGGCCGGAATCGAACCTACGACCTCTTCAATACGTCACAGCAACTTAGCCACCTCGGCGGTTACTATATTAAGAATAAACTTAAAGTAAACAACACTGCTGGATCCAGGCTTTGAACCGTTCTAATATACAAAAACACTTATGATACGCAAATATTCAAGGGCATAGGTAACGTACCTCTATTTCGTGGAACGATATCCGCCGCTGGTGCCCAATCAAAATCTTCAAGAAGTAGTGAGCTTGGTGGAGATGGAAAGTTGTCTCGTGCGCACACCGATTGAAGAAATAATATTGATTCCTCCGACGCACTTTAACGAGAGCGCCACTGGTGAAAGCCACTGCAGTAAGGGTGTTGTCCACAACAGTGGTGGTTGACTGTTGCGACGCCTCCGTGTCTCAGGCAGCGACTTTCAAGAAGCCGCTCTTTCAAAACGGATTAACCTCACTCTTGCGCCGAGCGGCCGAGGGGAGAGAGTATCCCTGATGGAAGGCTGCGCCTCCACGCCTTTCTCGTGCCAGGTGCAGTCATGCACGGGGAAAGCGGAGAGCGCACGTTCTTGACCAGCGGCAGCAGCCGCGTAATGCTTCTTGATTTGCAGCAGCTCGGACGTTTAGCGAAACGTTGTGTGACTGCTAAACGACCGGCATCTTGTGCGTGGAATATCGATCACAGTAGGCAGGGGTAGTTACATTAGAATGTGAAAATAGCCCAGATAGGTACACTGCCGTAACTGTCCTTCGTGGTGAGGACACCACGTCAGAGCGGTGTACTAGGAAAGGGGGCAGTGCAATAAGTGAAACTAATGAATAAAAAGATAGGATGAAGGTGCATATGAGAAGTATGGCTGGGATGCTCTTTTGCAAATGAAAAATAGGCCGTCGGCACTACCTACAGAAATAAACAAAAAGTGGTGCCAAACATAGGAGGCGACAGTAGAGATAAAAGCGTAAAGGGAGGCGAGGCATGACCCTTAGGAATACTCAGTGCTTTTGGTAAACACGTTCACACTCAGAGTTATGTCCAGTCGACAACTCCGGGTGTTGAATACTTACCAAGTCAAGTACGAGCCAAGTCAAGTACGAGTGGATTTGCAAGAACCGTTCCATCACGCACGAGGCGAACGCACAGTGCTATTTTGACTGCAGATTCGAAGGTTACGGTAAAGTTTGAAAATATCCTACAAAGAAGAAGAAAAATATGCACTTCAAAGAATGGCGCCCGTTGCAAGAAGCAAGCGCATTTTGAGCAGTAAGTTCGGTGTAGGTGCTTTCAGTACGCCAGATGTACTGATTTGAATGCGCGTGGTGGACCTACGCTTCAAAAGCCAGCATTATAGCCTCAAACCCTGACGAACAGAGAAATGTGCTCTCCGGTAACAGTCTTCTACCGTGTTATTGTTTGAAGGTCACTGCTCCATTTTTTGGCGTTGGCGAGAATGAAAACAAGTAGCGTTAGCCACGTTGGTACTACGCTTCGCGAGGAACGTATCAGTTGTTCGGGAGGTGGGAGGTATGCTCCTGGCGTGTTCGACTCCCTCGTACAGACCGTTCCAGTTCACCAGCATCAAAAGGACATGAATCAAGTTCGAGAGCAAGTAAAAACTTTCATTTCACGAAAATACCGTCAAGAACCACGTGCATGTACATCGATGTCTTCTTGGTTCCACTATTATTTGCTCTGTGTATGGTCCGTATATAGCACGTGGTACGACTGCACACTTGTGAGGTGAACGAGTGCAACGCCTCGGATTACTGTAATCCCGCATACGTAAACAAAAAAGAAGCGGTTTAATAGTACGGCATATATAAACAGCTAAACCATTACACTAGCCGTTCTTCCTGGACACGTGTTAGCTCTTGGCCAACGCCAATAATTTGCCGACTGCTCCTTTTTCTCTATGATTTTTTTTCCTTGGCATACTGACGGTAACTCTTCAAATTGGCGTCTGAGAAAAGCTCCAGCAAGCGATGACGTAGCGGTGACAGAACAGGCGGAACGCGTCGTATGATGCCGCTTTCCCGCTAGTTAAAAGAATGAAGAGGGTGGCATGAATGGAATGGGTGAACCTCTCGGCAACTCATCGTGATCACGAAAGAAAAAGAAAGCCCACATCGTGGGCAACGCACGTGCCTTTCATATCATAGACGAGGCAAAATAGAGAAGGCCTCGAAACCAGCATGGGAGAGCGAGAGAGAGAGAAGTCCAAAATTTATGTGCGCTGAAAAGGGAAAATGTCATCCACCCGTTTGCAGCTGCAAGCTACGAGGGAATTCATTCAAATTTCTCAGAAATAACTGCTTTTTAAATGACAAATATTCTGTCCTGGGACGAGGTTCGAACTCCAGACCAACGTCGCTGTAGCAGTTGAGGTGACCTGGAGGCTGGAAATCGTAAGCGCGAGGGCGATTTATTCGACAACTCGAAGCGCATAATCAATGAGTACGACATATCATTAGTGATCTGCCGTATTCCGTGAAAACTGGCCACATGTACGACCTTGAGCCTCTTCTTTCTTTTTCAGTCTCACACCTCACACGCTTAGAAAAAACAGAATATGCCCATCCTAAATATCGAAAACACGAGAATAACTTCGCAACGAGCGAGACAACAAGAGCATCGACCTTACACAAGCATCAAGCACAGAACAACACGATTGCGATGCAAACTATATGCCCACACAACCGGATACGAACTAAAATTCCACAACTTGACGCTTACGTTTGCATGAGCAGCGAGGCTTGCTTTCCATGCTGACGCTGTACAGGGTTGGTGTTGTTTGAAGAAGGCATCCAAAGACGCCGAATATTCGGAGCACGTCCCTCGTTTATGCATTTCGATCTGCCAAAACAGGAGGCTCGTTACTGCCGGCTATTGATATGCCGAGCGAAGTCGGAGTTGCCTCACATGCACCGGCAATCTGGTGTCCACGAGTCAATAGCAATGACGGAATGTGCGTCGAAGGACATCGAGCGATCTCTCGAGAAAAAAGAAGAAAAGATGGCGCCAGCCGACACGGTGTCAGATGGATCTGAAGGCATTCCTAACTGCGTTTTCTTTTTCATTCCTCCTGCCAACGCAGGTACGGAATGCGTAAGTGGTACGTAGTTTAGCGGCACTCGGCTCTCGTCACTCTGTAACTTTCGCCCTCGCCACATCGCCCAAGTCTTAACTCAAGAAATACTCAGCTACAAATTTTACTACACGTTTCACGGCATTTGGCGACTATCTCTATTATTGACGTAACATTGGAAGATGCGTTACATTGTATCAAGAATTCTTTCTACCCGCCGGTTGTCAAGCGGTTATGTGCTCGACTGCTGGCCCATAGCTCGCGGGATCGAAGCTTCCGCATTTTCAATGGAGACGAAAATGCTTCAGGTTCGTTTACTTGGATTTAGCTGCACGTTAAAGAACCCCAAGTGGTCCAAATTTCCGGAGCCCTCCACAACGGCGTCCCTCATTATAATATCGTGGTTTCGGGACATTAAACCTCAACAATGAAAAGTAATTCTTCCTGTCTCTGCAGAGCTGTAAAAACAATGCGTAGCCGTCCGCCTGTGATGTTCTTTGTGTCCTCTGCCCTGCTAGCTCCTCTGCCAAAGAAATCTTCGTATCATAAAACGAGCGACTTCGTCAACTGAACCCTGTCCACAGCAGGCTATACGAATGGCTGTCCTCAAATTCTTGATGAGAAAGGTCTGATCGTGAGACTTTCCAATTTTCGCGCTTGAAGTGATTAACCTGAGTTTTCCTCTTCCTTGAGTAAACCTCACCGCTCGTTATGTTCTTTATCTTAGTGCGAATGCATCAAACGGCTCGTTGAGCGAACAAGCCGGGGTCTGCAACAGCGAAACGGCACCTAAATTCCCATTGGCTGTAACACCACGTCACGTGCTCGTGGAAGTTGCAGAGTGGAGCAAAAGAAACATTTGAAAGAAACAAGTTACAGCGGACTGGGTCACATATGTTTTCGTTAGTTCATGGGAGAAGGAATGCAAACGCGCTCGTATCCAGAGTGCCTAAGAAGACATAGTTAACGTCATGCGCGGATAACAGCCGTTAGTGGCCTCGACGACTGGCTTTCTTTCACTTTTTTTTTTATTTCCATGCCTAACACAAGTAAAAAGCGGGAAAGCGGATAATTTGCATGCCCCTGGGGTGGGGCGTGGCTAAGCAGTCTGTGCTATTTGACAGACAAGACGCGCGTACCGCTTGTCTCGAAAATTTCCACGATGCTTGCAACAAAGAAAGGCAGCGCAGCAGTAAATACTACACATTTGCGCGTAAATTCGTGAGATAAGCTTATAACGTTCGCCTCTGTGTTGCGAGGTTCACAGAATTACTTGAGATGTGCCGCGAAAAATTCCTGAGCTCCGAGGCATGCCGTCGAAACTGCTACGCAGAGGGGAGGCGTGTGTTTAAAAGATTGATGAACAGGCAGATGATTTGTATGGTGTGCGACAATACGAATTACGTTTGCCAAGTGCAGATAATGGCAATCAATATTTAAGAGGCATAAATTCTAGAAGAAGGAGATATGAAGTACGCTTCCATGTTGATTAGCATCTACACCAATGTCCCTGAAATGATGTGTACGGTGTTATATAGAAAGCTCTGAAATGAGCTGTGATATAGTCCCCCTTCCCCCCTCTTATTGGAGAAAGCGCACGCCGATGACAGCAACCAGGGACGAGTACAATGATTATCTCGCAAGACCACGCGAAATAGTAGAGAAAAAGAAAAGTAGCCTCGTTTAATTTAGCGATGAATGCTAGACCAGAAATGGTGACATGTATATTTCCTGAGTGGTGCACCTTATCACTATATGCAAAACATTATTTATTCACTAGCTTGAATATTGCAGCCTCGACATTTACATACTAGCGTAATCCTGCAGCGGAGACCTTGAAAGCAAATGTCGTTGCGCATGCGACAATTATCGACACGCTTTATCATAATTTCCATGCATGTTTGTAAGTTGCATGAGTAGGCTAAGCCTTCTTGCGCCGGGTCCGTTTACGCTTGGAGATCTTACGGTAGCAACTCAAACCGGCGCTCGCCGAAAGAGACCAAATGCAGGAACAGGAAATAAACAAAGCAGAATTCCAGCTCTTTTTGTTCAATTTTCTACGTGTTTTGTAGTATTTAGTCATTTTTTATCTCCTGTGTTTCAGTTACGCATGTCTACGTTTCTTTTTGTAAAAATGTACTCTTGCTGCGGCAGGTTTTCTACCGTCTCAAATTACATATTGTGACAACACAGATCTAGATACTGAAGAAAATTATTTATAATTGTCAAAATTGATAGTCAGCAGAAAACTTGCGGGTCCAAATAACTGCCTAAGACGCAATCCTAGGCTAGTTCGTGCAAATTTCTTAGAAGAGTAAGTGCAAAAAAAGCCAGCATTTGAGGGGAAGGTCGAAGCTTAAAGAGATCAAAACTTCGGGAACACTGGGTGCCGCTGGAGCAGACGTTTCGAGAAGCGGACTTGTTGCAGCCTCGAAGCAGACAATTCCGCTTGTCCAAACGCCGGCTACAGTGACATCCCGTGTTCCCGAATCTTTAATCTCTTAGAAAAGTAAGGCACGACAAGAAAACACGGCCTTCCTGTCGTGCCTTCCTTTTCCAATGAACAGCTTGTCGACGAGCCGCACATTGGGCATCAGAAAACGATATTCGTTATTTCAAAAAAAAAAAAAAAAGCTTTCTTGCTTCGAGGCTTGACCTGGTTGCCCCACTTCGGGACACCGAATAACTGCGTTAGCATCTCTGGTTTACCCCTTCAACATTGCGCGGCCTAGAATTGCTGCGAAAGCTTACCATTTCCTCCCCGCCATGGCCTTCACGCGAGAAAACTTCGTCGCAAATCGCAAGAATGCATGACCAGGATACACAGCTTACAAACGCGTCTCTATATGTGGCTATCAGCCCAACAATCGTAACTGATACGACCTTGCGACTCTCCTAATACCTGGGCTTTCGCATAGGGAGAGGCTGAACGCGCAGTATACGGAAGGGTGTCCCGTTATTGCGCCTTTATTTTCCTCGTATGAAGGCCGAGCTGATGGAGCCATTGGAGACGTTCGTGCGATACCCCGAAGACACAATCGTCGGCACCTTTTGCGAACTGTTACAACCAGAAACCTACTTTCGGTGGGGTGTTGTGTAATAAGCGACGGTATTGTGCCTCGATCATGCACGCTGTTGCTTGTGTATGGCGTTCCGGATGAGTGGTAGGGTTCATTTATGCCACCATACATAAAGGAGTTCCAGCAGAAACCATCTAACGATGGTTGTCAAGGTTTATGAGTGCAACATCCGAGCACCGCGCATGCACAAACGTTACTAATCTGAAGCCGTAGAAAAAAAAAGGACATAGAGAGGTTTCCTGTAAGTGAACATTGCTCTTGGCGGCATACATTTCTTGCACTCAACTCATGTAGCGTTTCTTGTTTTACTGCATAGTTGTGCAGAAATTTGAGGAAACAACCAGTTTGTTGGTGCGACTTTATTGCTTTCTTTATGGAGGACTGATGTGGCCATGCAGCCCCTGTAGATGTCTTCCGATATATTTGTATGCGGTTAGTCAACACCCTGATATCGTAACGTCTTCAATGATGCTGAGATTACGACTGAATCAGATGCTTTCTCGCAATCTATGAAGTCTCTATATAGTTTAACAAAGTAGCTGACTGGGCTGTGCATACTTGAAATAAACAGCGCAAAAAACAGACGACGACGGAAAGAAGACACACAGGACAAGCACTGTCCTGTGTGTTTCCGTCGGTTTTTTTTGCGCTATTTATTTCAGGTAAACTATATATAGTGGTTGGTTATATTTCACGCATTTTTCTATCCTTGATTGAAGGTGTGAATATGGACTTAATTGAAATTGAGGACCATGCAATGAGCCATGGAAAGGCAAATGATGGGTGTAACGTTAAGGGTAAGTAAGGGAGCAGAGTGGGTCATGGAACAAACGCGTGTTAGGTACATCTTAGCCGGAATCGAGAAGAAGAAATTGGTATGGACAGGACATGTAGCGAGAACGCAAGATAACTTCTGGTCATTAAAAGCAGCAGACTCGATTGCACGGGAAAGCAAGCGCGCTAGAGGGACGCAGAAAGTTAGGTTGCCAGATGATATTAAGCAATTTACGGGGATTGCTTGACCGCAGTTGAAGCAGCTATCAACCTTCGGCTCATAACTGTTTCAATCATTTCTCAAGTCGAGGTAAAAACGTTCTCTTTCTGTTTTGCTCTCATGAATCAATACGAACAACGTCACGTCGCAAGTTCCTCTTTTTGCTAATGCATGCAGTGTTGTCCTTCCTACACATTCATTTAGAAAGCACGAGCGCAAAGATTTGCATGAGGTGAACCGAAGGGAGAGCTTGAGGCAGACCCCCTCTTGCACGGGCTAGCTGTTTCTTCAGCGTGGCCTACACTACAAGCTCCAACGCTGGCGCCTTCTAGTTGTGACGACAAGCTGAAAATTCGCGGTATCCACGTGGCTTTCGCGCATTAAGATCTGAGAGGTGACAAACGACCACTTAGCGCAAGTGACGAAAGAGGCTCACAGGTGAATTGCGTGGACTGCAAATCAAAAAGAAATCAATGTAGAGAGGGCGACATGTAAGCGGCGATTCGAGACTGCTCTTTCGCATTTGCATCGCCAGTAGACGCCTGGAACGCGCGTCTGAACATTCCTGCCTTATCGAAAGAAAATTGGCCGAGTTTGCTATGCAGACATGCAAATTCCTTTGACGCAAATTAGAATGTGCTTTTCTGCTACTCTTGGTTTTGTTGCGTATGGGCGTGGACGCTTTGTGTACTTGCAGTGTCATTTCTTTTCGTGCTAGTATTTCGCAAGATTTCAGACTCAAGAATATACTTTTCCCGGCATGTCTCCAAATGACGCAACACTGAATAACGTACACATCTTGAGATTCATCTAGAGGAGGGCATGTCGATCCGATATCGATCAGCTTGAGGTACGTAGACGTGAAATTGAAGAGGCAAGGAACACGTAAATGGTAAGAAAGCTTTTCAGTGCCAAAAGGGAGTGCACAGTGCACTATAGGAATAATACATCACAAAGCCGAACAAACACTCGATAAGCACAGTGCCGCATATTAAGTAACCACCGACCGTATCTAAAATACCAACACAAATTATGTACTTATATGATAGGACGGCATGTTTGCCCCGGAAATCCGCATAAACATTTTATCACACGGTTGATCGCAATCACGACTGACGTGATGATTCGCTAAGTTGACAATGAATGATAAAGTGACGAATGTGGTACCTTTCAAACTAATCAAACAAATTCACATGACATTGTCACAAGTTATTTCCCCACCATTGAATATTTACAGCTTAAAGATACGGGTTAGCTTATCGCTTGTTACCTGTATTCAAAACCGCCCATGTGCGCGATCATGAAGAACGGCTTGTACCTCTTTAACGCTATTTCGTCTTCCACTGATTGCGCGCTGTATTCTACAACCCACTAGATGATTTATATAGAACTTTTCGGTAACGCTGGACGTATCGTAGTGTCCTTAGATTTTTACGCATTTTACGTCGAGTAGCGCCTATTTTATCCAATAACATAGGAAAACGCCGATCGCGACTTTTACATCTACTTATTGTTACTTAGCATCCGGTATTTATTTCTCAAGTTTTTCATTTCAAGGTACATTTCTGTATTCGTATTCAACAGGCGTAAACACCAGCATAACACAAAAAGGGGTCCGTATAAGGCGTTTAGAGGGCGGCCACATTCAGGCCAAACGTAATGCACTGCTCACTGGGCCTCGCCTTGTCTTACATAAGTGCAGCAAGGCTATCGCCTTCTTGTGTTACAAAATTGTAAGATTTGCCGATTTTATAAATTCACTTCTCGAATCAAGAATCAGTGGTGAGCTCAGCACTTTGTTTTCGTGGTCTTTCTTTATCTTGAGCGCGTATAGGTCTGATGCCGCTCTAATATGAAACACAAATGAAACCTGCTGTATACACTGATTCAGCGAGGATGACTTTCGATACATGAGAAGCAACATTAGGCGTTACATGAGTCCTTACGTCGAATATCTTGTAGCATACTGTCCTCTGGAAGCATCGTTTAAATTACAATTACATTTTCTTCCGGACACTTGATACCACTGTTATTTATTTATTTATTTATTTATTTATTTATTTATTTATTTATTTATTTATTTATTTATTTATTTACAGGTGCCTCACGCCCTACAAGTAGGAATTAGGTAAAGGTGAAGTAGGGTTTAACAAAACAGTATTATTAATAAGCAGAAAATGAATCAGTACAACAAAAAGGATCATTCACACAACACAATAACACGCAACAGTAATACTATAATAACACTGCGTACGAAAATTACTTTGCAGCGGTTTTATTATATGTGTGTGAGGCTCTCCGCAACCCTGTCGCGCAGGAAAGTTTCAGCAATATTGCCCATTATCATCATTTCAGGCGTCTTTAGTCTGTAGCTGCTAGTGTTGTGAATGCACGTTTACAACCGGCATGAATAAGTCTGAGCAGTATTGACAAAAAAAAAAAAACCGGTGGAATGTTCCGAGGCCGCTTTACCAAGTAATAAATGTGCACAGAAATATCTTGCTGTGCTGGTTTCACAACTCTGTGCTTTTCAAGCCATATTAATATAAGTAATCTAAATATATTATACAAAACTTAACCCTAAAAGGGACACACCCCATCAGCATGTGAGGACTGATGTCTGACACACGTTGATGAGCTCTATCCTGTTTCATTTTTCGCGTCCGGCTATATTCAATATCCTTCCATCTATCAATATCCTTCCATCTTTTTTAAATAAATCCCTCCTCTTTCTCGCAATATATCACTGGAACAAGCTACCTGCCGACGTCGTTTCTTCTCAAAATCATGAAGATTTCATAAACAATCTTAAAAGTTATTTTATTGAACGCTAATAATGTTCTTGTGCAAATCTGTTTTGTTCTTGTTATTCTAGTTGTTATTTGAACACGGAATTTCAATGAACGGGAATTACCTTTTTTTTGCACCCTTTTCTTGTTCTTTGAACACTGCGAAAATTTTTCTTCGAGCTTTTGTTGTCCTGTTCTTTTATTTTATTTCTTTTTAGTAGTACTTTCTTTATTTTCTCCGCGCAGCATCAGTGTTCTGTTAAGTAATAGTATGCCTACATATGTATAGCGTATGTGCATATTTATATTTATTTGTATCAATCGTTTGTACTTGGTATTCAATTTGTACACCGTAATTCTAAGAGCTTTATTGTGTTATAACTCCCCTATGTAATGCCTACGCAGGCCTTTAGGGTACTTCAATAAAAAAATACGATGTGTACGAAATGTAACTGTACTTGGGTATTATATGTTTGTGCTGCTTCTGCGTGAAAATATTAATACAGGCAGTGAATGGCTCATAGTGGTAGATGCGTAAGCAAATCGCAGCATTTTTTTGAAGATGGGGTACAGAATATCAATAGCAATGATCACCTGAACTATTTTTGTGTCTCTAGTGTGACGTACCTTGACACAATGCCATTTGTTCAAATTCCATAGATGCTTTTTTTTTTCAAATGTAATAATCTTTCCGTGTACTTTTTCACGGGCATTTCATTGACAGCAACGCCACGTGGATTTCAACGGCAAATGTTGCAAGTATTTTTATTTTACTTATTTTTGCCCTGCATGAGAAACACGTGTGAGAGGCGCGATTACTGTCTCTAAGAATTTTGGCCCGCAGTATCGAGTACCGTAAAAAATTATATTAAATGACAAAAATATTTTCTCATGAATGCAATAGGGTTGCGAACGTTAAATTGGGCGATAGCAACATTGAGTAAAATCTGCGCTACATTGTGTCACATGCGCTACATGCGCTATAGCTGTTAGCATGCGTCGAGATATTATGTAACAAGCTAGGAGTATCGAAACACGTGTGAGTAATTATATAAGCAAGGTTCATATTAACATGCTGGCTTGTTATATTGTCGCTCGGCCGTATATTTTCATGAAACAGCGTTATAACCTCAAATTTCCTGAGTCTATCGTGAATGATAGCGAAGCGTCTTGCCAATAAAAAAAGAACCCTTAAATATTCAAATATCATGCAAATACAGGTGGAAATGACTAGAGATTCTGAATTCAGGAGGCGTCGGACCTTGCTAAAGGTGCTCCTGTTTACTTTTATTTTTGTGAAAATTGTTTTACCTCAGCCACGACCGTGCAATGCAAGTGGGCAGTTAAGATTTTCGTTTCAGAATAATTGGCAACAATCGTCCAGGTTGCTATTCAGCGCAGCACCCAAGTAAAATAAACTTCCTCAGATTACAAGCGAGTAGGCAGCTTTATCTATTCCAATAAATGGGCCCGTGGTTAGTTCCTGGTCGGCGGCGTTAACTTCATATCGCGACATATCACGTAAGGTGAGCTACTTCAAAGCAGTTTCTCAATCGGCTTAGGAATCACGTATGCTGGGAAGGAAAAATGAGAGCGATAAAGGTTTTAAAAGATGCTCTGCATTCTGCACTCGTTCGCTTGGCCGGACCGAGGGGTGTCTCCAACAGGATCCTCGTGCGAGACGTGAACATTGATCACACCGCTCTAGTGCAAAACGCCTCGCAGGTGTTGCTTGCGCAGAGCAGGATACGTGTCACCTACCTTCTGCAGATGGAGCGGCATCGTGCCTTCGGAATATAAAGAGGCTTCTCCTTGGCTCAAACAGCTATGACCATACCTAAGTCATAAATATATATACCCTTTAAATGAACCCCCTTGCGTAAGCTCGATTCCAAAGGGGGAATCAATATATTCTTGGACCGAGAGCCAAGGCAACATCCTACTCGAAGCTCGAAGGGACTAAGCACGCAATGAAACCAGGTTGAAAGTGATTTCACAGACGCGTTGGGGTCGTGTGTAATCCTGTTGGATACTACAGAAATGCTGGGTTACGGTTGGCTACAAATGCAACAACAATGTTGGCAGCGACATCTCGGAGCGCTTTGTCCAGCTACAGCTCTTTGGCTACACATATGCGTGATATACAGACGTTCTTGTCGGAGAAAAAAATTAGAAAAAGAAAGAATGCACATGGCAACGGTTACGTCGTAGCACCTAAGCAGTACATTTGTGGTCACTGCAATCGTTGTTGTATGTCTTCTCCATCGACCTGCGCAGCCCTATACCTTGACCAACGCATTCGTACAAGCACAAGGCTACAAAAGCGCTATTGTGCTTCCTGACGTCTTTGGACTTCACGGGAGTTTGTGAACTGCCAGCGCGTGTTCGTGTTTTTGCGTATTCACACGAACTCTCCCTTTGTTATTTCTTCTGCTATTTGCTTTTTTCTGCACTATCTCATCTTAGAAGGGTGGCAGTCTGAGCTAGTTGGTGTTGCACTATTAACGAGGATGAAGCGATAAAAGGGCGACATGGACTATGGCGGACAAACTACAGGCGCCTGTCTTTTGTCCGTCCTGGTCCACGTCGTCCTTTGAGCGCTTTACGCTCGCAGATCTTATCTATGATTCTTTCTACTCCCCTCCCCAAGTGTTTGGTAGCCTTACTCAGCCAGGGCTTGAATCACTTCCCTGCCTCTCGCCTTCGCTGATCTCCCTCTCTCTCTCTCTCTTTTGTAAGTGGATTGTACATTTCAGCGTCCTCTGATTGAATAGAAATCGGAGGCGGCGGTCCCGATTGGTGCAGTTAGCTGCCTGAGCCATTCAGAGCGTAATAAAACATACAGTCCACTGAATGGATTGTTACATGAGATTAGAACCAGGAGACTGCTTTCCTTCGCAGCTCCGTGCAAAGTTCACCACAATTTTCGTGTTACTTCATACGGTGAAAGTGGGTAATATTTCAATTTCTTACTCTCCTGGACGTTTCTCCAAAAGATACTAGGAGTTCTAAGGAAAGGATAACTCTACGAATGGCCTCATACTAACGAAGAGGTTTTCGTGGGAAACACGAATACACACGTGCAACGCCGAAGAGCGCAGGTAACAACCCTAGCGAACAACAACGTAACTCCATCACACAATAAACTGTTGAGCTGTTTATCAATCGAGAAACACATTTTTTCTAAATGAACCCGGTCTCCTAGCCTGTGACAACATGTCGTCCTTTTTGTCCTAGCTGTTGTGTAGGGCTCTTCCAAAAGTTAACATTTACCAACAAGTTTTAACCACTACCCTTCTTTATTACTGGTGTATTTTTCTCAACTGTTTTACACTTCCTCCTAGATGATATTACATATCAGAAAGCAAAGTAAAACTCATGAGGTTATTTCATCGGGCGTTTTTTTGTCCACGTTGAGTCACGGTCCTACTTGAAGCTTACTGCGCAATATATCTTCAATAAATTCATTGTATACGCTCTTCCGTAAACCGCCAATAAAAGTATCTCCACATTCGTCGCTGGCAATAAGCAGCAGCTGTGGTCGTGATTGTATGTATGTTAATGGGATGCATTCGAAATTTCTCTCACGTGCCGCGTTTACGACAATTTAAGCGTCGAAGGTAGAATCAGCGTGTGTGATGACACTCCCTACTCAGCGCGAAAGTTCAGTCCCATGAAAAATAAGGTACAGGAGATGAAGTTCGTTTTTTTTTTGTGAGATGAAGCCTCGCCCCTAAGGCCTAAAGGTCGGAGTGTGCATACGCGTGCTGTAAGGCCTCCGTTTTGGATAAATTGAAGCAGCGTTTTGTGGAACCTGTTGTCAGGTATTCAATGGCCATAGCTGGCAGTGACACTGTAGCGCAGGGTGTTCAAACTCACCTCAACTAGCGGGCCGCACTCACGTTTAGTCTCCAGCAAGGGCCGGGACAGTGAAGAAGGTTGGAGTCGTCGGGGGTTGTGTGTTTGGGTGTGTGTGGGGGGGGGGGGGGGGGGGGGTTCGAACAAAATGTCAGATGATGTTGTGGTTTGAAAGGCCTTTCCCATATTTTATATATGGGTGATTTGTGATGGGAATTTGAAGTCAGGTTTCCAGTGACCCATTGGTACTGATCACTAGAACTTCTGAAGTCTGGACGCCAATTTCGAATTGTAGGTTTTGGTTCAATGGTCATGTTTTAACACATGGTAACCGCATAGGGGAGAGGGGAGCGGGGGGCTCACGAAGAAAGAAAAGCTTGAAACTGGTCACATCTGTGTAGCCCATGAAGATTGTTATTAAGAAAAAAAAAACATCCCAGACGAAGACAGTCACGCGCGGGCCGCATGTTTGAGACCCTTGTTGTGGAGGACACCTGCTTGCAGTAGGACACGGGAGCTTTCCGATTACAACCCTGGGCATGTCCATATTAGGTGGTATGCATTTGCTTTGGTACTCCATTCAAGGAGAGTGGCTAATTTCACTGGCGAATAACCCGATGAATGTAACCAACGCGAGGCTAAAGACTCGGCAGCCCTAAGTTGCTGAGACGAAACATCGCGGTTTGCACACTCCGGCCGCTCATGAGTGCTGTGTTCAACCGGGTAATAAGGAGATTCAAGGCACGTAGAATTGTTTTCGCTTTTACGGGCAGATTACAGCTTTCAATGGAACCGCTCCAGGGGATTACACCTTTGGCGAATTCCTCTTTAGATTTGGCGCCAGCACACAAAGCCATAAGACCCGCTATGAGTCAACACGTGCGGCTGCTGTAACGAATTTAAATTGGTTCGTGTTTGAAAGCTTTATTTACGGAATAAGTTCTTTCCGCTAAATATTGCCCTATGATCCTTATGGCGAGTGACTTTATCCTGTCGCGAAAGAGATAAAGTTGTTTTGGCGTTTAAGTAGCATCTTTTATTCCGCGGTGTCTAAGGCTCGCGTGAAGTCGACTTTTAATTAAACTCATGTTCATGAACGAAATAGCGACACCGATTCTTGTTTTCTTTCGAGACCTGTTAAACAGACAAGACACAGACACTTTGACAGTTTCTATCTATCTATCTATCTATCTATCTATCTATCTATCTATCTATCTATCTATCTATCTATCTATCTATCTATCTATCTATCTATCTATCTATCTATCTATCTATCTATCTATCTATCTATCTATCTATCTATCTATCTATCTATCTATCTATCTGTCTGTCTGTCTGTCTGCCTGCCTGCCTGCCTGCCTGCCTGCCTGCCTGCCTGCCTGCCTGCCTGCCTGCCTGTCTGTCTGTCTGTCTGTCTGTCTGTCTGTCTGTCTGTCTGTCTTACAACAACAATGCCCTCTTGTTTACTGAAGCCTAATCAATTAGTGTCTTAGAGCAAATCAAAGTCAACAGCCTTTTCTGAAGAATTGTATGCCTGCTATGCTAAAACAGGCTTTCTATGTTCTGAAAATTGCGCAAGTTGCTTGAGTTTGTTGTTATGACGGAGTCAGCTTCGAATACAGTATGCTTGCAGTCACTGCAAAGACTATCGTGGATTGTCGATCAAATATGCTGCTTTCACGATAATGTTTACGTCGGTTGAGGGCACGTAGATCAGTGAGACAAAACGCCTGACTACGCATATATGATCAAATAAATTTTGACCAGCTTTTTTATGGTCCGAATTTGTGTTGAAATCGACGTATTCGCTACTTATATTCACCTAGCATTCCATTACAAAACAGTGCAAAAACGGGACAAGAAAGAGCAACCCTGTGGTTCCACGCATGTGTAGTGTGGTTCTTTCTTGTCCCGTTTTTGCGCTGTTTTGGAATAACTATGTGTACGTACGTTCCAACAAGTCCGCTTAGCCACCGTATCGAAGTTGATATTCACCACTTTTCTCCCCTGACGAGACGTGATGAGGCGTGCTCTTTCCGACTTGCGCTCTTTTTTCTGACCAATTTTCAGTAGTTGTGAAGGCCCTATCCCATGTTCTAACGTTCTGCTACGTTGCATCGCCCGTGGTTTGCAGTAGATAATGTCGTCGAGGCGGTTTAGGTGAAACGTAGACGAGCATGCTTGGGACTTGATTCTAATATGCACTCAACTTACAGGCACATTGAAACCAGGGGTCGCTTGAAAAATGCCAAGCACTCGTACTGCTATTACAACGAGAAGCATTTAAACTATGCACCATACGACTTTACATGCAGGCTTTCCATCTCTTGCCTTTAAATTTAACGCTGATTATTTTAGCTATATCACCGCGGAACGTGCGCCACTCGTTCTCTTGGCGTCAATGACTATCGAAGCAATACGCGATTATTATCGACAGGATAATTTGCGGCCAATCTAAGCCGCTGTAGTTATTGTCAGATGCGGCCTTGCAGGCGACAAGAGGGCCACGTGCACGATCTTCGTTAGTTTCGGTGAATCGCCTACATCTGGACGCATGGACGAGTACTTGCAGACCCTTTGTTCTTTAGAGGGAAGCTGAATCTGTTTTAGAATTCCGTAAATCATCACCGTTAAAGGGGACTGGCGGTATCGCCGACGATGTTGCAATTTTTCCCGCAGTTGCTGCAGCAGGAGCTTCAGAATATACGACATAAAAGTTTGTCTTGCTCCACCCACGTGAAGGCGTCGAAAGTGTGGGCGTGGAAACTTACTAACTGAAACTACGTCATCTTAGGTTTCGTTGGCAGAGCAGCGGCTTCTGCCGCCACTGCTTTTTTGGCAGAAATGCTACCTTCGTTCAGTTTTGAGAACTCTCACAACATTATTCGAATTAAGCAGTTAATAAATTATAATACACACTCCAAAGTAATTTTTAAAACTGCTTCAGCTTCAGTTTAACACACCCTCTGTTACAGAATCAGAAAGTATATCCCAATTCTGTTCTAACATTTATATCCGTGTTTTAGAGTGCTATTTCATTCGATACGACTGCACAACAGAAAAGACACGGAGACAACACAGAAGAGGTTATGAATTACCAACTTGCCCAAAATGCTGCTCCCACAATGTGCTTCCATGTGATACTTCATTTTGACTGGCGAAAGCGGATTGCTGTGCCACCTCTCGGATCACGTGGTCACCGAGCGTCGATGACGTTCGGGTTCCGGTTCTGAGTGAACTTTTGGAGCCGTGGGCTAGTATTCACAAAAAAGTGTTACGCTATAGCTAGGTGTCTTGGAACAATAATTACCGCCAATAATGACAGCGAATGTATTTTGAGTGGAGGCTACCGACTGATTCGGAAAAGTTATTACAAATTGATGACCGCTATTCGAGTTCATGAGAGACTGCGCAAGACTTCTGAGTAAGATAAAAGAAAAACCAATCCTACTGCTGAACAGGTTATCAGCCCATGCCATTTTATTATGGCCATTTAATGCATTTTACGACTATTTATAAGATATAATTATTCTTTTGAAATGTCAGAATAATGCTTTTCCTTCGTAAAAATGTCTATTTTTAAAATAAATCTGTTTATTTGTGGTGCTTCTTCCTTTCATGTAATATGGCAATGATCTATACAAGGCGCTTGCGAAATATGTTGTGCTTGAGGGAGAATTATGATATTATTTTTCTTCTATGAGCTACTAAAAAAAGCAACAAAAGATTGTCGAACAGTTAATGATGCTGGAGCCAACGGTTTGAAAAGTCGAAAAGTTTCTACTTCGGCTTGTTGGTTTCCCATTGTTTTTTATTTTATTTTTTATTTACAAAATACTGCAGGCCATGTGGCCCATGCAGGAGCGGCAGGGTACAACATAGATACACGTACAATGCACAATTGAGTATCATAAACAAGTCAGGTAAAGGTAAAAAGAACTCTAAGTAAAAATAATTAGGAAATAGTGAGGAAGTAATTCTGTATTGATTCAGTCGAGCTCGTAAACTGTTGCGCGTTAAAGACGTAGACAAGACTGCTCCGTGTCTGTCTCTGTGCTCTTGTATGTGTCTTTAACGCGCAACATTGTACGAGCTTGTTCAATGATTTCTCATCGTTTTAAGCCTTCATCTTCCTTCGAACATCTGTCTCGCTAAAGCTGAAATATCACTTCATATTCTTATAACAATCATCCTAAGCTGCTGTCTATTTTATTCTCGTATAACTATGTTTCAAACCAATAATGATGTTTGTATTGTTTTCATTTTCTGCCGATTCTGAATTATTTAAAATTAACATGCATAATTCACAACTCACATGCATAAGGAAGGAGCTGAGCTGACTCCCTAACCTCCCTGTCTTTCCGTTTCTTCTTTTCCTCCTTGTCCTGAGCTGGCTCCGTTCCTCATATCGCAAAGGCTCTCTCTTCGGGCGATCTGCCACTTCACACATGCAAGGTGTGTTCTTGAAAAAAGTTCAAATGCTCATTCATGAGCAAATCTATACGTCTTTTCTAGGCTTAAGCCTCATTTATTTTGTGGCGAGTGTGCCGACTAATCTGCTAGTAACGTCGAGAGTTGACCCATTTCGTACATGATTGGAGATGTAAACCAGCGAAGAAAAGAACGGACAAAGAAAGAAAAAGGCGAGAGGACAACTTGTTGTTAGTGCAGCTTTGTCCTGTCGCCTTCTTTTTCTGTGTCCATTCTTCTCTTTGCGGATTTTCATCTACGACCAACCTATTTTGTCCTTGTTGTAATTGTGGTTGGATTCAGTTCTGCGTTCTGATTAATCCTTACGGAAGGCCTTCACGGAGTTACTCCGTTCGACGGAAGGCCCTGTGCTTTTCCCGGCTCAACTTCGTTGCGTCCTCCCATGATTTGACGCCAGTGATCGACCTCCGTGCGGGCCCCTGTCGATGTGGCTCATCGGCATCGCTAAGTTCTCCGACGTCGATGGCGCACAACATAGCTCTCCAAGACGGAGCACGGGGGAACTCCTGTAGAAGAGGTGACCTTGCACTGGGAGCGTCTCTCCGCGAAAAGGAGATGCGTATGCCGAGCGTCGGAAGGGCGTTGCCAATGCCATCTAGATAACGCAACGACGGGGGAATATCCCGCGCAACTGTATGCTCAGCGGTATTTTTTGTGCTTACACCTAGTTTCAGTGCGTGTGCTTGTGTTTCGCGCGTGCGAGCATTAGAGCGGTGATTTCTGGCACTATGTCTCCACCTCACTACAGACGATTTTACGTTGGCCACATGGGCGCCGCCATCTTGGGCTGTTAAACAACTTTTTTTTCTTATTTTTGTATATCGCGACGGCAGTAAATAAGGCCATGAAACGTCGAATGCACCAACCTAGCCATTTCCATGGGTGTGCCTCTACCGTAGCGCTGTTGGTATACTTGTTAAAGATACAAAACGACAAGGCTACAGCCCAACATAGCGTCACTGAAACCCATGCGTAAAACAGTCTATAACATTCGCATACATATAGTGGCTCCCAAGAGCTCTTTCCTGTCCCTTCTCGGCGCAGTGGTTTCACGCTCAGTATGTACCAACTGGCCCGCCAACAATCGGTGTTGCTCTCTGAAGCGTTTCCAAATGTGCATACGATGGTGACTGCATTATATATCTTTCTGTTTTCTTATTGAAAAGAAAATAAATTTTGATTTGATTTGGTTTGGATGGGATAACAGTTGTAGGGACGCTCAGGGCTTACAGATGCACCACTATTGACGGCGCATGCGCAGGTCCTGCGACAATGGTTAAGGAGTCCCTTGAGACGCGGTGTGGGCTTGTCACCAATAACCAAGAATTAAAGCCAACACACGATTAGGTAGTTTTGAATACCCGCTTAATAATAATGGCAGACATTACTTCAAAAGTGGGCCGCAGACAGGACCTATAGGCAGAACGGGCGCTATTATTATTTGTGTTAGTATTATTATTACTGATATTTTTATTATTATAGTATCAATATTATTATTAGTGGTAGTAGTAATAGAAGTAGTAGTATTGGTTGTAGTAGTAGTCATAAGTCAGCAAAAAATATGGAGCTCACAGACTCACTCATAAAGTATATTTTGCTTTTAGGGCTCACTCGGACTCGGACTCACAGAAAAATTTTTAAACCGGACTCACGCAGATTCAAACTCACCAAAATATTGATCGCTCGGACTCACTCAGACTCAGGCTCACGGCTCGATCTGAGTCTGAGTGAGTCGACTCATGAGTCCATTAGCGTATCATTACCTTTTTTCGACCACCATATTTTGATCTCCTACCTTCAAATAAGAGTTATCAATGCTTACAATCCAGTAAGGACATTTTTATCTAAAGAGATGGCTCACACGAGATATTTTTGTCAAGAATTGCCCTGAAAGATTTTGCCAGAGGGAGGTCAAACTCCCCTTACCCCCATCCGTAACTCACGCCTGTTTGATCAATAAATATTGTGATGGCATATGAACGCTAAGGCTTTGAAGTATGTGTGGGTGCACGTGAGTGAGTCGTAATAAGGTTGATAGTAATGCAGAAGATCAGTAGATAGGACCATAGGACACCAAAACAATTTGGAGCTCACTCAGACTCAATCATGAAATATATTTTTCCCTTAGGGCTCACTCGGACTCAGGTACACCAAAAGTTTCCTCATTCGGACTCACTCGGACTCAGAGTCACTGAATTTTTTCTCAACTGCACTCGCTCGGACTCGGACTCAGGAAAATATTGCTCTCTCGGAGTCACTCAGACTCCGACTCACGGCGCGATCCGAGTCTGCGTGAGTCTGAGTGAGACGGCTCATGAGTGAGTTTGCCGATCTATGGTAGTAGTAGCAATAGCAGCAGCAGTAGTAGTAGTGATATGGTTATTGAACGTGCACCAAATAGCACCACATAGAGGGGGAAGTGTAGTACCAAGGCGGGCCCATGCACCTTACTGAGCACAACAACACGGCTCTCTCCAGCAACCCTAACCAGCCTATGATTTCAGGGAAAGGGTAAACGTGCCCTTTGTCCGCTTACATGTCCACTCTTTGTTTTCTTCAGTGGAAGAAAAAGCTCCCCCCCTTCCTTTCCCGGTCTGCCGCAGTCATATATAGCACAAGAGCAAGACAAGTCCATATGCATGTTGTTTGCATCATTTTCCGTCGTGTGCCCGAATTTTTCTAAGCACCAAGTGGGCTTAATAAAGGTGACCGTCATTTCCTATTGCACCTAGCATTACGTCCGCTATTTTCTATCGATACTAACGGCTTCATCCCCCCTTGCTAGAACGCTTGCTAGAGCACAGCAGGAATGTAACGTGAATATCAGACGCAGGTCATTTAGCTGACTGCATACGCCGTTGTTCGTACAAGCCAGTATGGAAGGCCATTTTTAATGAAACACGTGCACTGCGGAAATATGGCACTAAGAAAGAACGCGAAAATTTTGAAGCCTCTTGTATAGATAATGGGAAAGACTACGATATAAGTGCCCCTTCTCTCACGCTAGGGATAAACGAACTAGAATTTCTGAAATCTCATCTGTCCGTGTCATCTGTTACGCTGTCATGAGGTGTACAGGATTTTACGTGAGTGCTGTGCACGTTTGGTTTACCGGCTGTTGATCAAGTACTGCCCGGCTGTTTACCTATCGTTACGCCTTGATCCTAGTGGCTACTCACGGTGTTTTGTATGCAATAAAATTTTGTCGAAATCTGGCGTTGTCGGTGCCTTTGTTTCTACGCGTCAGTGTACTTGCTCGTCAGTATCACGTTGCAAAGCTATAACCAAAACCAACAAGCCCAGCTGTCTGCGCTTAATCCCATCTCGCCGATGTAATGCCAAACTAACTCTGTTGGCACATGAACAAATAAATAAAGGAAATTCCGTTCCGTGCGTCAGGAATTCCCGCTCGCGATGGGCTGTTTACGAATCCCCTCCGAGAACACAAGTTGTGCTAACGTGATTATTCATTGGTTTCGCATAGGTTGTCATCAGCGCATGGAGCGAAACAATGCTACAGGCCCAAGCAGACGACGCCCTGCAGGAATCGTTCCTAGAAATTTGTCTCCGATAGATTACGTTTAACTAGACAATACAATCAGCTTTATCGATCATGGGCATGCATTCTGTCTCTGGCTATTTCTCTTTAGTTCTGAAATACCGTCGAGTCGCTAAATACTAGTGGTGACATCATGGGCATAACAAAACCCAGCGATATCTGTATCGCACAAGCTCATTAACTAGCCTAGACGTTTCTACAGCCACAAAAGGCTCTGCTATAAAAGGGCGCGGCTCCAAGGTTGGCAAATAGAAATTTCAGTGCTTTACACATAAAACTTGATGTCTGTCGATTTATTTAATGTTAGTTTTGTCGGATTTTCTCGCAAATTTCGTCACAGAGACATCGCCCACTGTCGATCGCGCTAGCAAAGCTGCAATGTGGTTTGCAGAAAACGCGTTGAATACATGCACATTTCAAGAGTCACGATACGACGAAGTTACCACAAATTTTTTTAGCACCGAATACCATTGGAGAAAAAAATATGGAAGGTACAAAAAATCCCGCATAGTGATTGAAATGAAAGACTGCTCCAGCCGTACAGTCTCGAAGTGCTGTTTTGATCCTAGCTAGGAGAACTGTAGCTCATTAGGCGAGCATTAAGCACACGTTACCAAAAATGCGGACGCACAAACTACCAAGGGATCACGTGGTTATGACAAAAAATCAGCGCTTTTTTTTCGTTGTTTGTACTTCGTACCGTCCTGCTGCAAGATAAATATGCATTTGAGCCAAGGGCTTGTCATTGTCAGTGCTCCAGTTTGTCCGCGCTTCTGGAACATGTGTCAGATTGGAGACTGCTTCAACGTGTCAACAGAAGCTCGTCTTGTCAGGGTCGGTAGTGACTAATTCTTAATTTACATTTTCTTTCTTTCTTTCTTTCTTTCTTTCTTTCTTTCTTTCTTTCTTTCTTTCTTTCTTTCTTTCTTTCTTTCTTTCTTTCTTTCTTTCTTTCTTTCTTTCTTTCTTTCTTTCTTTCTTTCTTTCTTTCTTTCATTCATTCTTTCTTTCTTTCTTTCATTCATTCATTCTTTCCTTTTTTCTTTCTTTCTTTCCTTCTTTCTTTCTTTCTTTCTTTCTTTCTTTTTGTCTTTCTTTCTTCCTTTCTTTCTTTCTTTCTTTCTTTCTTGCTACGAGAATTCTAAACCACGAACTCCACCAGGGAGGTCACAGGAGGTCGCCTTGTGTGCAAATTATACGTTGCCCAAAAAAGAACGACAGCTTTAGCCGAAGGGTTTCTCAATTTCCACGGCACACAGCGCTGCAGTGTTATGATCACGTGACGTCACGACGAGACTGGTGGACGCCAGAGGCAAGGCCGCGCATCGGCACCTCCGTTGAGGACAGCGTCGCTCTGGCCTCGCCCTAGCTTCTCATTCTTTCGAGGGTCGACGCTGGCGCCCTTCGGCGAACTCGGGTTCAGTCGGGCAAGGTAACGCACGACCGGCATTGAGCGGCGCCATAGTGTGAGCTGCCGGCGAAATCATAAACACGAGCGTGCCCCCGACCGTGCGTGCCACGAATTCGCCCGGCGAAAGTGGTCTTCGAGCTGGTTTTATCGAGAAGGTGAGCAGCGAGCGATGGTATCTGTTACTTCGCGTGATATATTGCCGCTACGCGTTATTCTTCAAACCTTGGCGACAAGTGAGAGGTGTCATAATGAATTCTAATGTATTGCTGCGCGTATGTGCCAGCGGCGATGACGTGGGAGCATCGGGAGTGTGTTTAGTACAGGGACAGCGGCGAAGGACAGGTTGTTTTAACTTTGACGACTGAAAATGCGTATTGCTTTGTCGTGCTCCTCATCCTAGTCGATCTTACGTCGTTACAACATATATGTGAACTAATAAATACAGCACGACATACGTTGGTTTTGCACAACATATTTCGTTTCGGCTGGTGGACCTGCCTTTGCCCATCGCCCATCATGGGACAATCCATAATACCGCGGACTTGTTAATGCGATTGGAAGATTATTGGTGCGTGCTTACAAGAAGTGCTTTCAAGAAGCTCAGTTGAAGAAGAGTATGAATGGATACGCCTGTACGAAAAGTGCCATCTTGTGCACGCGCATGTCCGTGAGCGCTAAACGCACTTCTATGGGAATTTGGTTTAAGCGAAAAAATGAGCGTCCTATTTCAGTCAAATTACAATCTATTCAAAACCTCTGCACACTACACAGTGCTTCGCACTTTTTGGGAAGGAAATAAGCTTTGAGAACACTGCTAATTTCTGGGCCTGTTAATGAATGCAGAGCCCACATCACACGTGAACTTGCGTATTAAACAGTGGCGCGAATGAGCCACTTTAAGGCAGAGATTACAATGTTGATAAAGGTAATAATAAAAACTATCTCTTCATCGAGTACCATTGTCTCCACCGAGCACGGTTTGTCTCACCGAGACTCTCGAGAAACAGTTAGATAGATTAGCGTGACGGGATTCCTCACAAGCGTGCCTTACCTTATTGCTCGTTCGATGCGCAACTCGTGTTTATAGATTTTTCCGCGCTCCATTAACCTGTGCCGCCAGAAGGCGAGTCCGCGGACTAAATTACACCTTATCTCCACACCGCGATGTCCTTGCATTGTCTTTGCGGCCCTTCGCCTCTCTTCACTGGGCTTCGAGCTAGGACGGCCGCATGGCAGACACACTGCCTGCTTCCGCGCGCTGTGCCAGTGCAAAGCGGTAATTCCCCTTCCTTAATAGCGAACACTTAGGCCTCACATCCAGCGCCAGTCATTCGTTTCTTTGTCGCCTGAAGCGCGGCATGCCCCCTGGCGACAGTGGAACGCACTACAGAGGAGTCTATGGTGGAAGAGGGGGGGGAGGGGGCAGTGCGTCTAAATTAACACCTTGCCGTCATCTCAGCCCGCAGCCAAACGCAGACACACTGTCCCACTAGCGGCAGGCGGTGACAAACCGATTTCTTCGTGGGTTTGCAAGGACATCTTCTCTAGGTATCGCGTAGCGTGCTCTTGCACACCAGACAATTTTTTTTTCGCTTGATTTTTTGCCTATTTGTCCGGACAAGCGACGAAGTCACGAGACTGCCCTTTCAGGTAGCTCTTCCAGACGGAGAGGTCTTTTCAAGGTGCAGCGATAATTCAGCTGCGTGAGTTCACGCTTGGCGGCGGTCTACTGTGCCCGCTGGGCATCGTTACAAGGGGGCGGTCGCTACTCTAAAAGAAAATAGAGAGAAGCGCGACTGTCCGTGAGCCCGATATCTCGAACATCGTCGGCGACCTATAATGTCCCGGCATGAAATATGAATGGCGCCGTCGCGCGTTGGAGTGGGGCGTGGCCGAAATATTCAAACGACGCGGTCAGCGCGGGTATAGCTCAAAGGGCACAAGGCGTGAAGTGCGGTTTGAAAGAACTGCCGACGGCCTTCCAGATCTCCATCGATCACCGACGCACGAGGTTTCACAGCTCGATTGCTGCCCTCTGGGGTCAACAGAAAGACTATCTCGAACGCCACGACGGAAGCCTGTGGGACGCGCTGATCATAAATATGGTGCGTGTCGATTTATAGTCTTCACTCCCATTTAGAACGCAAGGTGAGAACACGAAGATGTCTTAATCTTTAGCTACGGTGGAGCTAACGGTCCACATGCAAAGTGATATCGGATGCACATTATGTTGCTGCGTGGCTTTAGTAACAATGCAATCGAAGCAACCAGAACAAATGGAGATAACGCTGCGCAATAAACGCAATACGTCTCGACATTACCGCGCATGAAGTAATTTTGTACCTAGGATGCTCGCATCTGTTCCAAAACAAGGCTGAAGAGGCTAAAAAGCCACGCGCAGGAATGATTGAGCAAGGTGAGATAGCAGAGCAGCAAGATAGCAAGCAACCCCGCTTAGGCAAATAGCACCGTCGACGTTTGAGATGTAAGGATATCACTGGGAATAGCTGCATTTCCACATGTCGGTCACTCGAGCAGCATGCTTCTTTCTCATTGATCTCAATCACGGCTGCCCAGATGGCACCTTCATTTCGCTCCACAGCGGGTTAAGCAAAATGTTTAGTGTCCCAGTAAAACTGACCGAACGATAATATGAACGTTTTTGAATGGGGAGTATCACTACAGCCAATGTCTCTACAAGTGTTCTTGTCTTCTTCGAGGCAGCTTCTGCTTCGAAGAAGACGAGACTACATGTCGAGACGTTGTCTCCACTGACATTTTCTGTTCAGGAATATTCATCTCTTGAATCCGCCATCTTCCTCTGAACTTCTGCCTTGTTCTAAAGGTTATGTGGCGCTCGCCTTTGAATAGATTGAAATGTACGATGGGAAGCCGGCCAAGAAACAAACTAATAGACCCTTCTTTCGTGGTTTTACTTATAGCTCTTCTTACTCTGCTTATCACAAACCGCATGCTGACCTTTGTACAAGGTTATTTTTCTGCCTTTCCTTTCAGACGCGTAAATATATACCTACATGCATTTCTATGTTGCGATGAAGACCGGCCCTTAGTACATAACTGTTGATGCAGATATGTGCCTATTATAACTGTGCAGTAAGACCTGTGTTATGTATAAATTGAAGTAGGGTTTTGTAAAATTCCTTGCATCGGAGGCTTGCTTGTGGTGGGAGTACGTAACCTGGATTCATAATAACTGCCAGTTGGGCGTGTTGGTATACATTCATGATGGTGAAGCGCTAAAAGAAACGGAGACTTACGAAGAACACAGGACGCAGCGCTATGCAGCGCTGCGTGCTGTGCAGCGTCGCGTGCTGTGCAGCGGCCTGTGTTCTTCGTAAGTCTCCGTTTCTTTTAGCGCTTCACCATCATGACTGGATTCATATTGGTTGGTATCCCAATCTTTCCATCACTGCAACGAAGCGGTATGAACTGGTAGCACCCCGTGGGAAATGCGACAGGTTCAACGTTGAAATGACAGCTGGTGGGCCACCTCTGCCCGAAACCTTCTAAGCACGACTTCCTCCGCCCTATTGAGGTGAAGGGGGAGGAAGTAGACACACGGTAGTATAAGAGCGCGTTGGTCCTGCGGGAGAAAATTGGTACGGGCTAGGGGCGAGTTGAGGGGCTGATTTGGAAGGGGAAAGGATAGAAGATATTTATTGGAAGGGCAGTGTGCCCGTCGTTGCGCAGCAGTATTGTGAGGGTTCGCAGCATGGCCTTGGGTCCCGTATAGAGGGTCGTCCACTCTTAGGGTGAACATGGGTCGGCGTGGCCGCACTCCGCGGAGTGGCAGTGTATCGAAACGAAGGTGCGCGGGCGCACAGGAGCGCGCCACTCTTGCTGCATCACAGCAAAGCAACAGCGGAGCTCTCCAACACGCTCTAGCTAAAGGCGCAGTGCACCTCCCATGGGTCCCTGTGCGCCGTGGGTCTCTGTGGCGTGCGGCCGCACCGGCTACACTGGCGCTCCGCGGAGCGATGCCGCGCTGAGCCGTGATCACCATAAGACTGCACGACCCTGTCCCTTTACGCTAAGCACTAGCAGACGCAAGAAATTACGCATGTTTCCTCAGTCGTAAAACATGTACTCTGATTTCTCGCGAGTGCCTGGAGTGTGTCCAGATGTAATCGTCATCCACATATTCGGAATATCCTTTGGTCAAACCTGGCATCGTGTGTGCGAGCTTCGCCGATAAAACCTATACGAAGAGCGACTGCGTAGTGGTCCGTGTGATTGCTTTGCTGCTAAGCCTAAACCTCGGCTTTATCACATCTTTTCCTTCAGCCCCGGATCAATATCGGGTTTTGGATCGCTCCTCAACTTTTATAGCCCTAGCAGCACGTGATCCCTGGGCCCATGCCAAACTTCGGTGGAAGGCGCCATCTTAGCGTGGAAGGACCCTGCTTGTTTGCCTTCACCTTTCTTCAGGACGACAGTTTATGAGCTTGAAGAGACACGGATGCGACACAACTGCGCGAGCAATCGGAATCCTGCGTGGCGATCGTTACGAACTTCTGGCGACCTAACGTAGAAACACCAGAATTTGAAATCAACTTATCGAATTAGCTGTATGTATTGCGTAGTTCAAGTGTGAAAGAGTGAATTACATGCGCCACTCGATACGATAAGCTTCCCAGCTATGCATGCTTCCTCACAGCCACCATGCGGGCGGGTCTCGACCTTTTGGTCTTCGTATGTTCAGGCAAAAATATCGATTCTACCTGGAGGAAGGAAACTTTTACGATTACGGCTGTCTAACTTTTCCGCCTGAAGAAGGATTAAGTCATAGCCACAGAAGAGAGAACAGCTCGTTGGAATCATAACTCAAAGGCTAGCCGACACTACGACATGTACAGCGTACGAATAATTAAGAAAAAAGAAACGAGCGCAAAAAGACACAGTCGTCTGACTCTTCATGCGCTGTGCATACTGTGATGACAAACGAGTTGCCTACAGGACAGCCGGGCTGTCCTGTAGGCAACTGTAGTTGTCCTGTAGGCAACCTATCCGCATTGCAGGCGATAGCATTCACCCTTTACGTTTTGACCATAGAAGAAGGAAAAAAAAACACTAGAAGGGAGCATCACGTTTTTTCGCTAGCGTAGGCAAGCCAACTTCCTCTGTAGCCACCCCTCCCGACCAGAGCGCGGTCCCTCCTGGGTAGGAGTAGGCCCTCGCAGCGCCAGCAATGGACGCAATCTAAGCGAGCCAATCAATAATAGCTCTTACCTATCACGTGACCAATGCCTATTTCTGCATTACATCATTTTATGAGTAGGCTTCATCATTATCACATAACGCGGCCTCCTAGTCTTTTTTCCCTTTTTTCGTGATTTTGACGTATCTACAAATCCCATGGTTACCGGAGGAGAATGCTTGTCGCTTGTGACGTCAGAAAAGGTACAGTTCCTCAGCACCTTACTTTCCTATTGTAGCGCAGACATCGAGGCCATCTCTCTCTCTCTCTCTCTCTCTCTCTCTCTATATATATATATATATATATATATATATATATATATATAGTCTAGAAAGGCTTCCCCCTTTGTATTATAACTTACGTGAGCTGCAAGCAATGCAAAACATGACTTCTGGGCGACATGGCGCGAAATGATGTGTTCATTTAAATATTACATAAGACTGCACTTAGCGCTATATGTGACAGTGAAGAAGCGCGTCGACAAGGCAAATGAGATACAGTCGACCAGCGACTGCGTATAGCCGATAGCGTTTTGCGTTTTTCAAACGAAGCATAAACTTGCACGACCAGCAAGACGGCTCTTACTTCATTTTTTTTTTTTCATTTTTTGCGCTGCTGCCCCTGCTCGGTTGTTGCTCAATACGCGGCGAAAACAGCTGATTTCTCAACACCTCTCACGCGTGGAGGACGCAGTCATCGGACAATCTCTCAGATGCCCGCAGGATTTGCTCGAGAGCCGGGGCTATAAAAACGAGTGATTTACGGAGTCCTTTGCAACGTTCGCGAATGATAACAACAGAGCCGAGAAACTTTACAAAGTCGATGCGTTGCAACACGGATCACTCCTTTCTCGAAATCTTTAAGAATACCAATGCTTCTCAAAAGAAAAAAAAAACGCACAAAAATATCTGTCCGTATCGATTTAAATGAGAGAGTTTCATCGAGGATATTCACGATTCGTTAGAGGACATTCATATACCAGGAAATGGTACAACAAAGTCGTGTGCGGCATGAGCCCCGATTGCACTCTACCTTAGTAAATAGCGCGATACATACCGGTTCCCGAAGTCGGTTTCGCACGTTGGAAATTTCTGTCACGTTTTGCTTTTGGTCGCCTCCTGCCGTTTTTCTGGCTGTTTCGTTGCGTTTTGCACTTGTTTCCTGGTGACAAGATAAAAGCTGAACGGAATCTGGGAAGGAGTTATGCGAACTTCACCCAAGCGTACAGCCAAGGTCCATCAGCAAAGCTCGCTGCGGTGACCGCCTTTCTATCGAGAAGTGCTTTTCAGCGCATATTGATGAAAGCTGCGCGAAGATATAGGCAGAGTAACGAGATGCTTGGCGCGTCACTTACGTATGTAAAACACGCGCAAACGCAACCAACTCCAAGGTGACATCTCGTTTGCAGTTGCGCACGTCCCCTGACGAAGGTCAGCCGCATTTCTCGCTGTTTTGTACAAAGATTCCAATTTGACCAAAAGGAAAAAAACACAAGCATACGAATTCTTTAGTGTTTCCGTCGCAGGTGCGCCGTTTGCTGCTACTTTCTTATTTTTGTTTGGTGTTTAGTTGCGACAGCATGAATATCCGCCAGCATCGATATTTGTGCGTTTTTCTTTCTTTCTTTGTTTCTTTTCTTTTTTTTTTGCTACAGGGACGTTACGCCATGTTGTAACATATCTCAGGGCAAAGTAGGAAAATGTGGCAAGAAAATATGTTGATTAAGGTGCCTCTGTTACCAGGACAACGTTAGAAAAATTTATGCTTTTGGCACTTCTGCCAAGGGCTTGCAGCATATTATAATCTAACCTCAAAGAAAGTACATACAAAGTAAAAAATAGTGTCATCAAATAGGCCAACTAAACTGACCAGCTTCGCCCAGAAGAACTAAATACATACCTAATATGTAGGCCGATGTTACAACAAATTAGAATAGTCACCTTAAGTTTACGTATTTTGTTAAACGGTAATTTTAGACAAGGTGTAGAATAATGTTGTTATTGCCAATAATAGATGTTTCTAGACATTGAAGGTGCAACCTGTTCTTTCTTATTTTTATTGCGATAGCAATTATATGGACAGTCTCGTCTGAATTTTGCCGTCGCCGTCGCCGCCGTCATGCACCGTATATGAATACGTATGTATATATAGAAAAAAGCCCCAAAGAAAAATAATTCAGAAAAATGCTTCCCGAAGCGCGGAATCGAACCAGGGACCTCTTGCTCCGCAGCGAGTGGCGCTAACCACTACGCCACGAAACGCAGAACCTCCACGTAGCTAACGGCGAGCGTTATATACACACCCTTTACCGCTGGACGGACTCAGGGACGGCAGCCGCTTATAAGCGTTTCTTCATTACCAGCGAGATGGCGCTAGGAGCGCGACGGGCGCATTTAAAAGTCGTCGGTGAGTTCGCTCGCTTCTTATATTTGCGCAGGGAGAACCTTGCCCTTCCGCTGTCTGCTCGCGCGGTTTTCACGTGGTGAGGGGAAGAGGGATGTTTCACGCTTTCACCGTGATGTCCCCGCTCATGTTACGTAGCGTAAGAAAGTCACTCGAGCTCAAGGGACGCCGCTAAACGAACAAACAGGAGATGAGCGCGAACTATCAAGTGTCACAGCTCGACACTTGAAGCACGCTAGTTTCCTTCGCTGCTTCGGCCGCCTTTGCAACAGGAGCGCTGTTGAAACTGAGAGTATCCATTGGCGAGCCTCACTTCGTATAGCATTAGTTTCTTGCTATCGCATTCATTGCTTCGCCCTTGCGGCGAAACTGTGACTTTTAGGGGCGAAGCTCCTTAAGGCGGCACCCGTTCGTCCCTCGTAGTCGTAGTAGTGCGTAACCAGTCGTAACGCTAGAACCAGGTCTTGACCTCCAAGGTGGTGCCGGTGGGAGATTTTTCCTGTGCGTTGTTGAACAATAAAAAATTCGCAGCGTGCGCGTTAACTAAAAGCCGAATTCTTCTGTCTCTTATTGCCCATTAGCAGCCATTGGCATGTTCCAGTAGGAAACGTTAGTAGAAGTAGAAGTGTAAGTGTTAGCTAAAAGCCGACTTCTTCTGTCTCTCATTTCCATTAGCAGCCATTATTTACCTCCAAGGTAGCACCTGGAGAGATTTCTCCTGTGCGTGATTAAACAATAAAAATTTTGTTCAAAACGCCGTTGATTGATGAAATAAACCAACGAAAGACGCCAGATGTTTTGTTAAAGCAAAACGAAAGAACGCCAGATGTTTCTAAAGCAAAACGAAAAGACGCCAGCTGCTTAACGAAAGACGCCAGATGTTTTCTAAAGCAACGGTTTTCTAAACAATGAAAATTCACAGCGTACATGTAAAATTAAAGTTAGCTGCAAGTCGTCATAACTCATCGAACCTTTAGTATAAACGCGCCCGATCTCACGTCGGTGATGATGTACTGGGCAGAATTCACGGAAGATTCACGGTTTACCGATGAACCTCCGCAGCTTCGCCCACTCAACATCATTCACTCCGTGGATATGCTGTGATTTTTTTTTTTATAAACACTTGCTAGAACGTCAGGGTTTCTTTGTTGTCTTGAAACGCAATCGTCAAGGATTCCTCGCTTCAACCACCACGGCGTTGTGTACACCATAGACCTTACGCATAGAGCTTTCAGATCGCTAGCAAAAATTAGAGCTGCAGGGTTGAGCTAGCAACGAGCCTTCATCTTGTCATCCCTACTTTTTCTTCGAATTCATTCAGGCAAGCTTTTTCCGCACCGTCGCGTCTAGTGAAATCGACTTCCTTTTCAGGGACATCTCCGTATACCATAAGCTATAGAACAATTCGTTAAAGGCGGCGGACCGAAATATGTCACTGCACGATATGTGGAACGAATGCGTCATTTCTGAACGTCCTTACAAGAGTAATACCCTACCCTCAGGCGTGGTTTTGCGCCTGGTTTCCCGCGAAATTGAAGCGTTTTTTCCCCTTGACCGCGCTATACCAGTGGCTTAGCTAATTGGGGCTAGGAACAGGAAAAAAGAAACCATGCGCGCCATAGTTATGCGACGTTTCGGACAATTTCTCAGTTCAAAGAACGCAACATTAACATAAGCGGCAACGCAAGGAGCCCCCTTCCACGTGTTCCGTTCGTGTGTTGTAGCTGTCGGCACAATAAGGCGCGCCCTCGGGCTGCTTCCACCAATGATCGACTGAAGTGAAGAACGATCACTCGGTTATTGCGCATGTTGATAAGCAAACGCCTACTGCAGCTGCTGTTTCGTTACTTGCCTTCGCAGAATCACGTTATCCCAGTAGCCGAGAGCGAAAGTGGAAATTGGCGTTGACTCACCTGCAACGAGAAAAACACGAGGTGTGAATACTACATTCACGAGTATGCTTAGGGATCGACGATGTAGTGTTTTCAATATCCACAAAGATCAAGTATTACACTTACGAAAGTGAAATAGTAGCTTTGATATTCATTAATAAAACGCACCGCAATTTATGATATTTGCTCAAATCTGGGTTGTGCCCTATAAGACACCTAAGGACGGAGCAAGTAAAATCAGGCCCGTAGCCAGGAGGGGGGGGGGGGGGAAGGCTCCTAAAGGCCCTCCCCCACTCCCCGAAATTTTGGTGAAGTAGGTGTTTTCACCAAAAGTAAGTACTGAAAATAGGTGTTTTCTCAAATAGTCAAGGTTTTCAGCAAGTGCCCCCCCGTCCCCCCCCTCCCCCGGAAAAAATTCCTGGCTACGGGCCTGACATAAAAGTAACTAAGAATTTGAATGTGATAACGGATGAATCGCAGAAAATTTGGCTTTCTTGCCGACTGGCACAAGAGTTTAAAAGGCACTACGTTTCTGTTTCAAATCAAAGATATGGTCGGTATCTCTCAGCATAGACCTCATGGGAACAATTGAGGTGGCAAAATCTGTGGGGACGAGAGCACCGCAAGACTAACATCGGCTTTACTATGCCATCGGGAACGGTAGAAGTTCTAATCTGAGCAACATCCGTGCCAGCATGGCATGTGAAGCGATATTATTTATTCACGTGTTATCATCGAATAATTCTTTTAACGTTGTTATCCGGTACAAAGTTGGCTCCTAAGTACAATACATTGTTCGTTAGCACAAAGGGAACCCATGCCTGCTGATGCCGCCGCGTACGATCCCGTTCATTGGTGCTCCCAGTCGGCGTACACGTAAAAGGTGGTATTTACATCGACGAATATATTTATCTCAATGTTTAGTTACCCATACACTACGAGGGAAATGAAAGCCAATAAACGTTACGTGATATATAGTGCAAAAAAGAGCACTGTACTTTTAAGTCATTCGCCCTGCACATGTAAATTAATTGGGGTTCATCTATTGCCCAATTTAGCGTCATTTGCTATGGACTCGGAGTAACCAAAGGGCTTTTCCGTTACAAGTCCTCCTATACTACCGTTTGCCGCACTTTCGCTTATTACAGCCTGTTTTTAACTCCCGCGTATTTAAATGTGCGCCCCGGTAGACACGAATGAAAACAAGTTACCACACATATCGTTGGCCTAGATATGTCGTCAGCTCCGGCATCAATAAAGCCGCCTGACAACTGATCTCCCGTCAAAAAGGCAAGACTGCCTCCGTACACAGACAGCTTGCCGGCATAGCGTCGAGATCAGGGATCGCTTTCCGTGTACATGCTGAAGGGGGGGGGGTCTTCCCTTTGCCTATGGGCTTCTTCCATCCATCGAAGGACGAACGCGAAGTGATTAGACAAGAAATGATAATTAAGAAAACAGGGCGCGGTGCCACGTGGCACGCACGTGGCCGGATGGTGTGATGATTGCTGAAAACCAGTCCTACTTAACACTGCGTATCATCCCACCGCCACTGGCGATCCACTCAGACTCTCCGCCACAGCCACGCGCACGGTAGCCACTTAATTGCGGCCACACTCGCATTCGAAATGAAAGTCGGCACAACTTCTGCGTACCGGTATTAATAGCCGCGCCTCGTCGGATTCGTACTCCCGGGTTCTTTATTACCATTTATTTTTTTTTGTATTGCTATCATCGGCATTGCGAAAAGGATGCAAGAAGGCGTGCATGACGCGCGTTTCTCGTCTTAAATGCATTTCTGCGGTTTTCTTTCTTTCTTTCCCAGCAATTAAGTCGTTCGCTGTATTAATGCTGCACTGGAACGCTACCACGTTAAATGCTAGCGCTCCAGCGCGCCCGTGGTCGCGCTTCTATCGCGCGTGAGCGCGAATGAAATATCTCACGACGCGTTTCGCCAGCTGAGCCACTCGGCTGACGCCGTGTGTTTCTTCTTCGCACATAATGTTTGGACCGCAGCCAGTAGCTCCGCTATCGTTAATCGTGACGTCGAGATTAGTGCTAGCTTGGTGGGCTGATGGGAATTAGCAACAGCATAATTTATCGCGAAATACTTACGCGAGAAAGCTTCTAATGGCTCCGGCCAGCTGTTCAAAGAAGACCGACAGTTGATAAAGTTAAGCTTATTCCTGGAAGAACCTTAATGCAAGCGGTCTTAATTGCGATGAGAAATACTTAATTTGATACAGCCGCATGTGTTTGTATATTTGTACAGATTCCCTCACACACACGCGCACACACACACACACACACACACACACACACACACACACACACACACACACACACACACACACACACACACACATATATATATATATATATGTGTGTGTGTGTGTGTGTGCGTGTGTATATATATGTATATATATATACGTATATATACACACGTATATACACACATATATATACACTCTTGCATATATATATATATACATATATATACATATATATGTATATATATATATATATACACATATATATGTGTCTGTGTGTATATATATACAGGGTGTTTCAAGAAATTTGTCCGAAAATACTCAAAAATCAGGAAGATGCGATATTTGTTCGACGCCTTCACAATTACTTCTTGTGTAGCCGCAGGCATCTTAAGTAAGCTAAAGACATCATTTGGAACACTAATTATGGCAGTTAGATTAATTAACTTTTTAATTAGTGGAGGTAGGTGTTTAATTAAAATGGGAGAATTAAAGTCCTTCATGCGAAGAACCCATTGCAGCTTTGAGGTTTCGAAAAAGCGGCCTCTAGCAATAATTGCGAAGTAATGAAATTGAACCAAATGCAGCGGCGAAACCGAAACCTAAACGCGGGAGCGCTCAAGTGTCATATTCTTCTGAGACGTCCAGAATGAGTGAGCGTCGTTATATCGAGCATCAACCGACTTCGTTGTGCTGGTGTGCGGGCTGCGCTTGCTATTATAGCACACATGGCGCACATACTTTAACGAACGCTGAAGAACCACACCTCTGTACTCGTTGTCTTGAACAGTGACGTCATTCTGGACGTCTGCTTGTTGCGCTCATTGGTGCTTCGGTTTCGGTTTCGCCGTTGAAATTGGTTGAATTTCATTACGCGGCAATAATTAATAGAGGTCGCTTTTTCTTTATCTCAAAGCTGCGAAGGGTTCCTCGTATAAAGAACTTCAATTCTCCCATTTGACGTAACCGCCTAACTCTATTAATTAAAAAGTTAATATAACTTTCCTAACTACTGTCCCAAATGATGCCTTTAACCATCATAAGATGCCTGTCGCTACAGAAGTAGGAATTGTAAAGGCAGCAAGCAAATATCGCATTTGCCTGATTTTAGAGGATTTTCGGACACATTTCTTGAAACACCCTATATATATATATATATTTTTTATTATTTTTTTTTTGGGGGGGGGGGGGGCAGGGTGCGGTTGTTAGCTCACGATCGCCTACTTTCCAATCGTACACCTTACGACATGGATGGATGGATGGATGCTATGAGCGTCCCCTTTATAACGGGGCGGTGACAAGTGTGCCACCAGGCTCAAAAAAAAAAACCTTTACTCTTTTTTTTTTAGCGTTGGCCTAGTGTCTTTACTTCAATTAAAACTATTTTACTCCAGAAGAAAAAAAAAACAAATAACCTTAAGTTTTCAGCTCCGTTCTGTGCCCTTTACGGCAGAATGTCCTTATTTTTTGCCCGATATTTATTTTTGTCCTTTCTCTCTAGTTTTCTGCCACCAATACTCTAACCGTCGCTTACTTATTTCAATCGCGGGTGTGTTCAGCTTTCCATTGTCTATAAAACCCAAGGCGTCATGTAGGCTCGTGCCCAAACGTACACCTGGGTGGATGTCTCCAAATTCAATCAGAACATGCTCCGCCGTTTCCTGATCTTCCCCGTAGCACGTGCATTGTTCTTCTTCTTTACTGAATCTCCCTTTATAACTACCCGTTCTAAGGCAACAAAACAGCGGAAGCCACGCTTCCTAGCGGCAACTTCAGGCACAAGGCCGATCTGTTCGTGAGAGTTCGCAGAGCGGACAGGGCTCATGGGGTCCTGAACTGAGGACTCAACCCACGACCAGGGCCTGTCAAATAGCCCTGCGGGTTCTCTTTACTTAAACAAATGATTTGTCTTTATCACGTTTCGTTTCCCGGTATATCAGTGTACTATACAGATAAACGTAGTTACAACGAATTCCGGCAAGACGAAATTCTCGATATAACAAAATATTTCACTTTTCACGAATTCATGCCATAGAACATGAACCTCAATATAACGAAGCGTGTTACCCGTGGTTTCAATACGGCGAAGTTTCAGTGCTGCCCCAGACGAAGATCGAGGAGATAAATTGAAGTGGTTTTGCGAAACCTTATTCGATATTAGCTAGTAAGTTTTACCTGCATTTTATTTGGGTTCGCGCATGACTTTCGACCGCTGTGAAGGTGACGTCTTCGCCACCGCAGCGTCAGGCCGCGCTCGGCGGGTCTCAGGATCAAGAAAATTATTTTTTAACGTGTTATTGAAGTTAGTGTTCTGTAAGGCCGTATTATTCAAACATTCTTTCAGGCCTTTGCTGTGCGAAAGAATGAGGACATTGGCGACTATAATCTGCCTAAACGGTGGATTTTCAATGTACCGAAGTTTCGATACAACGAAGTATATTGCCACGTTTACCGACTTCGTTATATGGAGGTTTTACCGTACATCGATTAATGTTTCAGTGCTGCAATCTTACGAAAATAGGCGGAGAGGGCCAGAGGTTGCCAGAACAAATAGACGTCGTCGCCTGCACGTGCCCGTCTGAACTTGGTAACTATCCAAGCTCTCGTGCGAGTGTTTGTAACGTAGCGCTGTTTCCTTGGCAGAGTGTTTGATGTGAAGATGATATCTGCTCTGTGATCAACTGGATAACAACTGCAGTGCTGTCCAAGCGCTTTCTCCTCTGGTTGGTGATGCTACCTTGCATTTGCATGACCAGGAAACTAATTGGAAATATACTGGTACAAATAGGTATGGCAAATCAGTTATTCAGAATCCCACCATGTGGAGGAATGGCTGAGAAAGGGAAAATTGGCATCAACCCATTTGTAGAACAAAACTACGAGGAAATCCGCAAGGATTTTTCAGAAAACCTTAGAAACCGCTATATGCACATGTTAAACCTCGCGCAATGTTTTTGGTTTTTTTTAATTTCATTCGCCGGGTAGCTGTCCTTGCTAATATCATGTCTCGACAAAGCCACGTTATCCACATACTCACTTTCGCTTTGAAACATGATCATCATTGCTGCTGTGGCCAAAGTCCTCTACATGGCATAACAATAATTGGCACCGTGAGCTCTATTTCACGGTTTCTAGGCCTGTAATTTTTGTCAGATGACATGGGCACTCTGGCGAAACCTTCGGATGGCCCCTTCACAGTACTCGCCTAAAGTTGAGAAGTTGATTTGAGCCTAAGTTGAGTCCTGTGGGTCACCATCCTCTGGAAGAGTAGACCAATATGTCGGGGCACAGTAACGGCGGCAACCTACAATAGGACCACCGGCCACCTCGGTGTATTATATACTGTAGGCTCACTTTGATATAGCTTATTCCTCATCCTGAGGCTTATTTTATAGACTTCACTTTGCATATCTCGTTCAGTACTTCATATGGCTGCGGCGGCAGAGGTTGCTGTCGCAGGAATCCCTGAACAATAATTTTACACGAATAAGCAATTTAAAGATTTCTGTAGAAGGAGAGAAGAATGTTGTCAAAAGGACATATTGAGGGCCTAGCTGACACGTAATGACAATATCACTAATTGAAAGAAAAGATGACACAAAAAGGAAGTTACACAGGGAATGCTATATTTGTGTATTTCCCACTTTTGTAAATACAGGAACAATCCCTATTGAGTCATTCCGTTCGTCTCGTATGTAAGTATACCGTTTTCTGTCGTGTCTTCTGTTGCGTCCAATAACGTTGTCAGAACGTTGCTGTTAACTACCGTGTTTTTTCTAGAAACGACAAAATGGCGGCTCCGCTCTGTTTGCGAACACCTCCTTTTGAATTCTACTGCTTTAAACAATGCATACAGGCTGACGAAAGTCCACATTTTACGCATTTGCCAATCTTTCCTGTTTATCCTGCAGCAGCCCGTATTTCCTTTCTCTCTTCACTTAAGCGGGTCTCGGATGTCCAACTTGCTACGTGACTGAATGCAACTTCCGCACTTCCCCCATCGTCCTTGAACAGCCCCCTCTCCTAGGCTTTTTGCCGTTTAGAGCCGGCGAAGAAAAACACACTTACAGCGGCCTTGCGCTTCTGTGTATACCGAGCGCGAAGCCGAACGCTCCGGATAATTGCGCCAATCACCGCTACTCTCCGATCGCCCGCCGCCTAACGCGCCGTAGATCCTTCCGTTCATCTATGAAGGCGCCCCAAGGCGGGCATCCTGTATGACGGTCCAGTGTAGTTTCTTCTGAATTAACACGTCATCAGTGAACAGTGGAAGCATGATGAATGCCACCAGATTTTTACCCCGCCGGAATAACTTGACGAACGGTATGTAAACGTCGGTGAGCCTACGTATTCGCAATTTCACCTTTATGGACATGGTTGAATTGTCTACGGAGGTGAAACTTTCACGAAACGTGTTTTCCTTTTTTTTCGTGTCGTAATTGAAAAGCATGGGACAAGATCGGGGAGCACCAAAAATAGCTTCAACCCTTGAGTCAATGACTTCCGGAGGGAGTGAGTGTTTGCAAGGCAGTCAATGCTCCATGAAAAGTATAGAACAGCACATGTTGGCCGTGTTCTGTTCGAGAGCGCATGCGCGACTCTATAATTCTCTAGGCTTTACGTATATTTCGCGTACTACAACATACACTAGCGGGTCATTCCACGCCAAACGTCCCAGACATTGCGCTCGACCCTCTCCAATTGTATTGTAAAAAATTGTGGACGTTCATATCAGTGCACTATTTGCCCTCGGAAAGTATTTTTTGGAAAAAAAATTTTTCTTGTCTGTTACAGTGATTTGAATTTTGCCGTAGTGGGTGAAACATAGGTTGCGAAAAAATACTCTAAAAAATACAATACTTTACGGAACGCCTTAAATATCTGCTGTTTACTTGAAAAAGAATGCCGCTATCTTATTATCACCCATTGACGACCACTACTTTGTCCCAAGACGTGCTTTGTGGTGAAGCAATGCTGCAATTCTGCGCCCACTTTGATTATTTTTTCAAAATTCTGCGAATATTACAGACAAAATAGGACTATATCACATGGCTGGATAGTTGGCAGTAAGCGTGTCAAAAAAGTATTGAAGTCGATGACCGAGTAGTTTCGAAGTGGAAGGGGCGCAAACATTGAAAAATGTGTGAAATGCTCCACGTTCAGGCACATGTAGAGTGGTGATGCAGTCAGTGTAAAAATGCACGCTTGGTCTCGTTGGGAAGAGTAAACTAAGGAGATTTATTTCTGAAAGGTTCATCGGAGTGTTTTTTTGTTTTTGGTGAGAAACAAAAAATTATGTTGAGCGTTCGCGGCGTGCCTGGGCGCGGGCCCGTAAGTCCGCTTCACTGCGCCGACACTGTTCCTTGGGGCAACGGAAGTATGCAGTGCCCACGCGGGTGGCACGATCGTGTGCTGCTGTGAGTTTTCACGTTTCAACACGCATTCGGCTTTCAGCAGTGCCGCCGACGAAGTGTCAGGGAAAACGAGTGATGGTTCGTTTAAAATATATTATTATATAATAAAAGTAGCTAACATGCACCGGGAATACACTTATAATTCTTTTTTATGGGCAGCTCGCTTGCACGTGAGTCGCGCCATTCGTGCCTCTGAGCCGAATGGTGCTACGTATTCTTACGCTTGGATCTTCGGCAGAGGTGAACTTTGCTCCGGTGATCGCGTCGCCGAGCGAGCACGCGGCACTCGAAGGTTCGTCTTTCGGCCGCATCCCTTGGCAGCGCGTAAGATAAATATTGCGAATGGGGAGTATACTGCTATCGTGTCATATTTTAGGCGGAGAGCCTGTACAACGGAAACCGAAAGCGATAAGTATACAAAAGGACGAAGCCGCCTTTAAGGCCGCTTCGTCCTTTTAAATGTCTATCGCCTTCGCTTAGTAATCGCAAGGCGATTACTAAGATGAAAGCACCGCATGCAGCATGGCAGAAAGTTGAGTTCTCAGCAAGGTTTGAGTCTACAATCTCCCTCAAAAGTACGTGCACATTTCACCTTTTCGTGCCATCACCACTGACCACTCTTAATCCCGGGCTCACCACATACTCAGCAACAGAGGCATTTCAAGTGGCGAAGACCATAACGTCGGCAACGGAAGTAAGAACTGCAACCTCCGCAGAGATTGAAAACACAACCCAAGCTCTGCGCCTGTCGTACGTGTGCATGCAGTGACGTGGCAATGAAATCGTGCTCTGCTCCGACTACTACCCGGCAGCCTTTAGTGCGCTTCCGAAACATTCTGCCAGCCATATACACTGTTTGCAAGTTTTCAGCAACGTGAAAACTCACAGCAGCACACGATCGTGTCACCCGCGTGGGCGCTGCATACTTCCGTTGCCCCAAGGAACAGTGGCGGCGCAGTGAAGCGGACTTACGGGCCCGCGCCCAGGCACGCCGCGAACGCTCAACATAAACTTTTGTTTCTCGCCCAAAACAAAAAACACTCCGATGAAACTTTCACAAATAAATGTCCTTTGTTTACTATTCCCAACGAGACCAAGCGTGCATTTTTACTTGGACTGCATCACCACTCGACATGTGCCTGAACGTGGAGCATTTCACACATTTTTCAATGTTTGCGCCCTTCCACTTCGAGACTTCTCGGTCATCGACTTCAATACTTTTTTGACTCGCTTACTGCTAACTATCCAGCCATGTGATATAGTCCTATTTTGTCTGTAATATTCGTAGAATTTTTTAAAAAATTATCAAAGTGGGCGCAGAATTGCAGCATTGCTTCACCACAAAGCACATCTTGGGACAAAGTAGTGGTCGTCAATGGGTGATAATAAGATAGCGGCATTCCTTTTCAAGTAAACAGCAGATATTTAAGGCGTTCCGTAAAGTATTGTATTTTTTAGAGTATTTTTTCGCAACCTATGTTTCACCCGCTACGACAAAATTCAAATCACTGTAACAGACAAGAAAAATTTTTTTTCCAAAAAGTACTTTCCGAGGGCAAATAGTGCACTGATATTAACGTCCACAATTTTTTTACAATACAACTGGAGAGGGTCGAGCGCAATGTCTGGGACGTTTGGCGTGGAATGACCCTAGCCTAAGTTTGGCCCTTTTTGTGTGACAAACTGCCGTTCACACGTCAACTTTACATTTATTTCTAAAGAGAAACCATGCAGCCAGCGAATATAAGGTTTAATTGCTTAGGGGCTGTATTTGGTAGGTGCACATATCTTCCGATTATTTTTGTGGCCCTCCGCTGAGTCACATAAAGCCGCATCTCCGCTAGAAATAGAACTTTTGAGACCATTTACGCAAAGTTCGAGTCGTCAGGCTAATTCCCGCCCCCACAACCGTTGTCTAAAGGCAATCGAGATACCAATTGCCTCACATTACTGCGGAATGAATAAAGATAATTAAACTAATTGACGTCGTCGCCAGAGACGTGGCGTGGACCAGCTATTTCCTCAAGCCAAATAGCAATTTCGAGTGTTGTTGAAGTTCGGCGCAAGGGGACAGCAGGCACAGGAAGCTACTGTTAGAACAAACGTGTATGCTCTAAGCGGCAATAATTCATTCGCTCTAATGAAAGTGGACTCAGAACGAACAGTTCTTTCTTGTATATATGTGTTGTATGCGCTGTTTGAAGATCAAGCAATACCAACTAGCCGAAACCGCTATGCTTCTCAGTCAACAGACGTCAAGGGGAGGTGGAAATGAAAAACAGAAAGAAGGAAAAGTAAGCGACGCTCATCCTTGGGTTACTTTTTTCAGTCTTACATGTGTTTGTGAGCAGTTAGTTATAGTTCATCGCTAGCTTAAAAGGCCAGTCACTTCTCCTGAGGTTCTTGTGGAGGCGGTGACCTTCCAGGACAGTGGGTCTCCTTCAGAAGAGGCCGTCACTGAGGCGAACAGGCGTCGATGGGTGCCTTTGTTTACCTAACGAGCGCCGCTGACGAAGGACAACAGGCGCTGCCGTCTAAACTATCCTCGTCGAGCAACGAAGTACCTCTTTCTCAGTATTCGCGTGCGGCTTAAAACCTCGGTGCTTGCACAAACATGGCCATTGTTAACGCCGAGCGGGCGTTCTTTCGGCCCCGGTGTGAATGCCCGTAAGCAGTTGCTTAGGTTTCGAGAAGTTTAGTAATTATTATTACGCATAACTGTCCGTTTTTTGTTTCTCAGTGCGTGATCTACGCCGCAGTCAGGTAGCCGTTAAGAGGTTCCGCTACTAACCACGAGGTCAGCGGCTCGACTCCCGGAGAGGCCGCTCATATTCCGCTTTTGCTGGCGCACAAATACGTAAATGCCTCAATAGGGTCTTTGAGCAGTGTCTGTTTACCGTAGGGTAAGTATGGTAATACCGCACCGTCGTGGTCGGCGCGTAGTCTTTTTAGTCTGCAAGATCTCCATTACCCTCTTTGATCATCTCATCACGTTATCATATACAATGAACAACTCGCGTGGCTAAAACGCTTAAAGAAAGCAACGTAATGACCAAGACTGTACGGTATTTCCGTACTTACCGTACGGTTTACTGCCACTGCTAAAACACGCTATTGTCTGCGTATCCGAGCTGAGGATCATGTGGTGCTGAAAGTGACGCCTTGCTATTTAGAATGTTGTAAATGCTTGGTATAGCTTTCGGAATTTTCACGCTGCTATCTGGTAAGAGTTGGCTTTCATGTCGTTGATGCTTCGGGTACAGAAATAACTCACCGCGCTCGCTTAGTGGTTAAACTGCTGCGGTGCTAAGCGCGAGGGCTTGACTCGATTCCTGGCCATGACGGCCGTGTTTTGATGGGTGTGAAATACGAGAGCACCCGTGTGCTCAGATTTACCTAGACTTCAAAGAAAGCACTGGCTACAGAAATCATTGCGAAGTTCCACACAACGGCGTGCATTATAATCATATTGGGCTTTTGGCACTTAAACGATTCGAATTTACTCCATATTTGGACATGAATACTGTGGTGAGGAACGCAGGACCTACAGTGGCTCAGCCGAATGTATCACGGGCCTTTCTCCAAGAGATCGCGAACAACAGTTCATGGCTTCATAGAATTCAGTCAGCGAGCACTACTGACCTATGTCGAATGAGCCCGATGGTGGTACGACGGTTGGTACACCAGCACTCTGTGCTGGAAGACGGACCTACGAACTGAACATTGCCCCTCGATACTCCCTTTTATCGAAAAAGGCCCGAAAAAAGAGAAGATTAGGGCAGCTACGACTAGTGGTGAGAAGACTGAGGAAAGAGCGGAGATGGTGGCGTTCCCCCTCCCCCTTTCCCTTCTCCCCACTCTCACTTCCCTTGCTATACTTTAGTATACATGGCTGTGCTGTGCTTCAGCCCCTCTCCTCCTCCTGTCCCTAGTCCTCACTTTCCTTTCCCACCTCCTTGCTATCCTATGCTATACGTGGCTGCGGTATGCTTTCTTTCTTCCTTTCTTTCTTTCTTTCTTTCTTTCTTTCTTTCTTTCTTTCTTTCTTTCTTTCTTTCTTTCTTTCTTTCTTTCTTTCTTTCCTTCTTTCTTTCTTTCTCTTTCATTTTCTCCCTTTCTTTCTCGTTCTATCTTACTCTCTGTGTTTTATATCTATTTTTTCTGTCTTTCTTCCCTTCTTTCTCTCTATTTCCCTTTCTATGTCTTTCTCTCTCTCGAAACTAGTTCTCTCGCCCAACCGAGTTATTGCATCCCACTTGGCGCAAGTGTTTTGTGAGCAAAGAAGACCTAGCAGATGACGAAGACAGAGCGCGCCGGCCGAGCAACGCGTTAGAAGGTAGAGGCCGATCATGATGATGATAGTTTCTGTTCACTGTGCTCGGCGTAACCTCGAGTTTAAATATTGGAGGACGCTTGAGCTTCGCCTTCAAGAGTAGAACGCGATAGCGTAATCGGGCTCCATGCGCATCGCCTTCTCAACTGCTAGCCTAGCTTCGGTTCTCGGTGCATGCCTGAATCGCACCGTAAGGAAATGAACGACTGTGCCGTTTCAAACTATCCTAGAATGCCTTCTGCAAGTACAGTTCTTAAGTGCCCAAGACGCCATAGTTCTTCCTTTTGCGAATCAGCGAAGGGTCCACTACGCGTCCGTAAGGCAACACGCGAACCTACGCAGCTGCTCACTTTGTTGATGCTTTTGGAGCTGATCATGATTAAGTATGTCTGAGCGCATTGTAATGGGTGGGACTTTAAAACACCCACTTTTTGCGCGATTCACATGTTTTGACGCCTTGCGCGATTCTACGCTTCTGCCACGCAATATTACATGCGCTAAGAAGACTCCTTGCACTACATGGCATTCATACTGTGCTTTTTTTTTTCGAAGCAATTTTAAGCTACAACATAGCTCTGTGGTTGAGCATCTACATGCCACGTAGGTGGCCTGGGTTCGATTCTCACTCGGACCGCAGTTTTTTTTATTATTTATTTTATTTGCGTCTCTCTCGATTTCTCGGTCACGGACAAGATGACAATTTTTAGCTCACAACCAATGACGTCGACACCGACGGCGACAGCGACGCCGACGCCTACACCGGAAATTCTGCGAAGCGAGCTCTTTAACGCTATCGCGTTAAAAAGGCACGCTGTTAAAAAAGAAGATAGAAGAGACAAGAACTTGCCTATCCGCCGCAAAGTGGACACGAGAACTTACAAAAAAATTACTTGCATGTAAACTGCGCACCGATAACAGGAAAAAAACATGGATGATCCCTCTGTCATAGGAATCGGTATAACACGAAAGTGAAACGTGTCTTCACAGACGTAGTTGAGCGTTTGTTGCGCATTCTTTCGCCCCAAGGGCGATGGAATGAATGCTACAGCAACAAATTGTAATGTCACGCGAAGAACGGCAAGCAGCTCGAAACTTGCAACGCGCTGCTCAAGCAGAAAGGGTGCACGAACGAACATACACAGGATGAGAGAGAACTAACTGCCACATTTGTAACTTATTTCTGCTTGAGCACCGCGCTCCTTTAGCAAAAGCAGCCGCTGCAGTGGGCCAAGTGACTTTCGTGCTCTCAACGCTAGACGTACAAACCACCGCGATCACGAGATAAGCGCCCGCACAAGCGACCACGCCCTGTAGACGCGGCCGCTCGTCGCAGCGGCGACGACCTTTCTAGAGCGCTCTTCTACGCTCTTCGAGCCCGTCGCGCCATCTCGCCAGTGATAACAAAAACACTGTAACACAAATCTCTGAGTACAGGCGACCGCGCCCTGTAGACGCGGGCGCTCGTCGCAACAGCGTTTCACCATCCTTTCAAGCGCGCTCTTATACGCTCTTCGAGCCCGTCGCGCCATCTCGTTAGTGAGAACGAAAACACACTAACACAGATCTCTGAGTACAGCCACCCGCAAATGGTGTATATAAATAGCTCGCCGTTAGCATTGCGAACAACGTGCCTTTCGTGGCTGAATCGTTTCGCGCTGCGCGCTGCAGAACGAGCGGTCGTGAGTTCGATTCCCGGTGACGGAACTTTTTCCTTCTGGTTTTTTTCTTTGCCCACTGTTAGTCTTTATATTTTACGTCATATCCGTGACGGAAATACGTCAGCGGAGCCGTCGTGGACCCCGGCATAAAACACTTTCGTGTTAAAAAAAATGGAATGGGCGGCCAATGTAAAATGCAGCGCACGACAAAACTGAACCATTTTAGAAACGGGACTGTTGCCAAGGGAAAGAGGACATAGTCGAAATATTCGCACAGAAATATTGCTCGACATACGAAGAACAGTGTAGGCGTAAACTCAACACTACTTACAGTTATTACGATTTCGTTGTTTAAGCTTGCGTTCATATTGTAACGTTAGCATCTGCTCAGGATGTTTCGTAATATTGCGAGACAGCCACTGTCGTGCGATTGCCGTCTTTCGTTTAATAACATCGTAAAGCGCTGTATACACGGTGCCGCAGCTAATTTCAGGGAGACTCAAAAATATGAGGATGAGACCAAATGCATGTTGCTGACAAATTACCGGAGTAGTTCGCACTATTTTTTTCCTGTTCTGCTCAATTGCTTAATCAGGCAAGATGAATTAACCAACATATAAAGTAACGAATCCTGGCAAAAAACTCCAATGAGAAAGTTGTTCGCAAAACGTACGATTAGATAGTTTATAATTTTCTGTCTACTAAGTATTATTGTTTTTTGTTGTTTTGTTTCGGTAATTGGAAATGCCTGCAAAATTAAAAAGAAAAGAAAAATAGCGATTGGCATGCCTGCATGCTCGCCGTAATGGCAGCGCTATCCAAACCTTCCGCGTGCAAACGACCACAGAATTTGGCCGCGTGTGTCAGTGCGTAAAAGGCGCTGCGGGTATCGGTGCCATGAATGAACCACCGCGACGGAACGTTAGGGAGAGCAATCTGTTTAGATTTCGCGGGCATCAGCAGTAAGCACAAAAACACCAATCCTTAATAGATGGGAAGATAGAAATTGTCTCACAGGACGTTTTCCAAACCTATCTACCACATTATAATTCGAATCTTTCGCCCATCTTCGTTGCTAAGTTGGTTGATTTATCTGATCTAATTATTGTCACCTAAGAATGTGGTTAATTAATATGACCTAATTAAGCATTAAATTCATCAGGAAAACAGTGTCTTACTCCATGCGGTAGTCAGCAGCATGTATTTGGTCGCTTAGTCATAGAACGCGTCGGCATATTTTCAAACTTTGTGTAAAATTTCAAAATAGGTCAACGCGCTCTGTGTCACGCGTCTGCTCTACTCTCCGCTCTTCTTTCCCCCTTTCCTTCTATTTTCCCCTCCCCATAGTGTACACACTTAAACAGGTCCCTCTTAAAGTGCTAGATACAGCCAGGACTGTTTTCGTCTAGTTTCCTGGATATAGCCAGCATTTAGCAGGACTTGATTAAGAGTGTAGGGTATCAAGCCGGATGTTATAATTGCTGGTTGACCTCGCTGCAATTTCTCCGTTTTTTATCTCTCTCTTGTTTGACTAAAATTAGCAGGGGCACCGCGTACACGCAAATTGGGATATCCATACCAACTAGTTTGGTTTTCGACATTCTAGATTCTTTAAATTTGAAGCTCGCCGCGTATTACCACAGTTAACGCTCGCCTTGAGTTATTTGCGCTACAGAGCATGCCTAAAAATGGCTCCCCTGCCACGTGCTCGCTCCCTCGTCATGCATTCAGGTGGCGCCCTACGCATATATGGCTCGCTTCGCTGACCCGGAAACTGTGCACTGGATGAGCCTGAACCGCAGCGTCACCCCCGTGTGGCGATCCTTTCGCAAAGAAAAGATATTACGACGACACACGCAACTCTACCCGCCTCCGCCGCTTTAAGGGCAGCATTCTAATTATGCTCATGCAAAGCAAGAAGAGAGAGGACTGGTCAGGCCAGTGCTTCAGACTTCAATTTTTGTAAAGTATCCTCACCAGACTATCAGTTTATACAACGCGCCGGCTGGTGCATTATTATTATTATTATTATTATTATTATTATTATTATTATTATTATTATTATTATTATTATTATTATTATTATTATTATTATTATTATTATGTTTTTTATGGTTGTGTCGTTGTTGTTGTTACGCTTCTACATTCCTCGCGTTGAGTAAGTGCATTGCTGCCCTGTTGTGAACAGTTTTGCTTTTGTTTCTTAATTGTTTATTATTATTAATTTCTCTGAGTGCGCCAGCGCAAGGATGTCACGGTTGTTCCTGGGCACGTTAAATAAATTATTTATTGGTTGGTTGGTTGACTGATTGATTGGCTGACTGATTAACCACAGCTGTAGTAGTAGTATTAGCAGCAGCATAACGAATACGCAATGAACTGGAAAAGAAAGAAGGGAAAATTCAGGCTGAATTCCTTCGAATAATAGAGTGCGCCAGTAAGAAGATCGAAAAATGAGATCTCCGCCAAGCAAAATAGCGCTCACGTTGTTGGGCTAGTCGGTTCATGTTCCTTCAGAATTAAGCCACGGATGTGGCTATTTCGCGCAAAGAAAGCACAAGGGGAGGGTAAAGGGGAGCGCAAACTTTCGACTGTTTTATTCCAAATTTTACTGCAGAAGTATATATATATATATATATATATATATATATATATATATATATATATATGCAAACGCATGCGCAGAAAGCAAGGCAAACATCGAACAGATAACGTTTTGTGCAATGCAATACACATGTATAGACATGCGCAAAAGCGCAGGCTGACAACGATCGGATACCATTTTAATCACAACCTGCGATGCAAGAACGCGCTCTCTGCCTGCGAAAGAAACAATGAAGTGTCACCTAATGCATAATAAACTGATGTCGTCCCGTATATGCACCGGATTTCACACAACCTCAAGAAGGCTGCAAACAGGCACGGCGTGCCAATTGTTTTTTTCCGCGCCACGGAAGCTATCTCAGCTTTAAATGTGAACATATTCGACAGAGATCTGTCTGGCTGGGTGAAATATGCATATGCTTTGCAATATGCTTTGCCCGTGTATTCTAAATGACGGGAACAAAAAAAGTGGCTGTGGCAAGAAGCACGCAAACTCATACACAAAATGCGCCACCAGTGTTGTTTACGAATTTCCGCTCTCCTGCGGCAAGACATATGTCGGCCAGACGGGAAGGTGCGTGAATGAGCGTGCGCGGGAGCACGAGCTGTCCCTAAAAGGTAAAGATGGGGCACATTTGCCGGCCCACTGCAGTTCCGACAAGTGTGAGCCGTATCTGCATAAAATTTAGATTCTGGAGAGAAGCAGGGACACCACTGCTAGAGAACTGCTGGAAGCTTTTCACATAAAAGCACGAGGTTTAATATGCATTAGTGACACTTCATTGTTTCTTTCGCAGGCAGAGAGCGCGTTCTTGCATCGCAGGTGGTGATTAAGATGGTATCCGATCGTTGTCAGCCTGCCCTTTTGCGCATGTCTATACCTATGCATTGCATTGCACAAAGCGTTATCTGTTCGATGTTTGCCTTGCTTTCTGCGCATGCGTCTGCATATATATATACTACTGCAGTAAATTTGGAATAAACAGTGGAAAGTTTGCGCTCCCCTTAACCCTTCCCTTGTGTTTTTTTTTTTGCGCGAAATAGCCACGTCCCTGGCTTCTGAAAGAAAGTAGCGCTGCGCGAAGCCACATACAGTGCGTTTGTGTATCGCGTCTTTTCTTCGCGGGCAGTCCTGTATGTTTGCGTTGTAAGTTTTACCTCAGGATTATGTGCTAACTAGGAACAACTGAAGTTTTATTCACATTGAAGAGCAGCGGAAAATGCCACACGTGGTTGGAATCTGGAAGAACGTACGAGCGTGATGGGTGCGCTGCCGATACGTACGAGGAACGCGAAGCCCGAGTTGGTTGGTTGGTTAGTTAAAGAACTTTACTGGGGCCCTGCAAGGCGCGCGTCAGCCAAGCCCGAGTGGCCAAAGAAAACGCCTAGAAGCACCACAGAGCCGAGGAACGCCTAGCCTCACCATCGCACGCGACATATTCCTCCACTGACTCCACCTGAAGCCCCGAGTGCTTTCCTGACATCCGCAAAATCTCGACAGGTGGGGTGGAAGCGCTTTCGCGCTGCAGAGGCATCAAAGGGTTCGCATGATTAAAGGAACCGAGCTGTTTGTCACATATGTTCGTCACGCAGGACATTCAGCTCCGGTTTGTCGTTTTGCGGCTTCGACGTACAGTTTATAGCAATGGAAACCGGCACACATTTAAGGATCGCCCTCAAAGCCTAGCTGAATCCTCGTGTACACTTTTGAAATCATACAAATGTCCTGGGGTTACCCAGGTTCTTGCAGAGCTAATAATATTCACCGAACAGAAGACTGTTTCTTGAAAGTGCGAAGAATCTCACTCGCAAGAAAAAAAAAATATTTTCTCACAAACAGCATGCCAAGTCAGTTTTCCTTTAAAAAGTTTAAGCAGGGCGCCTTGATCCTCGTCACGTCGAGACGCATAATCAGCCGGATAGAGGCGTTCGTCGGGGATCGCACACCGCATGCCAAGAAGACGATAATTCCATACTCGCCATTAACACAAAAAGGTAAAAGAAAGAAGAAGCATGAAAAAAAAAAACTGATTATTGGGTCTCCCACTTAAGTGCACTTGCACAGAGTGAAGCTACAAGATGAACACTCCAAGGTGAAGTGACCGCGGAATACGACAACCCCGGAGAAAAGAAAACGCTTTCGCTTGTGCATGAAATCACGCTTATTAGCACAATTTGTTTTTCAAATGACTGGTGATCGGCTGCTGACCGGAAGGTCGCAGGTTCGATTCCGACCGCGACGGTCGCATTTTGACGTAGGCAAAGTACCAGAGGCGCGTATACTATGGGATGTCAGTCGCCCGGAGCCATCCACTACACGTACCTCGTAATCATATAGTAGTTTTAGCACGTAAACACCCAGATATTACTATTCCGAAAGAATATTAGACGGCATGCAAGGGCCGCGAGTGAGCTTGACCATGAGTCGCAATGACGCCTTGTAATAATAATTTACACTCCATTCAGCTAGGGCCTGCGCAAGAACCTGTTTCTAAAGAAATCCGCCCCTGAAATGTGCGGAAAATCCAAGCAGCTCACAAGAAAACCGTCCGCTCTTTCTATCAACTCATTCAATTAATTTTTATTAATTATGGTAACAGTTAATCAGCCGTTATCTTTAGTAAAATTCTGCTCCGATATCAGATGTATCCAATATATAAATTTTAACTTAAACCCCAACCATTTATTTTATACCAGTTTAATTATTAACGGGACTTTTCCTGAGTATTCGGGAAAAAACGGAAGTGCTAGAACGAAAGTGCTTAGAAGAAATGCAAGACTGTTGTAGCTCGGTGCTCGTGCTTCCAAACGGAAAGCAGTGACCTCCTTAGAAGGACAAAAAAGAGAAAAAGTGATGTTCTCGTATTAGTAAATTACACTTCCAGGATACCAAAACGCCACGCTTGCTGCAAGAAGACGTTTGGCCAGCGAGAAAACGCACAAATAGAAAATGCAGGTGGCGACGCCACCTTGAAGTTCCCGCCCCAGTCGCCAAGACGTCATAAATTCTGACGGCGTCAGACTAGGCCCTACGTAGTTCCTAGTCGGTAAAAACGAAGTATAATTACTTTTGAGTTTAGTACCAAGTTTCAATAAACTTCGTTGGGCCAATGTGGCCAGAATACGAAAAAGTACTCTCACATCCGTGACGTCACCATCAGAGATCTTGACGACAAATTTAAAAGTAAAACTATGCACATTGATTTTATTCGTGTACGTATAAACCTAAGATGGAGAATTAACAACAGTATAGCTTTAAGCGCATAATTTATCAGCATAAACTGATTTATCGTTTCATTTTAGTGTCCGTTTAACACAGAGGCGACTGTACAAATCGAAACCTGCGAGTTGTATTACGAAGGAAGTGAAACAACGCAAGAGCGGTACGTAAGGAAATACGAGGGACATGTCACGTTACGTACACTGCGCGTGCGCGTGGGTGTTCGGGCGCATCACGCTGCAGTGTGTCACCGGAAGAAGAATCCGCCGACGCTCTCCTCTCGAATGACACCCTTACGTCGCCATTGCCACCGTAACACCTTCTCCCAGTTTCCTGTTGCGGCTTGCGTTTCGGCGAGGCTTTTCTTGCGCGTTTCATCGAAGCGTACGGTAAAAGCCTTGGTGGCGTCGACACGAGGTGACAGCCGTGTGCAGCCGAGTGGAAGAACACAAGAACGGAACTTTGAGAGCTCTGAACGCGCGCACGCACGCACGCACGCACGCACGCACGCAAACACACACACACACACACACACACGCGCGCGCGCGCGCGCGCACGCAAACACACACACACAAACACACACACACACACCGTACGTAAAATGTCGGTCGGCAACCTCGATTCTGACAGCTTAAGTATTTGTAAAGTCGCGGGAAGCAAAGTTGCTTTCCTTTTTGTTGAAAAGGAGGATGGCAGCGCTAACAGTAAAGGCGGTACTATGTAACGCCCAAGTCAACACCAATTAAATATTGCTTAGTTTCTTTTCTAAGTACATTCAAGGGTACAAGAGTGCCTAAGCGTGATGTTCCAACCAATTCGCAACAAGCGCTAAGCAGCATAGAACACCTTTGGAAACGCCGTGTGGGCCAACAAGTGCACTCAGACGCTCGCCACGTCTTTTTCACAGCATTGAGAGGAAGTCACTTCGTAAAAGCCAGCGCGAGTAGGCACTTGGTGCGTTTTTTACAATGCGGATGGAGTGTCATGGAGTGGCTGCTGAACAAAATGTGGGTGGAGATGAGTGTTGCACGAAACTCCTCTTCACAGACAAAGCTGAATACATGGTTGGTGACAAAGTTGAATATATGGTTGATGCTGAAATTTTTTAGTGGCACGAGCAACAAGTGAAACTCTAGTTTCGCTTCCAAGCACTTCCGGTCGCACATTTCCTTCCGGTTTTATGAGTATTCAGAAAACGTGGTTAAAGAAATAGGAGTGGTACGGAACTGATGGTTCTTGCTAATGTTAAGAGTTACATTGCATGCATATAAACCCAACACCTCTACCAGTTTTTCACGCACTAGGGCAGGAACAACGGGACAGCAAGACACGCATGTCAGATGCGAATGACAGTCTTCGACCGGCAGGGCCCCTTGTTTTGGTCTTCTTCGCCGTCTTGGCTGGCGGCGGTTTGCTGGCTTAAAACACCAAGTGTCAGGATAGCTAATTGAAATTAATTGAATAACTTCACTGAAAGAGCAGATGGTTTTCTGTTGAGCAGCTGGGATCGTTGCGGCACCTGGTAGAGCAAATGTCTACCACACGCTTCTTCCTGCGTAGCCTCTGTGATCGGCTTCGGCACCAAGACGCTAGCACACAGTCAACCTAAAGGAATACACCAGGCCACACGAACGCCGACGTGTCGGTGCCACTAAAAGACACCAAAGACAAGGATTAGGCTTGCCTCCAATTTCTTATTAATAGAATACGTCGCACGGCCCTCCGGAAATCGCGCCTAATCGCTGACTCACGCCGTCCTCGTTCCCGAGCACCGAGTAGCAGTTGAACGGTCAAGAACTGAGATTGGGGTGGGGCTACGGGGGAAGTTACCGGCGAGACAGCCTAATAATGCGTATCAAGCGTACAAATTCAGCTAAGGGGAGTCCCAGCATTCTATCACACGCTCGATGACACAGAAAACAGTAGCTATGGCAGTGCGCAGTCGCAGCAACGCTGCTTGACCGGAAATGCGGGACTTGTACGCACGTGAGAAAGGCAAGCGCTCATTTCACAGCCATGCGCAACGAATGCGGTCGTTTCGTTACGCCTCTTTCCCCGCAAAGCGTCGACATACAGGTGCGGGTGCCCTCCAAGATTGCCTCGGCTTTTGTATCTCTTTAAGGGAGCGGAACCACAGGCAGCAGTTAGTGCGACTTCTCCGTCGGTAGTTCCATACGATGGGCACGACGGACGCCACGCCGCCTACAGGAGCGACGAATTATTATCGCACGTGGTTTCGTAATTTGCCCTTCTTATTTTCTGGGTCGCATGTGCAGCGGTGTCCGATATCGGGATTAGGCTCGCTGCTGACAGGCAATACTAAAGGCGGTTACACTGTCTCCGTGCCGCAGAGTGGTCCAAAACTACAGAAGGGGAAATTATTGGCACATGACTTCACTGGAATGGACTTCAGTGAAGAAAGCGTGGGCACTATAGAAGCGAATAGACTACATTGTGCGTCTAGTCTTGGCACATTATACATGTGTCTTGGCTTATTGGTACGATACACCAAAGAAAACAGTGCCACTGAAACACGGACGAGAAAAGAGGAAGACAGGACGAGCATTGGTCCTGTCTTCCACCGACAGATTCATACCTTAGTGATGCAGAACTATCGATGGTAATATTGATACTATCGATAGCTGTGTCACTATCGAGCGATCGATGGCGAAAAATATACTATCGATAGCGCCATCGATAGTAAATTCGATGGCACTATCGATGGCATAAAATCAACAGTGCGAACTCACTGCAGGATCATCTTGGTTCCCCGTGCGCATGATATATAGTGCAGCTGGAGGAGCAGGCTGAATGGCAAGAAAGTTCAAACGCTTGTGTTCTTCGCCAGACTACATTGCTGACACATGATTATAAAGCCAAATTGCTCAGCTGTAGCAGAAAGGAAGCCGTTACATGTGGTGGAACTGTTGCATTGTGTCGCCGGTTTGAACGAGACTGCCCTTTGGTGTAGTCGTTATTTACCTCCGCGTTTAATTACTGTCCAGTCGAGTGCACCACGGTGGGGCACGCACACATCTCCCCAGCAGGAACGCTAGATAGTATTCACGCAACCGTAATAGTAGCAGACGTTGAAATCTCGAACTTTATGTACCGATGATTCAGCAGAGCATATTCAGCGGCGTGTTACGATGACTTCACTTGGGGTTTTATCGCGCTCCCAGCCGAACTCGATGCACATTCGGAGGATTAACACTGCTCGCACGTGGTGAGCCTGCGCGTCAACAGCAATGACGAAAACGCGTCTAGGGCGTCCGCGTAACCGCTATTACCATACTGAAAGACGCTCTCTTATGCATCCGCCTAAGACGATTCGAAATCCAATGTCGTATTCTTTTTCTTATTCGATTGTATCGACCATCCCCCTCCCTCCCGAAAGCTTTCGCCACTTAACGTGGTTTGCATTGCCTCCGGGATTGGCCCACTTTTGACCAAGCGACGACATCATGTGACGGCATCATACTGCGACGTCATGTCTTTCACGTCAGAAATATTTTCATAACGTTTAGTAGTGCTTCCACGGGGGCTAGTTAGAGACGATGACACAGTTTTTTCGTGACAGTTGCTGTAAAATAAAAATTAGAAATAATGAAGCCTAAAATGATCCTAGCTCTCTTATTTAGCACTAATGGAATGCATTTTTGCCTTCTAAAAGCGCAAGGTCCTTGTCCGTTTCGTGTTCTTGTGTCATCGTCCTAGTTCATCTATGCAGCGCATCGTTTCACTTTACAAATATTTTCAACCTTGGACGTCATGATGGCGCCGCAGGGTGACGTCATCACATGGGGATTATTTTTTTGTATTAATTATGTTGACGCCGCTGACTCCCACGGTTACTTTTCGCCTTTAATGAGGCATCTAAGGCTTCCCCCTTAATAAAACAAAAAAAAAGCCAGCTCACCTACCCGCAGCTATCTCAACTCACTGGTCGTCGCCGACACGGCGCATTAAGAAACGGCAGACAGAAGCGGAGCTCATCAGTGCCCTCAAACCGATCTCTCGTCGCGCACTGCAGGGCTGCCCGACCTTGAGCGGCCGCCAAGTGCTTTGCAGACGGACAGATTCAATGCCGGCCGCGTTTATCCCGTTGCGCACAAAGCGAGCACGGCCGAATCGGGCGATGTAATCGCACCCTCGCAGAAGACGGGGAGGCACCTGGCATGTGGCGCTTGAAGGTTGACGTATACGCAGCGATTCGTCTTTGGCATGAATACAGAATAGGTGGTGATAGGGCACTACTACCGACCTAACTGCACTCTAAACCACTATCTTCCGAATTCAAAGAAGCGGAAGCGTTGAATACTTCGGACGATGTAACGAAACTATCCAGCTGTGGTTAGACCTGTGTTTCCTCGTTCGGTTGCCGCTAAAAGGCACAAGGTTAGAATTTGGCTACTACATTTCGGTGCCTCAGGTGTTTGAAAGCCTGATAACAGTAATAACGTTAGAATTTTACGTCCGAAAACTACGATATTATCATGAGGGACGTCGTAGTGGAGGGCTCCGGATATTTCAACCATTTGGGGTTCTTTAACGCGCACCTAAATCTAAGCGCACCGGCTTCCAGCACTACGCCTCCATCGAGATACGGCCGCTGCGGCAGGGATTCAATCCCGCGACCTTGGGGTCAGCAGTAAAGTACCACAACGACTAGACCACTGCTGTCGGTGTGCTCGAAAGCCCAATCTCAGGGCTTAGCAAGGGAGTGCGGTTTTATTTCGACCACCTGGGCTCTTTAACGTGCGGCCAAATCGAACTACACGGTGTTTTCAGTTCCTTGGCCCAATGGAAATGCGGTCGCTGCGGACAGTGCCAAAGAGGACATAATCAGTGTCAAAGAAGCAATAACCATTGAGCCGCCAACCCTGCAGGATATAAACTGGCGTCTAAGTATAATTTGAAAAATGACGCGCAGTTATTTAAGTGGACACACACAGTGCTTCTGCACACAGGCATCACAGGTGCCGTAGAATCCAAGGTGAGGGAAATTGATCTAATGCCATCCACCATGTCAAATTTCGTTCATTGTCCCGTTCATCAGCGTCGGTCTTTTACTATAGAAAAAGGTGAGATAACCGACGCGTTACGTATGCAGATTATTCAAACGACATATCAAGATACAGCGTACATTTTGATAGCTGGTGTTTGTCTTTCCTGGATGCGCAACGTTTTCTTCTGCATTTTAAAGACTGGGGCATTTATCAGCTGCAATCATCAACTTAGAGTGGATTTAGCGCCATTTAGCACGGTTTCAACCCACACGTTTGCAAAATTACGACAGGTCGTCGAATAAAGAAACTTCCCTGGAGCCAACGTCTCAAAAAAGAGACTTCTTCGTCAGCGCCGACAAATCGTCCCGTCGAAGCCTTGGCTCAGCGACATCCCCTGTTCGACGACAACCCGTCCCTTCAAGCGTCGATTTTCCCGTGAACCTGTGTCGTGTTTAAGTTTGGCGAAGTGAGTGTCGTTAAAATTATACCCGTAGCGATTCGGGCAACCCACAGTTGCTGTCTCGACGAAGGCAATTCCTCCTCCTCGGCCATTGCCCTGTTCGACTATTTCTCGCCACTTGCAGCCTCCATCGTCTGTCTTGGGTTTTGTTTGCATCTCTGCAAAGAGTCAGTCGCGCAAAAGCGCTCCAGAACCGCAACTGCGTACATTAAATCACCTTGGTTCAAGTGGATATACTTGTTAAGACGGATGTCTTAGATGCCTCATCAAACGCGAAAAATGCTGCAAAAAATCTTGATCTGATGACGTCACTATATGGCGTCATAATTACGCCACACGTGGTCAAAAGTTGCGACGTCGTCGTGCACTCACTATGGCGTCCCGTAACGTCACATCACACGATGACGTCATCACGTGACGTCGCCACTTGGTCAAAGGTGGGCCGATTCCGGAGGCAGTGCAGAACCACGTTGGGTGCAGAAAGTTATGGGGGGCCGGAGTGGGCGGGCGGTTTCGGCTTCGAGTCGTCCTAGGCAAATCATAATGCATTTTTAATTATGTGATTTCCCTCTTCAAAGAACTGGAGTGGATACTGCCAACTACGAAAAGTACCGTCTCCTGGAGAAAGCCCGATCACTAGAGTGCAACTGATGGCAGGTTGTGTATGCTTGTGCAAGGTCACCGGGAGTTTCGGCGATGTTGAACGTTATGCAAAGTCTTAACCAGCCGAGATGCAAAGCCGTCACGCCAGTGCCTTCCTAAATGCATTTTGCAGCGAGTGAAGCGATCGACACGGGTGGATGAAAGGGCCGCCCGCGAAGTCCGCGCTTCCGGTGTGGCGTAGCCGATGGTTACGTCGCGTAGCCTAAGCAACCGCGTAGCAAGCGCCCAGACGAGTCTCCTTATGTCGCGTATGAAACGAAGTGAATTGAAGCGTCCAGATACTCTCGTATTACCGCATTAGCCCTGCATGCCAAATGAGGAAGGAAGAAGAGCTTGGGTGGGGGCTAGTTGGAACATACTGTAGGAATATTTTTTAGCGCTGCAAAGTTGAGGACGAAAAAACATGGAGAACACAGACGAAGCGCATCTAACAATTCAATTTATTGAAACAAGAAGGAGAGGAAGAAAAGACGTAACATGCGAAAGAAAGGGCACTGTAGGCAAACCACGCATGAGCCAAGCATCGGTGCTATCTATGCAGTGAAACACGTGCATAAATCTAATTCAAACTTTACGTTAATTCCTGCTTCTTGTCTGTATCACTGAGGTCACTTATGCTCCGATCACTTATGCTCCGCGCAAGTGGTATTCTCGACGCCCAAAAAGCTGGTAGGCTTGTGTAGGAAAGTCAACTCCCAGAGTAGTGAAGGCGACGCCCGACATGCAGCATGTGGTGTCAGACACGTCAAAAAATTTGTAGAGTGCAAGGTAAGAGTTGTATACAGGATTCCTTTAACCTGCGGGGCATCTTACATTGGGCAGACGGGCAGGTGCCTGAACAAAAGGCTTCAGGAACACAAGAATTTGTGTAGTAGGGTTGCAATCGAAGGGAATCTCGCTCAGCACTGCTCTGATTGTAAGTGTAACCCAAATTTCAGGGACACTTCCATTGTGGCGCACAGCAAGGACAAAGACAGAAGAACTATCAATGAAGCTTACAGTATGGTGTCGGGGAAGTTTGGCGCATGTGTTAGCTCCCCATCTATAGCACTCACGGAAAGACAAGTGGCATGTTTAGCGACGCAAATATAAATGTAATCGGAGCATAAGTGACCTCAGTGATACCGACGTAAAGTTTGAATTAGATTTATGCACGTGTTTCACTGCATAGATAGCACCGATGCTTGGCTCATGCGTGGTTTGCCTACAGTGCCCTTTCTTTCGCATGTTACGTCTTTTCTTCCTCTCCTTCTTGTTTCAATAAATTGAATTGTTAGATGCGCTTCGTCTGTGTTCTCCATGTTTTTTCGTCCTCAACTTTGCAGCGCTAAAAAATATTCCTGCAGAGGAAGGAAAGAAGGAAGGAAGGAAGGAAAGAAGGAAGGAAGGAAGGAAGGAAGGAAGGAAGCAAAAGTGAGAAGCCAGGGATATTAACCAGAAACGTGTCCATTTGGCTACCCTGCGCTGGATCAATGCGAAAGGGGAATAGAAAGATGAGAGGGGGGGAGGAAAGAAGGAAATGTGCAATAAATGAGCTGATCCTTATGTGTCGGTTCCGCTATTCAATAAACAAAGATGTTAACACAGGGCCGTAGTCCTTAAAAAACAAAAATGTGCCTTAGCTGCCTTGTGGGCCAAGGAGCAATGAGGAGGGCGCTCCAGCAAATCTGCACGGACAGCGGCCGATCGTCCAGTCGTCGCAGCGCGTCAGAAAGTGTTCCTATATCAGAGGCAAATAAAAAAAAATGGCATAGCAAATGCTCTACGTTTTCTTCACTGCCGCAGACCTCACATGCCGCACTGTCGGCCACTCCGAGTAGGCTAACGTTGTATAACCCTTCTCGAACGCAACCCCTAACCAAAGCCGACAAAGAAGCGAAGCTTCACGTCTACGAAGTCAGGATGGAGATCGGAGTTCCAGTGAAGGGTTTATGTGATGGAGTCTCGTACGTCTTAGGCTTGGAGTGTTCCACTCCACCATACAGAAACTACCTGCCAAGTGAAGAAGCCGCCTTCCAGCGTCCGTGCTTGAAAGCGGACTCGGAACGGTGTGCACCACACTTACGCAACTGTGCAAAGTAATTGAGTATTCAACGTTTTCAGAAATTCTTTGCTTGCGCAGCAACAATATGTCTGAATGTGAAGCCTGAAAAGACTTCGCGTTCAAAGGACATCTGAACTGTGTTTTCTTGGTTATAATTACCACGCACAATTACGTGCTAAAGCCTAATCTCGCAAAAAAAATTAAAAGAAACGTGATCTGGGCTATAAGCACAGCGAGTGAAAGTTGCGAGGTTCTTTTGCAGAAATCAAAAGGAGTGTCCTGCAGTAAACGCATCATATTGCCACGTGGGCTATGCAGTTGGTCACTGCAGGCGCGCTATCTTTATCATTTGTTGCATCTGTTTCTTTTGTTGCACGCGTGGAACTATGCGCGCAGTGTGTCAGAGTTTAACTATGTTACTGCTTTCTTTTTGTGTGTCACTTGACGTACTGATAAGATACGTCACACATGGTCTACGCCTTGTTTTAAAAGAGCGCGCAGCACCGAGGTGCAGTGTTCTTTTACGCCTACGAACAGCCGCGCCTGTCGACGTTACTGCCGAGGAATTCGGGCACATGCTCGACCAATAAAGTGGTTACCTCCTGGACTGTTTTCGGGTTCCTACCGCACTAGTCGCAAGACTACGTGACATCTGGTGGAGGTGCTGCGGTCCCATGCCCAACTCGCGCCGTAGAAGTCGGAGCACCAGCCCCCTTCGTGCGCTTCCAGTCGACGTTGCTACCAGCCAGCGAGCAAGCCGCCGATTGCAAAATTTGCCTCCGGAGTTCGGCCCTCTTGCAATCAAGATGACAACGAATAAGGCAGAAGCTAGCATCACCGACTCAACCACGACACCGATAGTCCTCCAGCAGCCAAGAGAGCCGCCAACGTTCCGTGGCTCACCATGGGAAGACGCCCAAGAATGGCTAGACAAGTTCGAAAGGGTAGCTAGCCTCAACAAGTGGGACGACGACTGTAAACTTCGGCACGTCTTCTTTGCGTTAGAGGACTCCGCCAGGGTGTGGTTTGAAAACCGTGAAGCATCGCTATGTTCTTGGCATCTGTTGAAACAGAGCCTCCTGGAATCGTTCCCTAGCGAAAACGGCAAGGAACGCGCTGAGCTACTGCTTCAAACGCGCACACAACAGCCTGGCGAATCCGTCCTAATGTACGTCGAAGAAATGCACAGACTGTTTCGAAGAGCCGACCCAACGATGTCTGAAGACAAGAAGGTGCGCTTCTTGATGCGAGGCGTAAAAGAAAACCGTTTTCGCTGGGCTTTTACGGAACACCCCCACTACCGTTGAAGACTTCATAAAAGAAGCCAGCCACATCGAAAAGTCGCTGCAAATGCGTGCAAGGCATTATGACCGCCTATCGACGGCAACGATGGACAGCACTGCCAGAACTACTATCCCGCACGACGAAAGCCTCAGGGACGTTATCAGAGCCGTAATCCGGGAAGAATTGCGCATGCTGTTTCCCTCTTCGCAACCTCAGCTGGCGTCTCTCAGCAGCGTAATAAGAGAAGTTCACCACGCCCTCGGGACCCACGAACCGTGCGAAGCAATAGACGAACCACAACTGATGACTTATGCTGCCGCCGCTCGCCGTTCAGCACGCCCTTTCATCCCGCGCCAGAACAACCCTATGCCGCAACGTCGTCTTCCACCAGCAGACATGACCAGCCGCCCGCCCCTCGTTCCGCGGAGCTCCCCGAGGAAAACCGACGTATGGCGCGCACCGGATCAGCGACCATTGTGTTACCACTGCGGAGAAGCGGGACACATCTACCGCCGTTGCCACTACAGACAAATGGGTCTGCGCGGGTTTTCCGCCACCGCGCCGTGCCCACAACGCGGCGAAAGACCACGAGATATTGCGGAGTACCTCAGTGCCACTGAGTGGGGGCCCCGGTATTCCTCCCGCTCACCGTCGCCTGCCCGCCAACATTCACCGGAACGTCGGTCACAGTTTGCGGCTGCACGTGGCCGGTCCCCAAGCCCGGGAAACTAAAGACTGCAGCCACTGGAGGTGTGGTTGCTGTGGGCCAAATTTCCGAACAACCTCCGCCGCAGACGACAAGGATGAAAATACACGTGCGACGACAAAGCCACGCTTCTCCGAGCCTAAGTCACGAACCGAGGGAAACTATGATCGACGAATACACGGCGACGCGACGCATAAACAGTCGGACAACACGACGCAGCCGCGACCAAACCCCACGTCGGAACTGTAACGCAAGATCAAGAACGGCAGACCTCGACGTACTTATTGATGGCCGCAACGTTAGTGCCCTAGTGGACACGGGCGCTGACTATTCCGTCATTAGCGGGTACTTAGCCACTGAGCTAAGGAAAGTGAAGACGGAGTGGGATGGCGCACAGATGCGCACAGCTGGTGGTCATCTTATTACGCCGAAAGGAAGGTGCACGGCGAGAGTCACAATTCATGACGACACCTATCCTGTCACCTTTGTAATACTTCAGCAGTGCTCTCGAGACGTGATACTCGGCATTGACTTCTTAAAGGAACACGGCGCCGTCATCGATCTGAAGTCGCAATCGATCACGCTTTCAACCGACCAAGCGGTAAACCGGGACCACAGTGCTGAGTGCACCGCACCCTTGAGCGTGCTCGAAGAACACGTTAGCCTCCCGCCCTACTCAAGCTCGCTCGTTACCGTCGGCAACTACAGGTTAGAAGCAATGGATGGTATTGTTGAAGGAAAACCGGAGTTACTGCTTGACCGTGGAATCTGTGTCGCTAGAGGTATCACTCACTTCAAAAACGGGTGCGCACAAGTACTGGTCACAAACTTCACTGCGGAAAAGAGGCAAGACTGTTGCTTTTATCGAAAAATTTTCCGAAATCAGCGAAGCATTCAGCCTAATGGGCTCGTCGTCAGACCACGTGACCGAAGCACCAGAACCGGAGCTCACATTTAACGTCAACCACGAGCTGCCAGTGCACAGACAAGAACAGCTGATTAACCTTCTGCGGCAACACAAAAACTGCTTTTCGTCGTCGTCGAAAATCAGACAGACGACAATCGCCAAGCACCGCATTTTCACAGACGAATTTACGCAGCCTGTTCGCCAAAGCCCTTATCGAGTCGCGACGCGAGAACGCGAGGCCATCAAGAAGCAAGTTGACGACATGCTACGTGATGACATCATTCAGCCATCGCAGAGCCCCTGGGCATCGCCCGTTGTGCTCGTCAGAAAGAAGGACGGGACGCTGCGATTTTGCGTGGATTATCGTCGATTGAATCCGCGTTACAAAGAAGGACGTCTACCCGCTACCACGTGTCGACGACACCTTAGACCGTCTAAGTAATGCCAAATACTTCTCCTCAATGGACTTAAAGAGCGGTTATTGGCAAATTGAAATCGACGAACGGGACAGGGAAAAGACCGCTTTCGTCACGCCGGATGGCCTCTATGAGTTCAAAGTCATGCCATTCGGACTTTGCACCGCACCAGCTACTTTCCAGAGGGTTATGGACACGGTCCTGGTTGGCCTGAAGTGGCAAACGTGCCTCGTCTACCTTGACGACGTCGTTGTCTTTGCGGCAAACTTCGAGGAACACCTGAGCAGGCTGAGGGTTGTGCTCGAGGCAATCGAATCTTCCGGGCTGACCCTCAGACCGGACAAGTGTCGGTTTGCCTACCAGGAGTTGCTGTTCCTCGGCCATGTTGTCAGCAAAGATGGCGTAAGCCCGGATCCACAGAAAACTTCAGCCATCGCCGGCTTTCCGCGGCCTAAGGACAAAAAAGCTGTCCGCCGCTTTTTGGGATTATGCGCGTATTACAGGCGCTTTGTGCCGAACTTCTCCAAAATTGCTGAGCCGCTGACACGACTAACAAAATCAGACGTCGAATTTACGTGGGAAACTTCACAAGCCGAAGCATTCGCAGAGCTTCAACGCCGCCTTCACGCCGCCAGTACTCGCGCACTTCGACGAAAACGCCGAGACAGAGATTCATACGGATGCAAGCAGCGTTGGACTCGGCGCGGTGCTCGTCCAAAGAAGCGACTCCCTCGAAAAGGTCATCGCGTATGCCAGTCGATCGCTCTCGAAAGCGGAGGCGAATTATTCGACAACCGAAAAGGAGTGCCTCGCCATTGTCTGGGCAACCGCAAAATTCCGCCCTTACCTCTACGGACGGCCCTTCAAGGTGGTAACAGACCATCATGCACTCTGCTGGCTTGCAAACCTGAAAGACCCATCAGGCCGCCTAGCGCGTTGGAGCTTGAGACTTCAAGAGTTTGACGTCAAGGTCGTTTACAAGTCCGGACGCAAGCACTCAGACGCCGACTGTCTTTCCCGCGCACCCATCGACGCTGCCCCGCAAGATGTAGACGACGAGTCCTTTCTCGGAGTGCTCAGTGCTACGAATCTCGCCAAACAGCAGCGAAGCGACCCCGACATGCGCGCCTTGATTGAGTACCTGGAAGGCAAGACCTCATCCGTTCCGCAAGCTTACAAACGCGGTCTATCTTCATTCTGCTTGGAGAATGACCTTCTGGTGAAAGAGAACTTTTCCCCAAACAGGGCAAGTTTCCTTCTGGTCGTGCCTCCGGAACTTCGCACAGAAATTCTGCATGCTTGCCACGATGAACCAGCGTCAGGTCACCTCGGATTCACCCGCACACTGGCAAGAATTCAAAAGAAGTACTACTGGCCCAGTCTCGCCGCCGACACGGCGCTATATGTAAAAACCTGTCGAGATTGTCAAAGGCGCAAGAAACCCCCATTGAAGCCTGCTGGGCATCTAAAGGCGATCGAACCACCCTCAAGGCCTTTCCAGCAGATTGGAATGGACCTTCTTGGACCGTTCCCGACGTCCGCTGATGGAAACAAATGGATCGTCGTGGCAACTGATTATCTCACTCGTTTCGCCGAAACAAAACCTCTCCCCAAGGGAAGCGCAGCGGAAGTCGCCAAGTTTTTTGTCGAAAACATTGCACTGCGACACGGGGCGCCCGAGGTGCTTATTACTGATAGAGGAACGGCGTTCACGGCTGACCTGATGCAAGCAATCCTGCACTATAGCCACACAAGCCACCGCAGGACGACAGCTTACCACCCTCAGACGAACGGTCTTACTGAGCGTCTGAACAAAACCATTGCCGACATGCTATCTATGTATGTAGACATCGAGCATAAGTACTGGGACGCCGTGTTGCCCTATGTAACTTTTGCATACAACACCACAGTGCAGGAAACGACACAGATGACGCCATTCAAATTGCTCTATGGAAGAGAACCCGTGACAACGCTTGACGCCATGCTTCCAAACACGACCGAGGAAGAGAACTTTGACGTCTCTGTCTACCTGCAGCGAGCAGAAGAGGCTCGGCAATTGGCCCGTGTACGCATTCAAGCCCAGCAAAAAAGCCGACGCCCGACGCTACAATCTGCGTCGAAGCGACCAACAGTATCAACCTGGCGACCGCGTCTGGGTATGGACTCCCTTTCGAAAACGAGGCCTCAGTGAAAAACTGCTGCGACGCTACTTCGGACCATACAAGATTTTACGACGACTAGGTTCTTTGGATTATGAGGTTGTCCCCGACAACTTCACCTGTTCACAGCGACGTCGCCCACGCTCTGAGGTGGTCCATGTCGTCCGCTTGAAGCCTTACCATGAACGCTGCTACTAACACACTAATAATCGACTTCTTTCTTTGTTCATGTTAGATTTCGCACCATTTTGTCTTACAATCATGTGTTTCATGTTTAGTTACAACATCGGGACGATGTCTCTTGAAAGGGGGGCAATGCCACGTGGGCTATGCAGTTGGTCACTGCAGGCGCGCTATCTTTATCATTTGTTGCATCTGTTTCTTTTGTTGCACGCGTGGAACTATGCGCGCAGTGTGTCGGAGTTTAACTATGTTACTGCTTTCTTTTTGTGTGTCACTTGACGTACTGATAAGATACGTCACACATGGTCTACGCCTTGTTTTAAAAGAGCGCGCAGCACCGAGGTGCAGTGTTCTTTTACGCCTACCAACAGCCGCGCCTGTCGACGTTACTGCTGAGGAATTCGGGCACATGCTCGACCAATAAAGTGGTTACCTCCCGGACTGTTTTCGGGTTCCTACCGCACTAGTCGCAAGACTACGTGACAATATTCCACTCGGTGCGAAGAAGCATCAATTCTCAAATGCATCGCGCGTGAGGTGAAGGCCGCCTTGAGAGACGAGAGAGAAAGTACTCGTGAATTACAGGTGCGTAGTTGTCCTTGAAAAAAAAAACGGACAGGGCCTGAGTGCCGTTCCCTGTGAGTGTTAAGTGCGGGGCGTCACCGCAGTTTCACGGCACGGCGCCTCTTCGCGTGTTAAAGGACGCCTCGATGGGAGCACGTGATCGCCATCCTTGACGGGTTAACGAGGACTGATCTTACCGTTTTATATTATTTTTTTCGGGGCGGATGCGGTAAGGACGACGCAAGGCATCCGTCCTCCAGCTAAAGGAAAGGCGACATTTCCAAGAAGCAAAAAAAAAAAAAAAAAAATTAAAGGTGCAGGTGTGGAAAGGTCTTCCGTTTCTGACGCCTTCCACCATATCGCGTCAGGGATTTGCTGAAGGCACCACGCTCGTCACAGTATTGCGCAAAAGGAGCCAGCGGTGAAACTGGGTGTTACCCGCGATGAAATGGCTGTCCCCACAGACAAGTGGGAATGGCGCTATGAAATGAAAAAGAAAGTGGCTACGAAAAGAAAAGTTTAACGACTGCGAAGCAGTAAACGTGTCCCGCACGTTTTCAGTAGATGTCATTCCTTGCAAACTAAGACCTTTTTTTTTATTATAGTATCTGTTCTTTTAGCGCATTAGTGCCGGCACTTGTGAATGGAATAGTCAGTTCCGCCTCCACCCACAGCCAGCCACCGACGGCGCAATGATCATCTCTTCGATATTCCGTAGAAAACGCTCTAAATAAAAAGACAACGATGCAATAGTTGGAGCACGTGATGGTCTGACGTAAGTTTACGAAATGCTACGGCTTCAGTGGCATATAACATCTCAGATTCAGCCAAGGTCGGGGGCGTTCGTGAGTAGAAGGTGCGATGAATCGAAGGCGCCGCCATTAAACACGTGTGGCGGCGAGGCGGACAGCGGCCAGAGATATCACAATAAAGCACGCGAGATTCCCAACACTGATATCGCTTTGGGCAGGAAACGCTTAAGCCTCGTGCACGTGATCGGGCACGTGATGCAACTGCTTGGCGGAGTGGTCGGCCGCACGTTCGTCTATACGTTCGGACACCGGCGAGAGATTGAAATCAGATTAAATATGTACGAATAGACACCATCACGTGCCCGAGAGAAGAGGCCATTTTGTCGCGTGGCACGGGTTCAACATATTTCCCTTGAGATGATATGGGCCTATACTAAGGGATGGTTGCGGAAAAAAAAACGCTGAGAGCTCGAGGCCTCGCCGCCATTGGAGACGACTCTGGAATACGTCATTGAAGATCTGAGCAAACAGGAAGCGTGTGCGCCGCTCTAATGCGCAGAAAATGCAAATTTGGGCGCCACAATTTCAATATAGTGACCAATAATCTTGCGAGGCAAGTAATTTATTATTTGTTTTCCTTTTTGTCTCTCTTTGGAGCAATCAGAATATCTCTGTAGTTCGTTTCTCGACTGATAAGGCTTATGTCAATTCTGTATTTCTCTCGCGAACTAGACTTCCTACCGCCAAGTTTTTGTCTTTCTTTTTTTGTTTCTTTCCCCAAATCTTGCACCATAACCCGCTCTGCTTGCTAAACGCGCGGAGATCTGCGCGGATGTCTACAAACGATGCCAACCTCAAATCAAGTGTTAAGTAAAATTTGAAAGAAAGACCTTTAGGCGTTAGCTTCCTTCATATCCGTGTTACGACATCGTGCCTTCTATGTTACTTGACGCATTTGCGGACAGTAAGGAAATTTAGGCTTAATACATTCCGTTTGCTTCCTTACCGTCCTCAACTGCACTTTCCATTCTTCGCACTTACTCAGTAACTCTACTAGAGCGTCGGTTATAGCACTCCTTGGCCAAAAATGCCCTTGCGGCATTAAAACGCATTACTCAATCAAGACCACGGTGCTACGCATTACAAGCGCCGCCCATCTTAATTCAACATACTCCCCATCTCTACTACCCAATAGCGCCTGGTCTCGATCTCCATCATCTTCTTCCCGTTTCACGTGTATTTTTCTTACCCTCACTCATTACGCAATACCTAGATTCTTCTCAAGCTTGCATGTCTAAGCCTTTTCTATTCCCTACATGTTACGCTAGCGCAAATGCACTACTTTGTGTCATACACTGGAAAGGGAAAATTTGATGCCATTTTCGCTCTTTATGGGATTCGGTACGTTAGCTCACAGTCACAAGATGGCATAGCCGTGCTGAGTCAACCCAATACTGATGCCTGAGAGCACGATCGGGCTGAAATCCTGCATAGCTGTTTAAAGTGAAAAACGCTCCTTCCCTACTGTGTACCGAGCGCAACGAAGTTGGGGATACAGACAACTACATCCGGCCCTGCAAGCGCTTTTGCCCAGAAAGGGAAAGAATCATGGACAACACGAAAAAAAGAAGGTTTCCTTACGATCGCTGTGAAGAGGCTGTGTTTTCCAAAGGTGCGCGGATTATTCGTAAGGAGATATCTGGTGTTCGTTTTCGTCTTATACGAGAGACTGGTCTAACAGTAATGTATGGTCAGGAATACTGCATAGAAAGAGTCGCTGAGGCGGTGCGATTGGCGACCAGGTCTGCCAGGCTGACACCACCTGTGGCAATCGCCACCACCTCTGGAAGCTAAAACCGATATTCTATAGGAGTTTGTAACCTATGGCACGATGACGTGTTATCGAAAATGACTTCGGCGAGAGGTGATTGGTGATTGCAGTCGGCTTCCAACCAACCTGACGTGGACATGGTACTGGAGTGTATCAGTCGACGAGCCGTACAAACTCATGGTACGAAATCTGTAGTTCACTAATGAGGAGCGGAAAATTCAAGACTCGTGTTATGAAGGTTGACATTTGATTCTGCGTTCCGAGGCGTTCTACAAATGAACTGCGTGCGTACAGAGACATGCGACACGCTTTTCTCCACGACGTTTATCACACGGTGACGACAGCACGATTTTGTTTACCTGCTAATACGTCACACACCAATTCTAACTAAGTGAACAAGTTGGTCTGAAAGGTCAAACCGTCGGGCCCTACCAATGATGACACCTAACAGCAAAAGCAGTAGACACCTTTTGTAGTTAGCGGTCGGAGACATCTGCTGCAATAATGCGAAGTACGCACGCCAAAAGATCAAATCAATCTTCAAGACCTGTCAAATTCCATGCATGTGATCTCTTGCGACTGATGCAGACATATTCGTCGAAACTTACAATAATTATCGCTCGAAAACCAAGCATGATGATTCAGTAGGCCTTGTTTACACTACTGTTGCATCTGTGAATATCACGTGCTGCTGCTGACGTTGCTGCTAGCGTAACGATGCACTCTCCGGACAGCAATGAACCTACTTGACAGGGTTCCGTATTTAGAAGCCACGATTCTTGGCTCATGAGCACGCGTCTCGAAGGCGCGAAAAGCAACGAAGGCATTGGTAGTGTACCCAAAAGTATGCAGGTCTTTTGCAACCGCATGCAGATTTGGTGTGCTCCTCCAAGTGTGCACGCGATCCCCTATCTCTCTTCCATTCTACTCTCTTTTCGAACCTTTCTCCCACCACCCAGCGCGGAGCAGCAAACTGGACATGGGTCTGGTTAACCACGCTTCCATCACCTGTCTCCCTGCATCTCTGTACAAAAGATGTCGAACACTCCTCAGACACTGGTGCAGGCATGCCGTTGCCTTACAACCCAATTTAGCAATGAAAATTTCAAGTTGGCTCCATGGCTATTTTCTGGCTACTTCAAGCTTCCATTTGGCGCATTTACTAACCATTTCGTCTATTATTCAATGTTAAAACGTCAAGGAAAACTAAAAATATCATTTTTTCCATGCCTTTTCAAGCTATTTGACGCTTCAGCTTTTGAAAATCAGGCTATTTACTGTTCAATAATAAAATCTCTACTCATAATATCGCTATTGCTCAATTTGGCTGCAAATTTGGCGCTAAATTTATACAGCGTGGCTATTCTGCCTACCTTAACTTGAAGTATAGCTCCTTTTCAAATCTACCCAACGGCAACCCGGCACTGTAGCTACTTGCGCACAGCTTCTCGTTCGATAGAAACATTTATTCTGGCTTGTCGCATTCGCTAATGGCATTTGACACTATTAACAATCACAGCGTAAACTATTTCTTTCCGCACTTAACCTTATGTCATGATAGTTGCGGGCAGTGAATACGGAAATAATTCTTGTTCATACTAAAGCCCGTTCTTTCCAGACAACTGCTTCGCATGTTATAGCGCACAAGGAGAAACTATGTGCCATTATTCTCCGCCTAAGGCACGGATGGCTTTAGCAATATGCTCGCTTGTATAGCTTAGCTGTTATGGTCTGTTGTAATAAGCTCAATACGTTCCGAGTTGTCTAGCTATTTCGCACATTTCCCGTGCAAAGCGTTCTTCTATTTCAAGTGCACGGCACCCGCTCGGCAATTACTCCGACAGGGGATTTCTCTTGCTCCAGGGGAATCACCGCAAGAGCGCACCTGACCGCTGACCGCGATCGATTCATTGTTGGGAACTCCGACATCAGTTATTACCCCGTTACACGTCAATTAGAATTTCCGGTAAAAATCCCTTATTCAACTTCATTTCCAAGCCACCTTCCATTTTCACTGCTGCAGTCAATGGTGATGGCTCGTCATTATGGAATCGTTTCCTGGAAGCTCGCTGTGGTGCAAGCTTGTAATTCGAGCTAAACGTGAATGTGGGATTCCACTGCACGTGAGGTTGAGTACGGCCCCTGTTTTGTTTTTATTTCGAAAGTCTGCCCTTCGGCATAGTAATTAGTGGTGTCAGAAATACATATGCAAGTTTGCTTCGTGTATAAAGTCCTCTCTAGAACAATGAACATGCATAGCTGAACGTACATGAACGTGCATGCACGTGCATAGAACGTGCATAGCTTAACGAAATATTTGCGGCGCAACTCAGAACAAAGAAAAACCACAAAAGACAGGATAGACGCCCTTTCCTTTCTTCGTTGGTCTTTTCGTGTTTTCAGTGGCGTCACAAATATTTCGTTGAGACCAATACTACATAGACAGCAGACATAGACAGCTCGACAGCTCGTCGTGTTTTTCTGAAAGATACTTTACGGACGCCTTCAGGTGCCGCGCTCTTGGACTGATAAATTTGCCGTTTTCTATTCGTATTATTTAAACAAACATCACCAATGTAAACTCATACGCATGAAGAGGGCTGGGCCGGTGCATTCGACGTTTTATTACCTTGTTTTTCTTATGTCCGGGCATAGAAAACTGAGAAAACATTCGTTTATGAGCCCAAGATAGCGTCGCCCATACATCCGGTCCTTGAACTTGCAGTGAAATGTTTTGTTACAAAGTGAGGGGACACCGAATTCATTTGACCACCTTTGGTTCCTTAACACATAAAGATATGTTGGCGTGTTTGCGTCATGCCTCGTCTAGAAATATAGATAATGGGAGAGAAAAAAACACTTTATTTCTATAACGTGGCGGCTGTACAGAGCTTCAGTCCAGAGAATCGTTGGTGTGACCCATTAACGCCGCTCCAATGAAGTATACCGTTTACCATGGCGCTGGTAAGGCACTTGCACCTATATTCGGCCCCTTTGGTCGCGGGAGTGGAACTCGCGTCCTCTTGTTCAGCAGGGAAACTCCATTACTGCTATGGCACCACGGAGGGTAACTAATGTACCGAACGATAAAGGTCATTTACGTGTTCTTCGTTTCAACAGACAACATTGTTTTTCCATTTTTTGACTAAGATAAAGCTACATGAGATATGTGTCCAAATGCTCCTTTATTACCTGACAGGGTGACGCTGAGAGAATTATAACGACTGAAGGATTGCAAAACTGAAAAACGGCCGCGGCGTTGTAACCACTACCTTCTTATTTCTTCTTATAAGTTGTGGACATTTACATCCATTTACAAAAGGATAATTTTGAATCGATATTTCTCGACTGGGGTATGCACGTTTCGGCAGTCCTTCCCGATATCTACAATGCAGCGCTCAACTATTTTCAACGTCATTCAATCCACTCTTTCCGCGTATCTTCAGAAGCACACCAAAGGATAAGCGGTTTCTGTGCGTCACTCTATTTGTTTATTTTTTTATTTAGCACATTACCTCAGGTGCTGTGTTCTGGTATGACCACTTCCGGCGACTGTGTCGCTTTGAGTAAGGCGTAATCTCTCGTGTCCGATGAATGAAGCGACTACGTGCACGCCTTCCCTCAATAAGCCAATCAGCACGCACTCAAAGCCATACTTCCACGATATCTCCGAAACGGATCGTCCTGGAATGCGTCCTCAGAAGACGAACGGTGGGCCTATACGTGGCCTAATTTTCCTATGGCCAGTGCTACGCAAGCGAGAAGCTTCACGTCCCTACCACTCTACACCACCTGGACGGAAATGCCTTCACCAGCTGCAAAATCTTGGGACAATGGGAGTGCGCGTCACAATTCCGAAAGGCAACGAAAAGGCTGCGGCAGTTTTTTTTAAAATACTGGACTGACACACAGCCTGTGATTTCAAGCGCGGAACTGTTGTTACATCGGCGAAAACTGTAACCTTTGTATAGTCCTCCCTAAATTTTCTTCCCCTTTCTCATTGCAGCGTAGCCTACCGTGCTTCGCCTCGATCTGCCCCGGTCTGCCCCACTGTGTGAGTAAGGTGTCACCATTTTGCGGTGTGCCTGCTACAATAAATAACGGCGTGACCAATGGACGTTTCACTGAACCACTTTTGAAGTGAACTTTTTAGACGTCTGCGAAATATTCTGAACAAGAATTACTATTACTCCCTTATGGGATGTCCTAATCCCTGCCATAGTATGCAAAGGCAACAATCACTCACGTACAAAAAAAAAAAAGAAAGCCGAGGTAAGCATGAGCCCCATTAAGGCGCACTGCCGAAGTCGTGTCGCTCACTTATCGCATCGTGATAGGATACTGCGGATTTCACAACTACTCCTGCTTCGCAGTAATTTATTCGGCGCTTGCTATTTCCCCGCTAGAATTCAGCGCCAAATGCCACTTCACATCCTCTCTACTGCCTCAGCTTCTAAATCTCGTTTGACGATGCTCCACTTGACAGGCGGAAGTGCGGTGACGTCTCGCAGTAACGGCGTGCTCATGGCACATCCTGCAACGCCTTTTGCGATGCGTCTAGCAATAACTGCTATAAACTACGGCAATAATGCACCTGTACTTGCGGATGCCTTTCTGTGGCCGTGACGGGAAAGCTAAGCAGTAAACGAGCGCAAGCAACTGCGTTTACTCGATATAGCTGCGAGGCCGCGTTGATATCCGTGCGAGCTGGTGAACAGCGAAAGGAGACATTAGTCCTCTTTTTTATTTTAGTGACTTACATTAGCGACTTTCAGTACTCCGTACATTGCGTCCTTAATGGCTTTAAGTACTCAAGAACGACCCCTTTTGCATAACGTACGTGCGCAGAAATTCAGCACATGCGCGTTATGTAAAACATGGCGTTCCTGCGTACGCAACGCCGTTACGGACGCTACCTACGCAGCACTAAAACTCATCAATAAAATGTGACACGTAAATCCTAACTCCATACTAAATCTGCCTCGTTTTACAGCGAAAGCTGTTATGAGATCACAAGGGCCGTTTTTGTCGCTGTAGTTGTCCGCCGCCACCGGTGTCCGTAACCACTATCGCACGAAATAAAAAAAAACGAATAAAAAAATATCCGGGATGGAACGAGGTTCCAACGTGGGTCCTCTGCGCGGGGCCCCACCATTCTAGCTCAGAGCCATGCCTGTGTTTGAAACTGCTCTGCATCCGTCGCATCAACACAGTGCACATAATGCCTTACAGATTACACCTCGCTTCTCCGCAGAATGACGAATAATCTCATGGTGGGTGCTTCCCAACTTCACAAAAATTATGATTTGCGGCGTAGTGGGTACGTTGCTAGTGTACTTCTATTAGTAGGCACGAGAGAGTTTACACGGGCTCTAGAAATGTCGCTCTTCCAGCTTTCGCTGTGACTGTGCTGCGCTTTCGCGCAGGCCTGGTGTTTTTTCTGTCACATGATTCATTAAAGAGGAAGCCTTCACATGTTGAAGCTATCGGCTCGTTCACTACGTCGTTTGAGAAACAGAAAACGTTGCAAGACCGTGTCGTACTGCACAGATGCAACAACACGAGCGCAAATGCGCCACCCGCTCACGCAGAAATTTGGTGGAAGGGAGCTAGCGGTAGAAAAATTTCAGTGGACAGCTAAATTTTTGTTGGTGTTATAACAGCAGCCAGACTACACTGATAAGTATTAAACCATCTTTAGTCAACAAAAGCCACCAAAATCTACTAGTTAACCAACCGTAATCGAAAGTAGCCATCGTTTAGCCAGGACTTGTCAATGTTTCCAGTGCTACGCGAATGCTGGTAGTATGCAAAAAAAAAAAAAAAACAGTATTTGAAGTCACGTGACATATCGAGGCGCTGTTCTTCGACTGCACTGTCTTCAGGATCGGTCCGCACATGTTTTTTCATAAGTTGAACATATTATCTTGCAGAAAATTGTGGGCGGAAAGCAAGGAAATCGTTTGTTTCCTTGACCGTGGAATCTCTCAACACCTACCACGACAGCTCAGAGTCAAGAGGGAACGATGGTTTCTGGCGAACATAACACATAATTAAATGCAATAGATCGTGGCATAATAGAAAAACAAGGCAAAGTATAAGCGGTAAAGAGACAACATGATATTTCCGCCTCATTCAAGTGTACCATTTGAAATTGCCCGCAGTGATTTAACAGGCGGCTACAAGAAATCTTTTTTTACCTGGTTGGTACTTGCTGAAAGATATGGACCCGTATTTACAATAGTCTTATGCTAAAATTTTTCTAAGAGGATATTTCAGCCAATCACGATGCGCGACATATCATCAGCGAAGGCGGATGACCAATGGAAAATTGCACTTACATAATAGAAGTTTTGTGAATTTGGCCCATGGTTTTTTCTGCAACACACACACACACACACACACACACACACGCACACGCACGCACACGCACACACACACACACACACACACACACACACGCACACGCACGCACACGCACACACACACACGCACACGCACACACATACACACACATACACACACAAACACACACACGCACACGCACACACACACATACATACACACACACATACACACACACACACACACACACACACACGGAAGGAACAAGGAGACGGCACGGGCGCTGAAATGAAGAAAAAAACAAAAGACGTGAAGGTGGTAAGAAACTGCATTCATCAGTGTCGAGACAGCCACGACGACGCTAGATGCTCAAAACTACACGGTGTTTTTGTTACGTGCACTTCACGGTCTGCTGTGTTTTCCCTTCGTGCATTTACAGACCGGTTTATACCTGTGTAAATCACGCATGTCTACGGCTCGGCTGGGCTGCGTTCTGGCGTACACAGTTGTACACAGGCGGCGGCTTTTGAGATTACGCGCCCAGGCACACGTAACAGCTGTAAGGGGCACCGGCTGGCCAGCTTGGGCGAGTAGCGATGTCTGAATTTTATTTTGCCTTGTTTTTCCTTTATTTCTATCGGCACGAATGAGCTGTCGTACCATTTAGTAGTGCGTCGGACGTTCGCCAGGAGGGTTGATAAGGCGCCGACGTTCTCCTCGTAAAGATTGACGCATGCTCATTCACTGTCGGATACTTGCCGTTATCTGTAATGGACTAAAGCGAACTGGCGGGGGAAAAGCACTATAGAGTCGAATTGAAACGTCGCTTTTATTTGGAAGACGTGCTTATCGCCATGCCAGTCTTCTTGGTACGATACCGTGAAAGTCATATGATACGGTCGCCGTCTCTTAGTACACGTTTTATCTGAAAAGCTTTGTAAGCCAGCTTCCTGGTGTCGTTTGCTTGATTACGAAGTGTTTGACCACGTGGTGCGTATATTGTGAGAACGGTCTCTTCTTTCTGTGGTATTTTTTTATCACCCAGGTGTGTGATCATCAGGCGACAGATCAACCGACGTGCTTCGGTGCTTTGAATGACACGAGGCCTGCCGATGTCAGTGACACTGGAAATCACGTTCAGTAACACTGATAGTTGGGCAAGTTGGTATGGGTTCACGATTAAAACTCCTCATCCTCGTGTATTCTTCGTTTGTATATCGTATCCGCTGCGCTGAGTTTAAATCATGCCGATGTCATTCAGGGAACCGTTGGCCTTCTACGCAGCGCCGTGGTGCGACGGCGTGGTCTGAGGCAGATGAAATAGCATATAGTGGCAATTATCAAGTGTCACCGCACCTGTAGATTAACGGACATCGGTTTAACATCAATACACTAAAACTATTACGTGTAATTGCGAAGGGGCCGGACTGAAGGAACTTTACAAGGACAAGACGCCCAGCACAAACTATTAGTTTTCGACAAACTATCAACTCTTGCTAGAATGTGTTCACTATGTTGTATTTGTATTCAAGCTCTAGCCTGGTATCTTTGTTTTGTGCAATAGCGTCCCTATATTTAATAAACTAGCCCACTGCATAATTTTCCCGAATATTTTTCCATCGAAGAACACTTCGTTCAGTGAACGTGAGAATCCTGGATAGAGGACGTTTTTTTCTCCACTTTTAGCACGACAGACATATTGGACCTTGGTTCATATTTATCTCCGAAGGAATCGGCTGGCGAAACTCAGGGGTAATGCGTATCTGTCGTGAAAGCCCTTGGACTGGCGGTGAGCATGACTGCGGACAATGATGTTCGCTTCAATAATGTTTCCCCGCTTCGGACACAACGCTTCCAAAGAGCACCATTCCGGTCTCTTACATTCACAACCGCATTGATATTATAAAGCACAATCGTCCGCTTTCTATGCTCAGTTACATAACAAACGTTGCGAGCGCCCTTTCAGAGGTAGTGAACACACGCTCGGGGCACCTCTTATGCATTACTGTACGCATACGCGAATATTGAACATTGCGGATGCAACAGTCGTAACGGGGGTTGCCTAAGCAATAAAGCATCGCATTAGTCTATTCGAATACATCATTTATGCTACAACGTATGCGTGTTGATCCGCTTTCATTTTCTATTCAGATATTTCTCGACCCGAATAAACATAGAAAATTTCTCCCTAACATTTATCGGGTGTCATTCCCAGCCTTTTGTGTTCCTATGTTTGTGACTGAGATGGAATGTAGGTCGTTCAATCCCCGTCTATTATTCTAGCTCGCGTGACTACCGGTGTTCATTAGTTTATCAATTAAACTTTGTTATAAAGAAGTTTTTCTTATACAAGGTCCATAATATCCGGATAACAGATCGGTGGAACGGGAGGCAGTAGGTTACGTCTATAGATATCTTTGAGAGCCGCCTCTACGAATAACATAGAGAGAGAGAAAAAAAATAGGCGATAGCTTGAATACCAGGAAGACAAGTGTTCGAACGAAAAGCAACATGTATTCCACGCAGACAAACCAAACAAAGTGCTGGAGGGAGAAACAGCGATCAAGCGTCAGGTCTCGAGCAACACGAAGCCATCCTTCAAGATCCGATGTTCAAGTCGACTTCCTTTGACGTCAAACACAAGTAGCACGTCTGACTGAGACGATCCATATCCACGCACAGTCTGACCCGTCTGCCGCCTCCCACATCCTGCACTTTCCCTTTTTGGGCTCGACGGGTGACTTGTCTTACGGATTTGTCGAACCTGTCACAAGTGCAGACCCCGAAGTGGCATATTGCACACGCCGATGTGCGCCTGCTGTCACGCGCGCATTGGAAAAATGAAAACAAACGGGGCGATTTTTTGCGCGCACTCCGGTACGTATGCACGGGTCCGGGACTGCCCACGCAGAGAACGTTTTCATCCTCGTTTGTTCATCACCGTTACGCCGACCCGCCCTTTCCGTGATGAACGTGTACCGTATATTACCGCGCGCAACAAGAAGCCAAGTGCCACGGGCACCTGGGCTTGCCAACAGGCTTCATCAAACATATAATCCCTCCCGTTTTTCGCCAGCCTGCATCCTTCACTTCAGCTTCCGTCAATATACTTCTAAGTTTTAATAAGAAATGAGTCAACGAAGCAACGCGAGACCATGAATCAAAATGCCAGGATTCGCGATAAAAAGCACTGTACACATATAGAGCACGCATTATAAGGGCTGCATAGCAAAATGAATGCAAATTGAAGAAATGATTGACGAAAGGATATTGCAGAAAAAGCGAGAGAACAGAAAAAAAATCAAAAAGAAAGATTACATTTTAGGCAAAAAATTTCGTTTAAAGAGTAGATCACGCGCTCTCGAGTATTCGTTGCAGCCCACTTCTCAAGCATATCGTGGACATAACGGCACGTGCAGTGGACAGTTACATATGGCATATTGCAATACGCCTTCATGCGAACCCGCCACTCAGGTGGCTGCCGCCGAAAATTGTATGTTTTTTTTTTTACGTTTGCATCTGCAGCTGTCCCGAGTGATAGAGTCAATACGAAAACTACCATGCGCGAGGGGATGGGACGGACTCGCTATGTAAATAGCTAGGCTTCAGTGACAAAGCAAACAAAGCAAGCGTGCCGTATGTTTTGCTTCATACGGCGCAACAACGCGTATTCGCGAGTGGAGTTCTTCCGCAAACACTGACAGGAAAAGGGCACAGCCGGTCATTGTTAAGAGGGAGGGCGATGCCGATACGGGCGTCGCCCTCCGTCGATTCGACCTTTGTGCAAGCGAGTAAAAGTGAGATCGTGGTTATACCTGCTACTCCACTGCTGACCACGAGACTGCGGGTTTGTTTACCGCCCACGGTGACAATATTGTAATGATTTCTGCATCATAATCTGCCCCAGAAAGGTTGTAACTTAAGTACTGGAGGGGGTCCAGCTCAACTTCTCAAGCCATCACCGGCCCCTCTCACTGCCATGTATTTATGTTATGATGACTACCACATTTAACAGAGTGTATCTCCACGTTCACAGCAATTTTCTTGAGCGAGGCTTTAATTACCTCTTTGTCGCATATGTAGCTGCCTCTGGCTACTGTAGTCTTCCGAATTACAGAATTTCGATGTCTGGTTATTTGCCACTACATCTCCACGTGTCCACACGTATAGACAACATGAGTCTGTGCGCAGCCGGACATGTACCAATGGGGAAGGGGAATGTTTTGGCAAATATAACGTATATTTGAAATCTGCAAGCAAAACCAGAGATTTGTAGTGAGGAATTTGTCAACAGAGACAGGGGAATGTGAAGTGAACAAATTAAAACCAGAGCTTGCACCGATCGAGATGCATTGAACTTGGCTCTGCAAAGCATTAAAGGAAGCGGCCATGTATGTATGTATGTATGTATGTATGTATGTATGTATGTATGTATGTATGTATGTATGTATGTATGTATGTATGTATGTATGTATGTATGTATGTATGTATGTATGTGTGCGTAAGTACGTGCGTACGTATGCATGTGTGTATGTACGGCACAAAAAAATTTGTGCCGTAACGTGACGTCAATATGACGTCACATGATAACGTCATAACATGACATCGTCGCATGCTTAAAGGTAGGCCGATACCGGAGGCAGTGCAAAACAACGTTCGGTGCTGAAACCTCTTTATTCTGTTTTTTCTTCGACTAAGAAGAAAAAGGATAAGATGGCGCTCGCCTTCTAGTCGTCCTAGGGAAAAGCATAAAAAACCGCATGACTTAATTGTTTTATCTTGGTGCTGGCGATGGCACTACAGGGAAAAAGGGGCGCCGATGCCCATTCATTAATTCGTTAGCTGACTGCCACGAAAGGCAATGTTGGAGTCGACAAGCATAAGAGGAGTGGTTGAAGCCAAATCCTCGGTCACATGCCTCGTCTGCCAAACCTTCACTTTACTTCTTTGTTGGGTGTCATTACTGATTCCCACCAAAAAATGAAAATAATGCACGCCCAATCGGGGAGTGTTCGAGGCTACCGTCTATCCGACAAACCTGCCTCTTCCGCGTCGACGCGGCTGCCAGTAGTAGGACTGATCAACGTTCTTTGGTGATGCGCGCTTTTTCCTCTTCCCAAGCGCGTGGTTCCTCCGTGGCATCTCCCATCCGTCGTTCCAACACGCATTGCATCGAAGGCCACCATTCCACGGGAGACACTGAATTCGCCGAGTATCTCGGCGCAAAATCTGTGCGTGACGCGCTCCGCCAATGCTATGTCTATCCTGCTGGTGCCAACAAAAAATCGTACATTGAGATTTATTATTTTTTCTTTCTTTACCCGTCTCTGTCAGCCCATCTTAACGTAAGGCTCCCTGATGGGGCGTGGCGGCGACAGTGAGTCGACGCCAGAACTGGTCTAATCCGGATGTGCACGGTTCGCGTAACCGTTAATGCTACCTTCCCGCTTTGGAAGGACGCTTTGCCGCTGGATCCCCCCTCCCTGTAAATGCCTTTCGCGAGGAATGACCTTCAAGGACGTCAGAGCCGTTCACCGTCTTGGCACTGGCGCGGTCCACGTGAGAAAGTTCTCTCCTCCCGCGACGCCTACTATTAAATCTCGGCAGTAGACGAAACATCGTCCCAATGTATATACGTATACCAGTGCGAGGCCTTGTTGACGACTGTCGGCCTTCGTGTGTGTGCGTGGCGAGCTAAGATTTCCCGTTTCGATTCGAGGAGTAAGGTGCTGCTGCGATTTCGTCAACTCTGGAAGCAAAGCAGCGCGCAACTTAGATTTATTAATTATTGATTGATTGATTGATTGATTGATTGATTGATTGATTGATTGATTGATTGATTGATTGATTGATTGATTGAGTGAGTGAGTGAGTGAGTGAGTGAGTGAGTGAGTGAGTGAGTGAGTGAGTGAGTGAGTGAGTGAGTGAGTGAGTGAGTGAGTGAGTGAGTGAGTGACTTCCTTACTCATCAGTAATGACCTACTGAACGAATGACCGGTTTACTGACCGGTCATGCGCTGACCCAAAGCTGACCGACTGAATGACCACTTGACTGGGTCGTCACTTTCAGACCCAGTCAACGACAGACAGGCCCGACCACTGATGCCCATCAATTACCTATGAGAACCACCTGTATATTCATATTGATCATCCAGTGCTTTAGTTCGCACGCGCAAACTCTGAAAACGGACGTTTTTCTAGTGAAGCCTTATTAAAATGCGACCGCTGTTGCCTAGAAGCAAAAGCGTCACCTCAAACTTAACAGCGGGGCTCCGCAACCATCGATTCACAACGGGATGCCGAGAGGTCAATGGTCACCATCTGACCTTCCGATCTAAATGACTAATTACCAATATAGGAGTGTGGTGTACCAGGATAAACACCCGCCGTGCATAGAACTCCGAACTAATCGAACAGCTCGGTGTGCGTGTCGTGATTTATGGCTACGGAGATGCCGGAGCGATTTCTTCTAAGAACTACGAAGTCCTGGCGACTGTTCGTTGCTAAGCGGTAGAACATGTCTATATTTATCCATTTTTGTTTCCAAACGTCAGTTCACTTATTCACCTTTTTTGGGCCTTGACTGCCCCAAGATCGAGCGAGTAAAACCACCTCCAAACTTGACTAGACTACAGCTGTAATTGTAATAGCCGCTGCGTGTACCAGTCAAACCTTGCATATGCGGTAATATCTCTGTGTTTCAAGGAAAAAGGTTATACTCAAGCAAATTACCGAAAGCTCCTTAAACCACAGCCTGTGACCAGTATTCTGCATAAGCATTGGCAGACATTCTGGTGGCAGGTAATAGAGCCTTAACAGCCGAAAAATACATTCTCTGTATTTTGTCTCTGTGTGTGTGTGTGTGCGTGTGCGTGTGTGTGTGTGTGTAAGCAAAAAAAAGTTCATACGAGAAATAATACACTCTCCAGCCACTTATAGTCCAAAGTTGCTAAAGTAAAACTTCGGACTTATTACTGGTCAGTTACTGGTCAGTTGCCTGACCAGTAATTGAAGCCGTGCTTGCGTTGTTTAGCGCGTAATACCCGACCGCAATCATGATAGTGCCGGTTCAAGACTATGCTGATTATATTTTCACGACCAAATGTATAAGAATATCTGCGTTTGCTATTGGAATCAAAATATACACACGGGGGGAAGGGTAGTGCGTGGATTAGCACGAACAGAAACACAACTAAGGAAAAGAAATACCACTGTGCATTAGAAAATTTATATAACGACTTAAAAAGTTTAGCGCGCTATTACCAGCCCGACTTGCCGCCCTTAACGTATTGAAGTAATCGGAGTAAACCATCTCAAAGCTGTAGGCTTGTTCTCTCAGGCAGACACGGCCAAGTACGATTTGCAAAGTGATTCAGATCAGCGTCCTGTTAAGAAGAGACAGCTCGAAACTAAATTAGGCATAGCCTTCGCCGTCGTAAACAGTTTCCACAAATCTCTCGGTGAAAACAGACTGCGTTTTGAGCGATAGCGCCGTGATTTAAGACGAGCCGTGTTGGCGTCCCCAAGATGCAAATACTCGCAAATAGACGCCGCTTACTGCTTCTCTTAACGATAAGCCAAACCGAAAGAAGGTAGATGTGCTGTGTAGGACAGCGACGGTTACCGAGAGTACACGATTGATAGTGCTTACCAGGTGGCTGAAGGTCGTGTTGGTCTCTTTGTGGTGATGGAGAGATCTCACTGCACCGGCCAAACAAATTGCAATTGGCGTAGGGTCTACTTGTTGTGAAAGTGTTTCACTTGCGTTGTCCGTCACAAGCTCAGAATAGCGCGCTAGCGAGGGGAACGTGTGTAAAACAGTATGCACTCACAGCAGCCGTTCGTGCTGGTGCTTATTGAATGCTCTTGACAAGGCGGAGATTGAGAAGTTAAGATGCCGTGACTTAGGTTGCCGTATAAAGAGATGCTTTGACAAACTTCCCACATTGGGGTCGTTTTTGTTTCTGAAAGGAAGGTCACAAAATAATTGCGAATCATAGAATTTAAATGTAGCCAGAACTGTGAACAGAAATATGTTCTCTATATATTCTAGTGTTTCACTGAAATTTCCGCTATCGGAGACTAAAGGGGAGTCGCATGGCTAGTTTAATTAGCGGCCATGTAAAAACGTTTGCACATGATGCTGAAAACTTTCTTAAAGCTTTTATTTTAAACAGGTCACCCGGCGAGATCAAGCGAAATAGCACCTTTCATAAAATCCAGGGCCCGTATTGACTAAAATTTATGATGCTAAAATTCTTCGTAAGATAATACTTCAGCCAATAACGATGCCGGACACATCATTAGCGAAGCCGGCTGACGAATGGGAAACACACTTACGAAATAGAAGCATTGTGAATTCGGCCCTGGTTTCACTCTCACGAAAGGACGCGTTTTCGTGCTTGTTTCAAACTAAGCTAGTAATTCTGGAAATTTATATTTTCTTATAGTTTTTCTTTTTCGTGCATTTACGATTTAAACAGTGAGCGGACATAATGCTATCGAAGGCTTTTCACTAAAGCGCAAAGCGCTGTCGCTTGGCATAATATCCACTACGAGTGAACACTGCTGCATCTTATGAGATGCGCTACATGTTACATGTCCTAAAAATAATTAGTAGAAACCTATAAAGAACTACCTAAAGTACAAAATACCTTTATTTATTGTTAAAGCTCAGTGCCATAGTTCCTAACACTGCGGAGCGTTTAAATTCTGGAAGGGTATATATAGACTTATTCCACTAACTTTTGACATAGTATCTCTTGCGCAAATATCTTTGCCACGAGCGAACTATCCGCTCGTGATAAACGGTGCACATCGACGAACACGGCGATACGCTGAGTGCGTTGCACTCTTCATCTATACCTTCCCAACAAAACGGTTGCGCGTCCTCTCCATTTGATCACCACGGATGCATTTCAGAAATGTACCATCTTCCTGATGAAGGCACTGCCGTGCAAGCGATGTTCAAGAAACATCGTCCTTGATGCACTCCACAAGATCGCAACATTTCGCTATTGAAAGGAGCGGCTCTAAAGCATCCAACTCCATCAAGCACTCTGGGGCTTGATATCCGCAGTTGCATAATTGAATGTGCAATTCAGTTCTAAATGGCTGTCGAAATAAGTACGCATGCCTCACTCGCTCCTTCAGAAACAAAAAAATGACTGTGTTCGCAGCTGAAAAGCAACCATCCCGGCCTTCCGAAAAGTTTGTGAGTCGAAACCCGCGATATTACCTCGTCGTGAGAACGAAATTTCCCGGTATTTCACTGCTTTCTCCACATTAAGCACAATGCGTGCGCCCAGAAAAGCTCCAGCTTGCAACATTCATCCCTAGCCTCGCGTCATCTTTCATCTCTCATGTAAGCATTGGGAATAAATAAATTAGTGAAATCGCACATTCATTCAGCAAACTGATCCGCATGCCTTGCTGAAAAGTGCCGTAAAGGACCATGAAGCAGAGGCAATCACAATGGTATGGAAACCGTCGAAAAGCTTTCCGTCCAACGACGCCGTTAAATAGGTCCTCTAGAAGGCCTTGGCTAACTTTTACAAAAAAAGCGCGAAGAACTTAAGAAGGAAGTCGACTTGTCGGGCGTCGTTCCCAGCTGTACAAGCTGTACAACGTCCGAAGGGCATCGTTCCTAGTAGCGCGGTCACTGTTGCCAGCGCTTTGTTCCGTCCGCCCGCCAAAACACGTTCGTTGAACCGCTCCAAGGCAACCGCGCTCAAGGGAGGCGGCGTGACGGCTTGTGCATCATCGTTAACACCATTACGGGACAATGGAGCGGCGTTTCTTCGCACGAGCTTCTCCTCGCCCGGTGACGCAAGGAAAAAAGGATTGCGCTCTCGCTGTAAGCAGGCAAATCGTTTTTTTCTTTTACAACACCCGCCAACAAGGTGATTGTACGCTTTGATGCGCTCGCCGAAGAGCGGAAAGTTAAATGATTGAGTAAGGAGCGAAAGAGAGAAAAAAATGAAAAGGTTCGTGACGCAACGGTCATCGGATCGTGCCATGTCTGTCACGATGCGGGAAGAAAGAACAAAAAGAAAGTTACACTTATCAAAGCCGCATGCAACACGAACTTGCAGGTACACAGTGAGCGGTAACATTCAATGTGGAATTAACCAATGTTGTTGAGCAGCACTGATATTCGCGGTGCCAATAACTGTGTCCTCTCCATTGCGATCACAAAGCTGCTTTTCGTGTTGAAACCTTTGGACCATGTGGTCAGTGACCTGCATGCTTCCTGATCTGCTATGAGAAAGACGTCCTCTTTTATTCTGTTGGTGCATATATCTTTAAAGAAATCTTTCGCTTTTTCAATGTACTTAGATATGTTCCATGCTACTAAAGAAAATATGCTGTGAGAAATTACAAGCCCGTGTGATCCATAGAAGGCAGAAGTTCAGGGGACGATGAAGGCTTGATGAGATGAAGAATCCTTGAACAGTATGTGTCGCTAGAGCCAACGTTTGGACAAGTGGTGTTGCCTTCTTGTCACGGTCTTTCGCGTGTCGTCTGCCGACAAGACAGTTTGTCGAAACGTTGGCTCTAGAGACACCACTTGTGCGAAAATTCCTCATGTATTGAAGCCCGAGTGAGAAATTTTATCTGGCACTGCCGAGGCTGTATTCCGAGACGATCTCTTTAGGCGACGGTGTCAATTTGCCTGACGTAGCGTCCGAGATGTGCGATGATTGAAATCAGCTGCTACATAACAGCCCACCTTCCTCTAGCCAGCCAATTATCGCACTCTGAAGGCGACATCTGCAGTAGTGATCGTCCCAGAATGTGGCCCCTCGACAACGCTTTATTTCTGCTACTGGGAAGCTAATAAAAATCATTTACGCATCTAATGCCTCTCAAGGCCATGACGATTTGTGGGCGCGCGAGTACGTGTATGTTTTTAGGAGTGCGTCGGCCATTGTATAAACATGAAAAAATATATTAGAAATTTCATTCCAGCTGTTTATTAATCTTTTTTAGTTAGGGGAATAAGCCCAGTATATCTCAACGTTGTTTGTTCGACATTATTTCAGTACTTATAGTTGGGAGAAATTTCGCGCAGTGAGGTCGCTTTATAGATCATTGCGTTTGTTAGCATGCGGAAAATATAACAAGAACAGTAAAAACGTCCACGCAAGATGTTTCTAAATAGCCGATAGTTTGTTTCGTTTGCTTTTTCAATTATTCTTTAAAGAACTCGTGGGTTAAGTTTTCATGTGCTTTTATTCAAATAATGTGCTCTTATTCTACCCTGTTTCAACTTTCAAACTTTAATGCTCTTTTCTAGTGTAACATGTAGCCTAGCGAGTAGTGCCCACACATACGTGCTGATATATTGAGCATAGTACAGAACTAGGCTTTCAAATGGGAGCCATATCGAATCGCACGGTAAGCTGAATTGCCCTGGTTTGTTATCAGCGAAGCATCGCCAGCTGTCAAAAATGGGCTTTATCCCATCTACCCACTATTCTACTATCACTGGATCTTTGCTTCGCACAATAAATTCATCTTGGACTTCATGTAACGCAACCCGTTTTATTGTTCGTATAACATGCATGCGCGATGTTTCAAACCTTTTATAATTGTTATATTTAACAAAAGGCACGTACGAGATACCCTAGGGCTGCTTCCGTAAAAAAGTTGCTTGCTTGAACTCGAATATAACAGCGTGGCTGAACGTATCTTCGGAATCGTTTCGACATAATGGGCATTCTTTTATAGAAAAAAATTGGGAATGCTTCTGATGCCGTGATACCCTGACAATTACCTTGTGTGTACATAGTTATTCCATATTTGATGACTAATACCGGGGTTACCCGAGGCACTGCCGGTCGCGGTTAAGCCCAATTGGGATCACGTTTCCGAACAGTGATTGGCTCCCTTCTGCAAGCAGCGCACGGCACGCCCGCAATTACGAAGTGGAGAAGTTACATGCATGTTGGCAAAAGTTTAACTAGCACGCTGTTCACGCTGCTCGCAATCTATGATGATGCTACGCGCAAGTTTATAAGTATGACGCGCAGCGCGTGTTCCCGTGAGAATTTCACAAAATGAAGCTGGTCTGTTCATTTTAACAGCATTTGACTATCTGAAGCTGGACTGGCATCAGGCAATCTCTACGCATCAAGTTTGATCTGCAGCTTCAAGTAAAATCTGCTTCAACGTTTAATATCCGTACCACCTTGTTGGCTTGCATGTTCCAAAATTACTCTTGCCAAGTTTACTCTTGCCAGATACTCCGTATCTGACAAGAACTCTGTCGATTCTAGATAAACTCCATGCATGGCGCACTGAATTTATTGTAATTTATTCTTTTATTTGCAACTTATTTGTGGCTTGAAGACTAAGCAAGAGGGAAGAACTGCGCTCATATTTCTATGGTCTTCCTTATTCAATATGGTAAATTTATTGTTCATTATTAAAAAGTCTACTGATAATACCGCATCTGTTAAATTTCGCTACAAATTTGGCGATAAAATTAAATGACATGGCTACTTTGGCTACATTTAGCTCGAATTCTGGCTACCTTTCAAATCCACTCAACGGCAACCCTAATTACAGCTTCGAAAACGTAATCGAATATACTAGAAAATTACAGCAAAATGCAATTGATTACAAGTAATCGATCACTTGCAACACATAACGTACAACTCGGATTGTTGCTTAATAATGATTCAGAGAAAGAGTTGATCAATTGAACCATAATCGATTAATTGCTCAAATACAATAAATTATAATCGATCAATTGTACCATAAATGATGTTCGCGTGGGTAGGTCGTACGATGGCGAAAGTTAAGCCTGATGTAGTATCCGTACAGTGATTAATTAGCCTTTTCGCATTTCTTGCATTATGTTGTGCTTATTCTGCTGAACTGAGGTGGAAACATCCAGTACGTTTTTGTGTGAAAACAAGCAGTGCGGTGTAGTGCTATCACAGGCGATACGTCGGTCTCACATCCGATGTCATAACGAAGTAATGTGCAGATCTACTGAAATATACAAGTTTTGCTCAATGGCACTGAAAGAAGAAAGCGGGCATTATATTGCTCAGAAATGTTGTAGCAATCAAAAGAAAACCGCTCAACATTTGCGCTAGAACTGTAGATATCTATGTGAACTAACTGATGTCGGCACTCCTGGCGTCCTGTCTTCTCTGTCCGTGTATCTTGGCCCTACAATAACTTATGTATCTTGACACCAACTCGCCCAAGAAGAAATCTTACTACTAATTGATGTAACATGCTCCATTCGTTGGAAACTACTCACCCACGCTTTAGAAAAATTGACCTCCGGTTGCTTATTTCTCAGCTACACTATAATTATTTTACCCAGCAATACCTCACCAGGGCATTTTCGCGCTCTGCCATTATTTAGACCCCTTAGAAAAACAACAAAACACAGAAGCAGGAGACTTGGCTGACGATAATTAAGGGCTGTAGAAAGACTGTGGAAGATGGAAAGCAGAGGAAGAAAACATTCACTGATACAACACATATTCTAAGGAAATAAATCTTATGACGGGATAGACAATGCTCATCTTTTGTATTTGTTATTTCCGCTCCCTTGGGATATGCTTGTCGCTTCGTACGAAAATAAAATCTTGCTTCAAAATAGTGCTCTGACCATGCGTGTTTTCTTTCTACGTCCTCGTTAAGTTGCGCTTACTCACTATGTGATGGAATAGACAAGTTTTAGCTACATAACTATGATCCAGTAGCGTAAATTCATTCTTCTATCCTCGTCAATGAAATATTTCGTTATAACGTTGGTCTTGTGATGTATGAAAGGCTATTTCAACGAAAAACTGAAATGAAAGACACACTCCGGCGGGTATTAAAGTTGAGTATAAGCTGTACGCACTTGCCGACAGAAATACTTTTATTTTCTTCGTTAAAACAACAAGTAAACGTTTGCTTGCTTATCTCAACCTCAGCGTTAGTGAGACGCTTTTATTTTTGCAGAAGTATTGTTCTTGTGTGGAGTGCCGGTGTGGTGTGAACAAAAATAAAATGGTCTCTTACAAGATTGTAGGCATACAGTCTCTTGGCAAAAGCTCTAGGAGATCACTGTACATTCTCTGGAAATGCATTCTTGGCTACACCATAATGTCCGTGCCAAGCCAATGGGTCGAGAGATGAATTCTTTAAACGCAACAAGAGAGCGAAGTTTTTAAGTCACGACGATCTTGGCTTCTTCAGACCTCAAAAGTACGTGATGAAAAACGTGTCATCATAATTATTAAATCGGATTAACAGGAATATTTCATTGTGCCTTCGTTCAACTTTGTCGCTACTGCTCTTGTTTTAAGGCTGATAACTGGGCAAGTTAGTATGTATCCGTATTAAAAACTTTTTTAGCGCGCACAAAAGAAGTTTAAATATAGATGCTGTTGTTTGCCGAATAGCTACCACAATAACTCAAACAAAACTGTTCTTTCATCGCTTTGTTTTTACAACAGGTAAGCTAGTTGATGGTTCTCTTGTCTACGAAATCAGGCCAGCAACACCACAAAGTATTCATGATAATATGAATCACAGGCATGATAAGTCTTCAATGCAAATAAGTTATTCAAACACAAATATCGGTGCACATATTTTAATCATGGCTTGGGTTTAGCTCGCCTGCTAGGTCTTTCTCTCAGTGTAGAGTTTAACCTACATTTCCATTACCTGATGGATCGTTACACTCTAGAAGGCAACGTTGGGCGGGTGCGTATGCTTAAATGTGCTAATTACGTCTCTGAACATGTCCAAAAAGGCAAGTGCCTGGATAAATAATAATTATAGCTGTATATGTTGAACTAGGCATGCGACACATATGTCATCTTCGACTAATCGCACCGGTGCGCCCTGATGCGCCGTTTCGGCCAATCGTCACAGCGCCGGGGCGCCCCGGTCCAGTTTGTCGAAGACACTATCAGTATGTGAAGACCTTTCGTTTGTCTCCTGCAACTACTATGTACTAGGGGTCTACGGGCTTGTGCAAACGAATAAGTATAGAGAAAAACTTCGCATTCTTTTGTGCATTGCGGGACGAGCATCCAGATATATTATTGTGTTGAAGGATTCTTAGGTGGGTTGGTTTATGAACATCGTAGCAGAGCAGCGCCAAAAACGGGACAGTGAACACACAGGACACAGCGCCGTCCTGTTCCAGGATGATTGATGTGAAGATATTTCATTAAGGATGTTCTACATCAACTGGAAATAATATTTGGATGAAGACCAATTCTCGCGTGCGTTTGCGGCCCGCCAATGTTTGTCACGACATTAAAAACTAAGGTTCGCGTCCGGGAGCGTAAGAACTCAGCCAGCTTTGTGTGAATTGTTAACATATGAAATTCTCCATGGGTACTCAAATGCGCGCTTTTAGATGCACTGATGGCGTACTTTCCGCAGAATCTTACCTGATGTTTATTTTTACACGTTAGCAATACGTCAGCAAATTAGCACGATTCGTGTAAGGAGTCTTTGCTGGAACGCCCGAACAATGAGCTCACGTTAGTACGCTACATGATAAATGCATTTTGACAAGTAACGAATCTGCTTTGAGGCGTGTGCCATTGTTTCTATAAAACGTTAGATGTGTTTCGTCTTCATCAGCGACACTAATAGGAATTGAATCCATAACTCTTCTACCCCCCGTGGATAATAATACTGACTCTTTAGCTACTTCTAGGAACAGACAGGAAGAAGAATTAAGTGTGTGTTCAGGATATATACGTGCACAACGAATTCTAGCACGTTGCCTTGCTCAATGACTCTCAGCATATGCTAATTATTTGGGTATATTCGACGAATCACCTCACACGTACACATAAATACACATTTCGCGGCGTTATGTTCATCACACAGATGAATTAGTGGTGTTGAGTGTCCTTAAAGTGAAAAATATGGTGGCGTAGAATTTCCGACCTAGCAGGAATACAGAAACTATATTAAAATCCAGCTGATAAGAACACTTGTAGCGTGTCTAAAAACCTCATCATAGGGAAAAAAGAAGCTGCTGGACAAGATACGCTGAATATCTTAAATTTAAAAAAAAAAACGCGAAATCTGTATCAGCTTTCTTTTTTTAAAATCGCAAACGTTACAACGCTGTTGATTCGCCACAGGATATCACTACAAGGTAGGGTGTGGAACATGAAGCCAATGTGGATGTCTCGATCCAAAGACTAAGCGAGAACTAAGTGAACGCAAGTCTCAGTTACCTTTGATCGAAGCGAAGAGAAACGCTGAAACGGGAAGAGAAACTTCCCGATGACGAGGACGCGGGCGTCGAAGACAGCTGCGGAACACCACTGCTAGCAGGGTCTCACAAGGTCCGTTTGTCCCACACAAGTCCACTACTGGCACAAATAAATCTCCTCACTTCCAATTAGCGCGATCTCGAATACGCAGTTAATTAACTGCACAGTTGGATCCTCGCAGACCACACACGCTGTCCAGTCAGCAAATCCGTCTTAAGCGCGAAACCGCAGAAGAGTAGACCTCCGGAGGCTGACGGCCAGTCGGGTTCTCCCCAGCGTCGCTACAGTTCGTCTTAATCACAGATTCAACGAGGATCGGAGTGTATCAGCGCGAACGGCGTCCAAGGTGGGTGCTTATAGCTTCCCGTTCGGAGGAAAGGGAAAAGGCGGGCTTAGTGAAACAAATGAAAAAGAAAGAAGGGCGGAGAAAAAAAAAAAGCGGTTCGTCGACGAACCGATTGGGGCGCGCGCGAAACTGAAACTGAGCGCGCCGTGATCAGCCGCCGCTTTCACTTGAAACACGTCCGTCGACGTCTGCAAGTCAGACGAACGCCGACGAACGACGAAGCGGTAGCAAAGTCGTCCTTCTCGCCTACACAGCCTCAGGTAAAATGAGAGAGGGTTGCGCACCGCTGAATATCCTCGCCGACTTCTCCCGTTGTCTGGCAGAATCCTAAGCAGCGAACGTGCCCGAAGGCTGGAGGCTTGTGGAGAGGGCGTGCAAGGGTGACGAGAGAAGAAAAAAAAATGTGCCGTTCTCGCTTTCTACCCACTGCCGTACGTAAAGGGGCGTCAGCTGTGCTTCTTTGTGCGTTGACTGCTCCTGCTGGCCTTCTGTTCTGCTCCTGCTCTTCTTTTTGGGGTGCAGCCGTGATCTCCGCACTTGTTATCCCTTCCTCCTTTTCGCTCTCGCTCACTCTCTCACTCATGGAGCGTTTACGCGACGCGTGTTTCGAACGCACCGCTACGCGGTTTTGTGACTGTCACCTGCCCTCCACGTTCTGGTCTGCCGCAGGCATCAAGACCTGCGCCGCAGACTGGAAGTTAACGCCGCAGTACACGCCCGGAACGTTGCGTGGCAATAGGCTTAAAGGTCAGCGTTCGTGCCGCGGTCGGGGCTGTCAACGCTTCGATGATGAATTGTTTTATCGTGGGCTTTACGGTTAGGTTTGGACCACGTGCCGTCGTAAGCGTTCTGGTATGGTTGACGTCACTGTGCACTCCAACGCAACTCGAACGTATACGTTCGCCGGGACATTCGCGCGCAATACGCTCGTCATCACTGCATTCTGAGTAAAGGCTGATCGATCAAAAGAAAGAGCTGCGGTGTTTGTGCCCGCCATTAGCCCAGCTCAGAGTTAAGGACGAGCGTGTTTGTTCTTTGTGCACCTTGGTACAAAAGCTGCGATGGTGGGGAAGCTTACCTGACCTACACATCGCTTACTTTTTGAACTTACTAATTATCGTTGCAAAGTTATCAAGATGTTTTCTTTTTATCCTGCTGCATATCCAGCCACCTATTATGTAGTTGAACTAAAAAAAGCTTTTCCTTAAGCTAATTAAGGAGCATTCTGTGAAATCTGTAATTCAGTGGAAAGTCATCAGCACCATAATTCACTGCAAGAAACGAAAATCACTGCTGCAAACGAGCGTCAATTATAGCAGCGAGGTATCTGTTCTTCGTCAATGCTTTTGCATGAAGAATTCGCCCCATTTAGCGCAATGACAAGCACATGCTCAAGTGCCTGCGTATTCCGAAGGGTATCGTGAGATTTCTGTAGCGCCGTTTGGGGGTCTGTCAGTTAGTCTGTTGTCACCTGTATGGGTGGTAAAAAAAAAGTCCTTCGTGCCCTAAACCGTGCTTTGTTCTTTCGCATAGCGTTAAACGTGTAGCTTGAACAGTATTGTACAAACAACGAAAGCCAGAAACATTGCAAGATTTGTAGGATTAAACGACTCCCACGGACAATCACGGAATGAAACGTACACATAGCACGCGTTAAATCACAGTCATGTTGATTCTCCGAAAGCGATAAGAACCAAGAGAAATATGCTTAAGCCAAGTTAATCTACTATTCAGGAAACACGATAAGAAAATGACGAAGACTAACTGTGTCACTTATTCTCAGCTTTCCTGACATTGGATTATGTAGAGAGACGTGGAAAGTCCGCCCAGGTCTTGTGCGCGAAAACCAGCGAGCACGAATAAGAAATAATAGGGCAATCAAATCAACGTAAGTAATCCAGTGACGTCTTGAAACGATTATATGCAGGAACGTTTGCCTTGTGTGTTTGGTTGTGCTATTTGTCTGGCGACAAACGTGCGCGATGGGTTTCGGTCTAACGGCAACGCTGACGTGGCAATGCAATCGGTGTACTAATTCACCATGGTATAAAGATAACACAGCACAGCCGATATCTTAACTCCTCGTATTCTTCTTCGACTACCCCCTACCCCACTTCTTTCCGCCTCTAAAGGGACGGACAAGCAATATTTGTGGTACCTGTTTACTTTAACACAAAGGAAAGCTTACTGTTATGGCGTGTGTAATCACGGAATAGTGACCTGCAAAGCGCTGTGAAACATGTATAATCAGAATTTTTCGATTTGCGACTACTATGATGTCTTAAGCACACAAGAGATGCTGGAAACAGCGGGAGGTGAGCGCGAGAGCGGTTCGTGTTTGTGCATTGCGGTTTGATGCGCGTGCACTCCGCGCGCATGTGTCGCGGCTCGACATGTTCCACTAGTTGGCGCGAAGGCAGCGCCGCATCAACTCATTTTACCTTGTAAGCAGCACAGAATAGAGTGGAGATGGATAATAACATAGATACCTGAATCTATATCACTAAATATGGCGTGCATGAAAGCATCAGACTACGTACAGCAGACGGAACGACTCCATAGCGGAACATAAATGTGCTTTCTCTATACAGCTGCGCGACATATCGGTTTATTGTGACCTTTAAACTTAAACTAAAAATATAATCCCTCTCAAATCGGGAAAAGGGTGCTAGAATCCGTCGCTATAATTGGCGGTCTTTTCACTTCCACCAGTATCTAATCGCACGTTCTGGCCACTTTGACTTTGGGACCTCCTTATGTATACAGTATTCGACTATGGGACCGCCTAATATATACTAAACAGATGTAATATTCTTGTATTTCTATTAATAAAATTCTGATTCTGATTCTCACTTGTCGGTGTCTTTAAGTGCGCTTCAGGAGTACAGCGGGCAACAACGCTTTACACGAGCACCACGGGAGGGACGACTTATTGCTACTTTTCGTTCTCCGGAGTGTTCCGGTGCCGCTCTTGATAAACGTCATCTTATTTTATTTTTCTATTTAGCCATTTTACGTCTCACTTAGCCCCCTTCTAACCCCCCCCCCCTTCTTCACTCTCTCCACACTCTCGTCCTTCTCCCGGCATGGCGTAACGTCCTCGTCCCACTAGACACCGTGCATTCCTGCTCGCCCACCTCCGCTGCAAAGTAGTCGAAGCGGTGTTCCCGGTTCTGCCTTGTTTCACTCTTACTTATCATTTCCTTTTTTTTTTCTTTTGCTTTAGCGTTTTCCTTCAGCTGGCTGCTCCGCTACTTTTTTCACGGTCAGCCCTTCCCCACTCCTAAATGCCACGATCGCTGCATTCAGCCGAGCTCCTTCTCTGAGCCGTAGCAGTGTATTCGCGCTTTGATCTGGCATGCGTCCGACATATCAGCTATCGGAGATGTTTCGTCACGGAGGGATAACTCTTCGCGCCGAACGTCATTAGCATTTCCGGCTGCGTTATCGCTGCATTTCCACCCACTAAGCACGTGTTGGCAAGCGTTTTTTTCAAAAGAAAGTGACATCAGCTGATTTCGCAGTCCGAATGGATTTCGGCATGCATATGGACACTTTAAACAGCATGTTTCGAAATCTCAATAGGTAGTTTTAGAATAAGATGCCAAAAGCTTTCCTGCAGCAGTCGCTTCCGTTTGTTGCCACTGCGCATGCGTCATACGCTAATGTCTTGGGTACGCACGTATCCTTTTTTTAATGGCGTACGTACCCAAGGAACGCGAGGCGTGGGTACCCAGTTCTAAAACTTTAATATCTGCTAACCATAACGCGATCAGCCTAAAGGGAGCCAAGGTGTAACATTTAAGTATGGGTTAGTGGTGAGGTGGTTCATACGGCGAGATCCCTAGTGGTCGCTCTGCCACCTCGTCTTAGGTGTCGCTACTGCTAAACAGTGCGCTAGAAATTACCATATTTTAGTGCAACTTTCTGACTTCAATATTGCGTGCCTCATTATTTTTGGCGCAACAATTTTTTCCCATTAGTAACGGCACTGCATGCTAACATTGTCAGGTTATGTATTCGCGTGAATAATTCGAATAAGCTTGTATAACGTGGTGTGAGACACAGGTAAGTATACAAACATTGGTTTCTACGAACAATACGCTCTTGTTGATATTTCTAACTCCATTTTATGCATACCTTGAAATCAAGGATGGTAGATTTCCATGACTTCGCCCGTTTTGTAATTTAATGAGTGGGCTCCCCATCTAATGAAAAAGCGTAAATTAAGGACTTCGGCAGAAACTACTTACGTTTCGAAAGCTGAGATACTGCTCAATTCTGACCACTGCATTGTTCAAGGGGGACCATCTAAAGCGGCTATCAAATCGGAACAAAGCAGTGAGACAGATGGATGGGGCATAAGCACTGAGGCATTCCTGAAAAGGAAATTGAGAGCTTTCGATGCATTTATTTGAATAATTTTGGACGATACGCCTACTGCTCTGAAGGTGAAAAGTGGAGGTTACGACTGAAAATTTCCTAACAACTCTGGTCTGTCCCTTCGTTGTTATAAAACTCACACGTTCTCCTCAGATTTATAGTTATTGCACAGGTAATGTTATCACGATGGCCATCTGTGTCAAGATGGTTCAGATTTCGCTCCCTCTCTAGGTCGGATAGTTGATCTCTGTTTGAGTGCAGAAACAGAGCACCTGTGAATATTGTCACCTGCAAAAGAATGTTTTAGGGTAATAAATACTGCACCTCCCGAGAGACGAAAACAACACGAGTGAGATGGCTTCCCAGAAACGAAAACCTCTGAGCGACAGCGCGCGCTGTCGCAAACGACTCATTAGATTGACTGACCGAACGCTGGCTCGCGCTCCCGGCATATCGTGACCTGTTGGGAATGCATAATTCGAAGGTGAGAATATCGCCTGTTCAACAGCTTTCGAGCACTTAGGTAATGCATTTCTTACAAAAGAGAAGATTTTGGTTCCGTGTCCTTGTGCGTCTGTGATGTGCAATGCTAAAAAAGCATGCTCGGCCTGCTGAAATACTCATATACTTCTGTTTGCGTCTTTTTTGTGTACGTATTCGTTGCCCTTTTGTGCGCTGCCTATTCGAAAAGAAATACTCAAGCCTGAATGACCACGTGTGATGAAAAGATCTATGCAAGCTTTCTTGTGTGGGTTCATCCGTGCAAATTGTGAACTTTTCACCAAGGTGTTTTTTTTTCACAAGTGCAAACTGTTACGAAGCAGACGATCGCGACATAAAAAGCGCATACTGAAGCTGAATTCACTCACACAAAGAATAAGTACATGAAAGAACACAGAGAGAACTAAAAAAGGTTCTACTTGAGAGGGGGAAAGGTTCTACAAAAGTCACGTGCTTTCCATTAACGAAACTTCGAAGAGCAACAGCGTTGTCGACGGTGCACTAACGCAAATGTCACAGTTTTATTAATTAAAACGCGTCAGGGATCAGTTCCTGGGCCACGGCCACGATTAGATTACAGTACTGAAGCGGTTTGAAATTCTGGAACGCGGCCAAATTTCACACTTGAGGAGACGGATGCAGACGCGGAGAAGCTTTTTAGGGCGTTGTGGTTCTTGCGCGCGCGCATTTTCAATAATAATAATAATAATGTCTGAGATTTCACATGTCATAGCCACTATATAATTCTGAGGCACGCCGTAATGGAGTGCTGTGGAAATTTCGAGCATCCGATGCTCATTAACGTGTGCAGAAATCGCACAGTACACGGGCCTCTAGCAAAGCGCATAATAAATCAGCGTCAAATCTTCTCAATGTACACTTGATGCAGTACAGAGCAATACCGTATACAATGTTGCGTCCATGGTTGACATGGATTTCGCAGGATTTAGTCCATAACACCTCTTAAAGGCGCCAGACTCCCTTTGTTTCTTATTTTTTAACACAGGAATCTACACCTTTTTTATATGGTTATCAACTATTTCTCTTTTTATCCTCGCCTCTCAGCAGTGTTTCATCATTCTTCACTGCACTGTATTCAACCGTGCTCAGCCTGGCTGACATCCCTGCCTTTTCCTTGTGAGCTCACTCTTTCTTTGTGTTCTCTCCTCCCCCAATCCTTTCCTCGTCCAACTTTCTTTTCTACTGACAGGCGCCGAAAAGTATTCGTAATGCATTGATATTCGCAACTTGTATGCTTCAATATTTAGTATTAGGTTCGATGCAAATGATCGATCACTCAAGCATACCAGTGACTAACATAAGCAGATATGATTATTTTTTTGCCAGAGCATCACCTTCGCAATCCTCCTTTCTCTTCTTCCGCTCACGACGCATGTCACGCGACCGACCGATAAAACATTCCCACTCTTGGTCAACGCCATGTTAGCGTTGGCCGGCTCTACGACCACGATGGTGCTGTTTGCTTCTAAGCGTGAAAGGAAAAATAATAGTAGCGTGCCTGGAATAGAGTCGACCGGGATGTTGCGAAAAGGAAGGAACTTCTTTGAGACACTGCGATGACGACGCCGGCAGCATTTGGGGCCGGCCGAGCAGAATAAATGCGCCACACGTGCGCCAGCCGCACTCTTCGCGAGCAATGCACTGTGGCGACACAGGCAGCGTTAGCTTTCGAAACGTCCCGATGAAAAACACCTAGAGACCGGACGGCGAGGCATGGTTGCAATGTACGCCGCCCGAGCACGCGTGCGAAGAAGATCCAAGGTCCGGGCGCCATTGGAGAGGAGCGTCTAGTCGAAGGTCTCCTTCTGCGAATTCCTCCGGGTGATTCCAATTTCCTCTAAACCTTGCTCCGTTTTCATCTCCCAAGGAGTCGGCGAATACCTGCGGTTATTGCGCACCTGGCTGTCTTTATTAGGATTCTCTTTGTTTATTGTAGCTGCGCGACTATTCGCTATGCGCCTTGTGCATAGACGCGAGCTAGTAACAATATAATATCGAGAGCACAACTGAGTGAGTGAGAACACCCTTGAGCGCAAAGGTAAAGAGCCAGAAACTAATGCACAGAACAGTGGCAGGAAAACGTTTACAGTAAGTTACAAGGTGCAGAACAATAAAGTTTCTGCCATGCGCGAATACCTGCGGTTTTTTTTTTTTGCGTATGCACGCTTCTGTTATGCAGGCATATATCACAGAATAAAGTACTCGAGTGTAGTGAGATTCTACTGGCTACTCAGAATGATGATTGTGACTGAGCGTTACACTGCCTGCGTTAGGCGACTTCACGCGCAATTACATCGGGTCACAGCACTGCAAAAAATGGTTATCTCAAAACTATGCAATCTATTTTATTTAAATACATTATTTATTTATGTCACAGTTGCCAACGACGAATGTACTTCTCATGTAACGTGTGTGATAAGGACGAGTCGGCGGTAAAGTTGAACAATAAGCTCAATTCGAACTGAGAGTGAGATTCACGGCTCTTGACTGTAAGTTTTGAGTACGATTGCAATCTAGACTGCATCCAGACTGGGCACTTTCGGTAACACTGATTTAGACGTAGGTTGTTCAGGGTTTACACTGAAGTGCATGACTGGTGCTGGCAAGACGGTTGGACGTAATAATAATCTGTACAATATAAACTACAAATCATCTTATCATTAAACAAATAAATGTGACGTTTTCTCCGACTGAAATATTTACTGGAATTGAAAAAAAAAAAACTGATAGCAATCTGCCACTCTAGACGCGGTCAAGTACGTATGTTGTTATAGAACACGATGAATACATATCACAGCTGAAAATTTCTTATTTCCGCTCGAGATTCCTGAAAGAGAGCAGTCCCTTTTGTGGAGGTCTACATTACTGCGAACATAGCTTTTTTTTTTAAATTAAATGTATATAAGAAGAGGTTGATGCCGATGCGTGGCGCCGGTTACTTTTGGTGTCTTGCACAATGATTGTCGTCGCGAAGTAGAAAATACACACAAGGCTATACAAAGACTTGAAGGAAGCAGATGTTGACTTCCGTAAATGTTGTTTTGGAGAAGTTGCCGAAACTACACCCCCCCCCCCCTCCCAAAAAAAAAAAGGAGCGAGAATGGAACCACGGGCTCCGTTCCTCCTTCGGAGCAGCGACTTTCTCCTTTGCGGACGATTTACTCGTCGAGCCCTCTTAAGGGCAAGCGCCAAGGGAGAAACTTTTCTCCTCAACCACGTGACTTGCGCGCGCGCGCATGCGCACGCCGAGTTACATCGTGATTCCGTGCTGCGAAGAACGGCCGCCCTTTCGCGCTCACTCGGCAGCCTCAGACCAGACTATCCAGTGTTACCGAACTCGCCCAGTCGCGTGCAATTACTTGTACCTAGGATTGATGCGAGTAACACACGAGTGACGTTCGTTGTTTTTGTTCTATGTGTTGAGTAACGTGTGTGGCGTTTTTTTTCTTTTTTTATAGGCTCGGCGTGTGCGCGATGCGCCGCATGCTTCCGTGTGTCTCGTGTTGTTTGTATACGTTGGCGCACGATCTGCTTGTCATAAATACAGTAAGTCCCGCTTCACAAAACAGTCTTGTTCTAATGAACACCTTAGACTGGACACCAATAATTCAATTTTTTTCGGCGTTAACATACTTGGCAAGAGCACGCGTTTTTAGTTCTACACAGCACTTATAGCACTTATCAATACAACAAGCAATATAAAGAAGCATGCAGGTTAATTTTTACAACATTTTAGCAAACGTGATACCATTGAACAATGCATGCGTGAAAGTACGATAACATATAATTGCTGGAGTTTGACGTGTCGAAACCACCGTATGATTATGAGGCACGCCGTAGTGTGGGGCTACGGATTAATTTGGATCAACTAGGGTTCTTTAACGTGCCCCCGAACATAAGCACATGCGTGTTCTTTGCCTTTCGCCCCCATTGAAATGTAACCGCCGTGGACGCATTTTAACGTTAACCTGCATCATAATTGCAGATATCTGAAAAATAAGTCAATGGCTTCTGTCAATTAGGCCGAAAATTCTCAATCACATGCGTTTTGGAATACGCATGCCATCAATGAGAATTAGGACGGACTTATGCACGCGTGCAGTATGTATCTCTCGTTCTGAGGAGTTTGCTTTGGCGTGCGAAACTCAACACAAAATGCGCTTCTAATGACAGCTGTGCACAGTAGGTAATCACTAACACTCTCACTCACCTTTGTGAAAAGAGTATTCCAAATCCAACGCAAGACTAACCACCGCCACAACGACAACTACACAGTTGTCGCACAATGACCGCAATTTCACACGCCAGGCCGTAACACCGTGACGTAACAGTAGCAGAGCAGCATGCATGTACAGCATACTGAAATATTACAGAACACGTAGTGTGGGTAGCGTTCTTCTCCATAATTCGCGTGGAGTAGCGCCAGTTTCTCTACTCAAGTAATCGAGCTGCCGCGATGCCAAGAGCCACTGACATCGCTCTCGAAAGGCCACCGTCCAGTGCGAGGCCATCTTGTCTTGTTTCTTCGCACGACACGCGTTGCAACGTACGTATACAAGAATGAGACGGCCGTACCGCATCAGAAGCATTGTCCTTGAAGGGCTAGCAGTTGAACGAATCCATGGGCCATCGTCATACTTGTGGTCAACGCATGAATGTGAACCGATATCAACGCCAAACCACTCAACGAAGTCGACGCGACGAAGGCGACAGAATCTGAATTGCATGTTGCCGATTTGCGCCCTCCCACAGTAACTATTGAAAATAAAGAAATCAGAGAGAGAAATTTCACCTGTGGCTGCTGTCGGAAGATGGCGCTACTTCAAAATGTCGTCGGAATGGTATGAACGGTTCTCAATATGGTCGTTTTCGCACTAACTTAACCAACTCTGTAATTATATCGTTCATTATTATGCGGCTTTAGATTAACGGGTGCGCTTGGCTAAGCCATAGCTACAAATCAATAATGGCTGCGTATATTGTGATGCAGCCATGAAATGGTAAAGAGTTCAAGAAAATGACGCAACGCTTGTGCCACCATGGCCCACTCTAATTCAGTGACTATATAAGGGCCTGCGCTTCATTGAGGGGTATGTGTAAACACGTGTGTACCTACGCGTTTGTAGTGAATTGTTCATGTCATAGGTTTTATACATGCGAATGAATGGCTTACGTATTAAATTGAGTGTGTGTACTATGCGTCTGCCTAGTGAACGTGTGCGTATTAATGAAATGTTTGTTAACCTTCCGGTGTCCTTGAGTAATCCATGAATGTGGCCACCTTGCCGAAATGCCATAGCCTAGTATCAACGTACGCCGCCTCAGACAGAAAAAAACTATTTTTTTTAGTATCGTTTAACCCCTCTAGATGACGCCAGCTACCACCTACTTCATGGCTGCGGCGATCTGACAGCTCCACATATTTATATGAAGTTAAACATCTATCTATCGAAACTATGCTCTGCTGCGCCGGGATTGTTTTGATGCTACAGAATGTACATTTTGGAGGCACATGTCGGGGCCCATTGCCCCGTAAACGCGTGGATAACGTCGCTACACCGTGTGATGCTTCGACGAATAAAGACAGCAAGCCTAAAGTACAGTCTCCGGGTGAGAGCCCCTTTGCAGTATCCGTCTCTTTTAAAGTGAACGCCGTCTCGCTGGCCGAGCGAAACGTACGAGTTCCGTCGTTCTGTTTCGCGAGGTTTTCGTCACTACAGGTTTGCCTGCTTGATTTTATTGTCATATAGTTCGATAATAAGTTCAGCGGGACCGTTTTTGTGATTACCAGTGCCGCATACTCTTTATCAGTCGAGAACGATGCACTCGCTAGGTCTAAATCTATTGCTCGCTTCACTGGCTTGGCGTCAGCCATCTTGATTTTGACGGGGGAGGAAACGGTTTCTCCATTGAAAAGGGAGGAAAGGTTCCTCCATTTGAAGACGAACATTGGGGACATCGCCGTTTCTCCCTTAAAGGAGAGAGGTCACCCCATTTTTTAACACGAAAGTGTTTTATGCCGCGGTCCACAAGACTTCAGTGACGTATTTCCGTCACGGAAATGAAGTCGAAAAAATTTACACGATCAAATGGCAAAGAAAAAAAGTTCTGTCAACGGGCATCGAACCCACGACCACTCGGTCCGCAAAAACGGATGCCGGGCACGCCATCCACTGCGCCACAGTCCTTTTTTTTCATGGTATTTATTCAACATACGATAGCACTTGAAAGCAATTGAATACAGACAAAGAACTAATATGTTGATTATGCTCTTGTCGCAACACAATGACGAACAGAAGGCACTACAGAATTCGCAATCACCTCTATAGCGAATACGTCAAGTAACTGATTTTCCAATTGTATGCTAGAACAGCGGTAAGGATAAGCACCTCACCAATGCCGTATACCATTCTGGTTGATATTCCATTTGCTCGTAGACATCTCTTAGCTGAGTGACCAACCTAATGAAGTGGGCTGTTGAGGAAACTATCGGCTCTGCGTTTCTCAGCAACATGCGCGTCTTCCACAGGCTATGCATTCCAATGAGAAGAAACATGTCGAATGGTATGTCATTACAACTTCCTGGCAAGAGATATCGCATGGAATGGGAATTTAGCACAAAGTCTTTCTAAAGAGTTCGTTGGAGCATATCCCAAAATAAGATTGCATCTCTGCAGCCTATAAAACAATGTTCAACAGTCACAGACTCTGGAAGCTTTACAAACGCGCCTTTTATATCCACCGCTCTCCCGGTCGGCGGGGTGGTGTTGCCCTCAGGGAGCGGTAAAGTAATTCGTCATTACTGTGGCCTCCGCGATTAGCACCTGCAACGCGTTACACGTCCGTCCCATTCGTCGCGTTTTCAATAGAAGTTCAACATTGTCGATGCCTTAACACACCGCGAGGTGGCAATCTTAGCCGAAGCGTCGTAAAAGCGTCTGCCTCGCTCATAGTATCAGGCTAATCCAAACCAAAAATAGCTCTGCAACGCGCGCCTGCCTCACCTGGCTGTAACACCGCGTTCCCCGCTCACGCGTTCGCCCCGAGAGAAATCGCGGCCGAGCCACCGGGGCGGCACGACGCGCTTTGAATTTGCCTCTAGTCCGGCCGTGGTGTTCAATTACATTTTAACATGCCGCAGGATGGCGACCAAGTTCTGCGTCCAATATGCGACGCTCTTCTAGCTATCACACCTCGTTCTCTGATTACGCTTTCACCGTTAAATACTACAGCTACCACAAGGGTTTGTGTATTCATTTAACAGGGATGTTAGTCGTCGGGATGAAGATGTACCACCAATCATCAAAGTGGGTGCATCCACGTTAAACGGTACTATAGCTGCCAGACATCAATATACATTGTACAAACTGGTAGCACGTTTACCGATTTTAATTGCTAAGTTCCCCTATACAGGCATCGCTTTATTAAATGTTAGGCAGGCTGGGCAGCAGCAGATAGAGGACACAAGTGCATAGTCAATGAGGGCATAGCGCCACCTACTTCTCTGTGCGGTTCTGCCGCCCGCCTATCAACAATGCCGGTTAGCGCGAGCATTGTTCTCTGAATTTAGTGTTATACAGCAGATTCCATAGGAGCTGTGACACCTTTCTACAAAATGATCAGCAGCCTTGTCGAAACGCTGAGCACTTTCAGCAGGACCATTTTCCGCGCTTCCCTGCACCAATTTTTTAGGTTAGATCCGAAGCCTTGCTGATTTTGTGAGCGCGTCAGCAGACGGAGATGAACAACAGAGACAGCACTTGCCTCCCTTATTCCGTTTTTAAATGCGAAGCATTTCTTAGCGAACTTCTGCGACTTTGATCGTATCTATCTATCTATCTATCTATCTATCTATCTATCTATCTATCTATCTATCTATCTATCTATCTATCTATCTATCTATCTATCTATCTATCTATCTATCTATCTATCTATCTATCTATCTAGCCGCCTACGACTTCGTGCTCTTCTGGTCGCTTGGTTAATCGAATGTGCACCAAAATTGGTATGGCGTAACATGACCGTATGACGAACATAAATGACAAGCCATAACATGAAAATCATGACACGCATGTCATGTACAGCATGACTTACGTGCCACGCTCACGGGGCGCTGGCGGCCGTTTCGCTTGCTTGATATACACCAAAATTGGTATCTTGCGACGTGACCGTGTGACGAACATAAATAACACGAGTTAACATGAAAATCATGACACGCATGTCATGTACAGCATGACTTACGTGCCACGCTCATGGGGCGCTGGCGGCCGTTTCGCGAGATTGATATACACCAAAATTGGTACCTTGCGACGTGACCGTGTGACGAACATAAATAACACGAGTTATCATGAAAATCATGACACGCATGTCATGTACAGCATGACTTACGTGCCACGCTCATGGGGCGCTGGCGGTCGTTTCGCTAGATCGATATGCACCGAAATTGGTATCTTGTGAGGTGACCGTGTGACGAACATAAATAACACGAGTCATCATGAAAATCATGACACGCATGTCATGTACAGCATGACTTACGTGCCACGCTCAGGGGCGCTGGCGGCCGTTTCGCTAGATTGATATACACCAAAATTGGTATCTTGTGACGTGACCATGTGACGAACATAAATAACACGAGTTATCATGAAAATCATGACACGCATGTCATGTACAGCATGACTTACGTGCCACGCTCACGGGGCGCTGGCGGCCGTTTCGCTAGCTTGATATACACCAATATTGGTCTCTTCCGACGTGACCGTGTGACGAACATAAATAACACGAGTTATCATGAAAATCATGACACGCATGTCATGTACAGCATGACTTACGTGCCACGCTCATGGTGCGCTGGCGGCCGTTTCGCTAGCTTGATATACACCAATGTTGGTCTCTTCCGACGTGACCGCGTGACGAACATAAATAACACGAGTTATCATGAAAATCATGACACGCATGTCATGTACAGCATGACTTACGTGCCACGCTCATGGTGCGCTGGCGGCCGTTTCGCTTGCTTGATATACACCAAAATTGGTATCTTGCGACGTGACTGTGTGACGAACATAAATAACACGAGTTAACATGAGAATCATGACACGCATGTCAGGTACAGCATGACTTACGTGCCACGCTCATGGGGCGCTGGCGGCCGTTTCGCGAGATTGATATACACCAAAATTGGTATCTTGCGACGTGACCGTGTGACGAACATAAATAACACGAGTGTTCATGAAAATCATGACACGCATGTCATGTACAGCATGACTTACGTGCCACGCTCATGGTGCGCTGGCGGTCGTTTCGCTTGCTTGATATACACCAGAATTGGTATCTCTCGACGTGACTGTGTGACGAACATACATAACACGAGTTAACATGAAAGTCATGACACACATGTCATGTACAGCATGACTTACGTGCCACGCTCATGGTGCCCTGGCGGCCGTTCCTCTAGGTTGATCGACCCCCAAGTTGGTATTGCGCGACGTTACTGTGTGACGAACATAAATAATAGGAGTTAACATGAAAACCATGACACGCATTTTCCTCAATGACATACAAGACGATGTATGCAGCTCTTTGCTGGCTGCTTCGCATTACATCGATTCCCACAATGCGTGGGATCTGCCGGCTTTTTTTTGTCCGTAGTCTTCCGTTACGGTGCCCACTTAGAAGTTGCCGCCCGAAGCTGTCATGCGCACGAAAGGCCGCGAAAGGTTTGCACTGAGACCTTGACTCAAACTACGCTTGCAACGCGCGATGCTGTGCCGCAGGTCGAGTCAGCGGGAAAGCCCCGCGGCCACGGGCTGAATTCTGATCAGCAGTGCACCAATAGAGCACAAAAAGGTTAGACGTCACTGAATTGCCAAACGCACAATCTTTTAAAGCCACACGCATGGCGACACGGTCGTTGACAACGTGACAGTAATAGAGCCGGATGACCTAGAGAGTGAGCCTCAGGGACATTTTTGTGAACGCCGCAACACTAGCTCCCACTTAATGGACCGGTATACAATGAGTACAGCTGACATTTCTACAGCCAGAGTTCAGAGTTTCAGTCGGAAGGAAAGGGTAGCATTGCACTTTGTTGGCAAAAACAGTAGAAACGAGGAAAACCGATGATAAAGTGAGTGGAATAAAGAGAGAGAGGTTCATCGGAGCGATATGTCAAGGCCGCTAGGCTCCGGCACGCGAGGTGCTAATAGTGTTGGCACGTGACAGCCGTCATTGAACGACGTCCGCGATGTTTGCGCGTTAGCATAAACGCCATGTAAAACATACCATAAAAAGTGACAGTTTCGCCGCAACAGCGAAGCAATGAATGCGATAACAATAAATTGGAATATATTGCGAAGAACGGAAAGCAGCTCGAAATTGCCAGCGCGTCGCTCGAGCCCAAAGGACGCACCAAAAGAACTCCCACAGGACGAGCGCGAACTATCATGCGTCACAGTTTGACAATTGAAGCGCACTGCTCAAGCATAAAGCAGGACGCACGAATCGAACGAACAGGTACACGGAGGACGAGCGCGAACTAACTGTCACAGTTGTTTTTTATTTCTGTTTGAGCAGCGCGCTCCTGTTGCAAACGCGGCCGCTACAGCGAGCGAAGTGACCTTCGTACGCTCTGTGACTTCAGCGCGGACATCGCGGGGAAAGCACAAGACATACAACCGCCCGCTCCACACCACCCCCCCTCCCGGCCGCCCCCTTCTTTCCTCGAGATAAGCGCACGAAGGCGACCACGCCCTGTAGGGCGAAGAGCAACGGCGTTCGCAGGAGCGGGGCGACGATCTTTAAAGCGCGCAACGCGCGCACATCGCGCCATCTATGTAGTGACTAAGAAAGCATGCTGAAGGAAATGGTGTATATAAATAGCTCGCTGTTAGGAGGCTGACAGACGGTACTGTTGGTGGCGTAACCGTCTAACACCGCGCGCTGGAAAGCGAGAGGTCGCCCGTTCGATTCCGTGCGTTGGAAATTTTTTCTGAATTATTTTTTGTGGCTTTATATATATATATATATATATATATATATATATATATATATATAGAGAGAGAGAGAGAGAGAGAGAGACATATACATATACGGTGCATGACGGCGGCGACGGCAAAAATCAGCCGAGACTGTCCATATAATTACTATCGCAATAAAAGCTTGCGAAGCTTGAACTAAGTAGTGCAAGGCTGGGTAACAGCAGAGCTCGAGGGCACCTGGCCGATCCTGGTTTAGCTAGGCTTTTACGCTCTGACGTCTCTCATTCCCACTCCGTGCTATACTATACTATACACGTGGCTATGCTTGTTCTCTCTCTTCTTTAGTGTCTGTGTCCTATCTCTTTCTCTCTATCTCTATTTATCTATCCTTCTATCTTTTCTACTTTTTTCTATTCCTTTCTATCTTTTTTTCTCTTTCTGTTTCTTTCTTTGTCTTTCTTTCCTTTTCTCTCTCTGTAGTCGTTCTCGCGCCATCTATCTTTTCCTCTCTGTGTTCCCTTTCTTTCTATGCATTTTTCTTTCTTTCTTTCTTTCTTTCTTTCTTTCTTTCTTTCTTTCTTTCTTTCTTTCTTTCTTTCTTTCTTTCTTTCTTTCTTTCGTCCTTTCTTCCTCTGTACTCGATCCCTCCTCCTCATTTGCCGAAAGTTGAACGCTTCGTGCATTGTTCAAAAGAACACTGTTGCTGCCGCTTCTTTTTGCCCGTGGGCGATAAGCGCAAGAGCATACACCTTCAAATTATTCAAAAAGAAACGCCGTGCTTCTCTTCGAATACGGGCCGAAAGTAGCAGAGCCTCCTCCGCGTCGTCTGCTTCACATGCCAGTGCTTTCCCTGCCGCCGCTTGGGGCGCTTTTCGGGAGAGGAGCAGCTGGCGCCTTGCGACGGCCGCCCGGTGCCTGTACTATATACTATACAAGACTATGCTATGCTCCGCTAGACTGCCCGGATAGCCGAGTGGTTACCACGCTCGCATTCGGATCGTGGGGACGCGGGTTCGAATATCGCCTTGTAATTTTTTTTTCACCAAGCATTTCTCTCTCTCTCTTTTCCCTCTTTCTTTCTCTCTCTCTGCACTCGTTCTCTCGCCCATCAGAGTTATTGCATCCCACGCTGGACAAATCGTCGCGCGTGTTCTGGGAATGAAGCAGAAGATGGCGGCGATAAAGACGACGACGAAGAGAACGCATGCCGTTTCATGATGACGGTAATGTTCTGTCTGCGACACACGGCAAACTTCCATCATAACTGCACTGCTTTAAATAAGTTCTGGGGTTTTGCGCACCAAACTTTCTTCTAATATTTTTTGTTCATTCCATACTAGATGCTATGAAAGCTGTTTTCTTATATTTATTGATACATTGTTGCACAAACGTGAGTGCGGTACGAACTGTCTGCAAGTCCTCTATCAGTCACTATGCCCTTGGTCCCAACATTCTTTTGTTTTTTTGTGTACAGAAACAATAAAACAAGCCTACAGCGTAGGTAGAGACGAAGGTACCGAGAACCGACACAGATGTGTGCTTAATATGGAATACCAGCTAGCCCTTACCGATGCAATAAAACATTCTGCAAAAATAAATGCAAGAAATAACCATGAGGCCCGCCGTAGTGGAGGACTCGAAAATAATTTTGACCCTCCTGTGAAAATGTGTATTTAAGGACAATACGTGGTCAAGATACACTGAAACTTAGAATAACAGAGAGCTGAGCTAGTTGGTAAGTATTCATTCTAAAAAGACAGGGCGTGCAAACAAGGACACAAGAATGAAGTCAGGGCACCACAAACGCCGACTAACAACTGAAGAGACGCACAACAGCTGAAAAGAACGAAGGCACGAAAACTTATCTGTGCATGCCCATGCAACAGACGAACCTATCAATCCGGCACGCGTGGCGGTATACGTGGAAGATAACTGTTAAGGCATTTGATAAAGATGATTAAGGCTTGCATAAAGATGAAATCAAATGCCTTAACAGTTATCTTCCACGTATACCGCCACGCGTGCCGGATTGATAGGTTCGCCTGTTGCATAGGCATGCGCAGATCAGTTTTCGTGCCTTCGTTCTTTTCAGCCGTTGTGCGTCTCTTCAGTTGTTAGTCGGCGTTTGTGGTGTCCTGACTTCTTCCTTGTGTCCTTGTTTGCACGCCCTGTCTTTTTAGAATGAATAAACTTCAAAATTGCCAGGGGTAACATATGATAAGCTATGAAGGACAGGAATCAGAAAATTAAGCTGTGGTGTTTTCTATTACAAAAGTAAGCCTCCACAATACCAAGAAAGCCACGTTACGACCCAGTGAATGCGGAGAACGTTGGTAAATATTCCCTGAAAACGACTCTTTAAAATATAGACGTAAGTAGAACGAAAAGGACCACACCGACGCCTCCTATCAAATAAAACGTCGCCCAGATGTCGGAAGAAAAGGAAAACGGAAAACACACTGCAGTCCGCTGAATGGAAGGGCACGTGAAAGAGTCAATAATAAACACAGGCGCGCATTCTCGAAAGACGACTGTTTATGCATGAAAGCAACTCTTTCTGCATTGCAATCGAAGGCTCACATGCATAATCACATCATCTAAGCGATCGCATCTACGCAATGGAGCCCTTACGCACGCCCCACCTCTAATACGCAGAGTCAGCTCATTTTAAAGCTGTCTACACACATAACCGGAGCTTCGTGCAAGGGCCATCATATTCATTTTAACAAAAGCGCGAAAAGGACACTGACAGTAAACAAGATCACGTGACAGGAGTTGACCTTTTGTCTTTTCTATGTCCACGTGTTGTTCGTGTTGGTTTTAGTATGAGTCTTTACCAACATGTCCAATCGTCTATTCTAGTGCTAAATATCTTATACAAACACCGACACCACTTGGTGCGCCTATTGCTGTTCGCAATAATCGCGTAAACCAAAAATGCCTACCTACGTGCCAGCGTTCAGGGAGTCATACTTGCAATAAGATTCGCCATGCTAACCCCATAATCAACTCGACAGTAGTGAATGTTGCACGGAATTTACAGAACTGTTGTTTTCTTGGCTCGATCTCTGATTTTCTTCTCGCGAGGATTTTTGCATATCAAAAAAGCGCAGGAATGTTACGCAATCTAGGGGGTCTTCAGGTGAGGTGGCACAAGACTGCCTTCTAATTTTTTAAGACGAAAGCCATAGATGCCTCGTCAAATGCGAAAATAAGACCGTCGGCGGCGTCGGCGTCAACACGAGTGATGCAAAAATCATCATAATGCCACGCCCGCTTCTCCCTTTATTTTGATGTATTCGGGTTTGACCGTTTGACCAGCAAAGGCGGTTATCAACGCTCGACGCTGACCGCGCCGCAGTGTTCGAGAAGCTTCGCGAATGTAGTAGATCGTTTTGTTAAGATTGCACGCAGGACGCGAATAGTCTAGATTATTCCAGTGCTTGCGCGACAACCACTGATAAGACTGGGAAGTTCGATGCGTGATGTATAAAAGACGGCGCATCTCAGCCATGAGCAGTTTTATCGACGGCCGACGTTTCGTTCGCCGCTATCAGGATACAGCGTGTATTGCCGTAGTTTGACTTTTCGTTTACCGGCCACAACTTCGGCGAAATAAAGATTTTCATCTTGGACAAGCCGCCTGCTGCCTTCGTCGACGTCACGACCCCGTGACAATAACGCATGAGGTCACCGCATGACATCATCATGACGTCATAGATCGTCAAATTTGATGACACCATTACGACGTCAGGTGACAACGTCTTCGCATGGCATCGTCACTTGGTCAAAGTTGGGCCGATCGGGGAGGCAGTGCAAAACCAGCTTAGGTGCTGAAAGCTTGCAATGCCTCTGATCACGGAGGCAAAGGCAAAACCACGTTTCTCGGAGGGGTGTGGGCAAGGATCATTACATCGACTGAAAAGAAAAATAAGGTGATGGCTCTCGCCTTCGAGTCGTCTTAGGTGAATGCATGAGGAACCCTGTGAGTTTTTTCATTGCTTTCATAATCCAAATCATTTAGCGAAACAGGGACGATGAAATCACACCCCTACACGCTAGCGCGCAAAAACTAGTACCACTCTTTCTGAATTTCGGGAGCGTGGCAGGTCCGCTCACCACTCTACATATTCGCGTGACGTGCTACTTCAGTCTGCATCGGATCACACAAAAAGTGTCAAAATGCTCATATATATATCTGGAGGCAGCACTAGTAAAATCCTAAGCCAGTTTATATGTCTTATACCATTAGCCAAACTATACACCACGCTTGAAAGCTTCTCTATTATCACGTAGCTGGACACGTCAGGGTTCGCTTTTTTCTCCCTTCCATCTGTACTCAGGCAGCGCCTTTTAATTTCCTGCTCGAAGGGGTTCGCAAATGTGTGTCAATGCCGCTCTCGCGTCTCCTGTCAACGTCGCCAGTCGTTGAGCGCGTAAACATTAGAGCGTTCCGTACTTTGCATGCATATCGCCGTTGGCTTCGTGCAGCCTTCTGGTCAAGTTGACCTGCTCTGACCGTCTGGCATTTGGATTCCTATTAATGAGGTCCTTGCGGGAGATGCAGCCATAATTGTTCACGCCGGTGGCTCCTATAAGCCGCAGCGTTCGGGTATCCTACAAGCGCGAGTCAGACATGCGGCAAACAATAAGCTTTGGTGGTTTATCGAACACTTCTCTAATGGCTGCCTGCGATTCTAATGTCAGAGAAACACGTGTAAAACCTTTGTTGGGCCTAGTTGGTACATATCATTAAAGAAGAGAAGTTCAGCGCAAAATCAAGACGGACCACAAAGACGTACCACATGTGCCACAAGACGGACCACAAGTGCTTCTCTCTTCTGTTCTTTGTGGTGCGTCTTGTTTTGCGCTGAACATCTCTTCTTAAATGCTAATGCCAGGGGTATAAACTTTTTAAAGGGACACTAAAGTGAAACAATGAATCGATTCAGATTGATAAATTTTACTCTTAGAACTTTGATGCCGCTAGTTCCATCATCTTAGCTCTATTAATAGAGGAGAAAATCAAGGTCAGAGCCTCATTTAGAAATTGGGCGCTGAAATCTCCGCGCGCGATGTCACGAATATCAAAGTGCATTTGTCGCATTTTGGCGAGACTGGCTCAACAAAATTTCCTGAAATTTAGTTTGTTAAGTCTATGGCCCCCTATGGGGTCAATCGACTTTACTTTTACCGATTAGGAACAACGCAGACCCTAGTGGACGCCGTCAAAATCTATGACGTCACGGCGTTTGGGAAGGGAATTTCAAGGTGGCGTGCGCTACAGGCATTTTCTTTTTGCGCCCTTTATCGGCAAGCAATGTGATTTTGGAATTGTGAGACAGTAATTTACTTGTATGAGAAAAATCGTTTTGCTCTTTAGTGTCCCTTTAATGAGCGAAGGGCGAGTGTCCAAGAGCACTTTTTCGGTTGGGCATGACACTATGGGACGGAATAAATAAGACCGGTATTAAACCAGACTCACTCAGATGCGGGTGATGATCTAGAATAAAGCTGTGAGCAGCTTTAGTCCAAATGCTGGTACACAAGCGGTGATAACACGCTAGGGAGGCTGCTAGCCAATGAGTGGCGAAAAGTCGAGTGACTAAATGTCCCTCTTTCTAAAATAAACATCTCGAAGACCCTTCACTCGAACGCATGAAGTGTCTCATCAGACACTGACTTTAGAAAGCGCGCCGTGCGGCACAAAAATCAAAGCCAGTTGCATACGAAGTGAAAGCTGTACGGATTGTGGGGCATTGAATCGCCTGTGTTTCCCTCGTGTTTATATTGTGTTTACCTGCTCTTTCGTGCTGTTTTCTGCGTTTTTGTTGTGATTATCCGATTTGTTTTGAGATTATCTATTTTCTGTTCTATGGCATCCTTTCTACTGTTTTTCTACTGTTTGCTGTACCGAGCTTGGCGCTTCTAAGACCCAGCGCTGGCGTTTTGCGGTCGCTTCGCTGGCTCGGACAGACGAATTAGCCCTTCCACGACGGTGACGTTCACGGGCGAGCGCGCGCTGGCGTCCCAAGCGTGCAACCTGCTCGGCTTGTCTGTATGAAACATGGGACCTGTCTGACGCCAACACGAGACATGAGACGATGATAGGGCGGTCTCTTAGACTGCTCCGCAGTTAAAACCGACGTGACTTTAGTGAGTAAGAAAAATCAGGTAAAAGTCACGGTTCGAAGAGGAGTCGAGCCTGGGGATCATACCTAGGTTTCAAGCCAGTGCCCGAAACCGCTTCGTGAAGAGAACTTATGCACTTGTCTTGTCAGGCAAGGAGTCGCGTTAACTGATGCAATATTGCATAGTGGAAGCGTGGATGTCACATCGCGTAAATTGCGCATTGAAGTGGGTGGTTGAAAGCTGCCCACCCATTACAAAGGGCTGAACCATAATTCAACATCGTTATCATCGTCAGCCATAGCATAAACAACGTTTCCAGCTACTCACGTTACTAGTGAAGCTCCCATGATGATGATAATGTTGATGATGATGATGTAATAGCCACGCTACATGGCTTGATTATGAGTTAATCCGAGTAGAGCATGTCGTGGAAGAGAATAGAGTCGTAGTGCAGAGCTCCGGAAATATCGACCACCATGTCTTATTTGACGTGCACTAACATCCCGCAGTACACGGACCTGTATCATTTCGCCTCCATCGAAAATGCGACCGCTGCGGCCGGGATCGATCCCGCGACCTTCGGGTTAGCAGCCGAACACCGTAACCACTATACCACCATGGTGAGCATTGGGTCGTGTTAGGCGAATGCACAAGGCACCCTGTGATCTTTCTGTTTCTTGCTTTTTTTTAACGTGATAGCGTGAAAGAGCTCGTTCCGCAAAAATTCCGGCGTCGGCGTCGTTGGTTGTGAGCAAAAAAGCCTCATCTTCTATAAAATACATAATAAAAAAAATCTTAGGTTCGAGTGAGAACTGAACCCAGGCCGTCTGCTTGGCAAGCAGGTGTTCTACCACAGAGCCCCTCCTTTCTTTTTTTTTGCTTTATTGCCTGTCTCCAGACACGAATCACATCATCAAGCACATAGAGGAAATCGCAACAAATGGTGTCAGTCCTACTGGACGGACATCAATTTTAAAATTCCTTGAGCACTGTCAAGGGTTCCACCCTCGAGAACCACTCAGGTGCAAACTCCTGCGTTTTCTGTAATTCAACAAATTTCGACATGCACTCTCGAAAGTACATTTTCGCGAGCCTTGCATCTGGATCGCGGTGAAATCCCACCATACGGGCCCGCCATAGACAGTGGAGGCCGGTTAACATTATTAAGTCTAACGGCAATCCATCCTCATTATCTATTGGGTGAAACTTGATGCCATATGGATCTAACGGGAATTCCTTCTTGAGTGTCCTCTATTTTTGTGAAGCATTAAAGTTAATTTCGGTGCAGTTCGAAGCAATGGGAAAGGAGTGGCTCTAAAGTACTTTTGGGATGTACTTTAGAGCCACTCTTTTCTCATTGCTTGGAACTGCCCTGAAATTAACTTTAATGCTTCACAAAAATACGCGTCCTGTGTACAGGTGTCACAGTACGAGACGCAATATCGCAGTAAAACGGGGTACAAGCGTGTATTGTCATCGGGCGTCACACTATGTGAACTGCATGACGAGTTGGTTGTTTAAGCCTGCTACCAATTACAAAAGGCACACACATTACTGCGCGTATTCCCTTACGAACACGTAGTGGGCGCATCGCAACTTCGAAACAGTATCATGCGCGCAATTGCTGCTGGTTTCAACAACGCCACCCATTACAAAGGGCATACACATTAGTGCGCGCATTCTGTTACAAACACGTAGGGGGTACACCGTTGTTATAAATGTGCTCTTGAAGAGGGCGGCAACCTTTACTATAGGTATGTCGAGTGTGTGTGTGTGTGTGTGTGTGTGTGTGTGTGTGTGTGTGTGCGTGCGTTGCGTGCGTGCGTGTGTGTGTGTGTGTGTGTGTGTGTGTGTGTGTGTGTGTGTGTGTGTGTGTGTGTGTGTGTGTGTGTGTGTGTGTGTGTGTGTGTGTGTGTGTGTGTGTGTGTGTGTGTGTGTGTGTGTGTGTGTGTGTGTGTGTGTGTGTGTGTGTGTGTGTGTGTGTGTGTGTGTGTGTGTGTGTGACCGGGCGGCTGAACATAACGACAAGCGAAACAGAGCACCATGAGGATGGGGCCTGATATCGCTATGGCGTTCAACTCGTAAAGGCGAAGCTTAAAGGGGTGGTGCCACCATGTTTGTGGCTTGCGCGTTCTTTGCTGTAAGCGTTTCCTATAACTCCAGGAAGAACGATGCACGCACCAAGATTCATGTATTCTCGCTAAATAACTTAATATCGCCTTTTGATGTGGACAACTTTCGGTTTCGGTTTCTGGGCGCCGAGGTTGGGCAGTGACGTAGAAGTGTAGGAGGCGTGGTCACGTGACCACGCAAGGCTGTGACGCACTTAGCCAGAAAACGATCGAAACTCGGCGAGTGATGTAGCAACCGATGCTTTGCCGGTACTATAGTGAATTAGAATATATTCTAGTTCACTACAGCCGGTACGTACGTTGCGGAGGTGGCGGAGGTCCGCAGGCCACTCACGTCACTACAGCAGATCTGGTGTGACGTCACTACAACTTTCGTTGTCCATCCTACAGATCTACGTCAGTGTTGGCGCGCTAGCGATGGGTTTTGATCGGGAGAATGGGCATTTAGGTACACATTGGAAGTGAATTAAAATATATTCTAAACGTTTGCTGTGTCCGACCCTTCGTGTGTAGTGTCCTTGCATACAGAGGAAACCCACAACAGGCTTGTTATAGCCTCGAAATTTGATGGCACCACCCCTTTAAGCGTCCCCCAATTCTGACACGGATATATGTTCCCTCCAATCATTCACATGCAACCAGTCCTGTGGGCGAGTGTTTCAAGACGCTCAGTTTCTCAGGACTGGTAGGTAGCAAGCGCGAGTCTCGCTACCGATTCGGGTGCGGTCCAGGTTGACATATTCACAAGCTGAGGTCTGACATAGGTCTAAGACCCAAGAGGGAAGGCCCTGATGCCGACTCTGTACCCGCCCTTGTCGGCTCGGTGTGCCTTCGTGGCTCCTAAGAGGGCAATGCACGGGGCGTCACACGGTGCAAACCGGCCTTCGCAGTGTTGGCCTGTCTGTTTCCGCAGTACGTGGTGCTATAGAGCTAGTGCCGCCAGCTTACAAGTTAGTAACGCTGCAATGGGCAACACAAAGAAACACCGCCTGCTTGCATTCGTGTGTGCGTTCTGATACAGGAACTCTTCGACGGTTACTATGCGCGTCACAAGCTCACTCGCTTTGCTGTGCTTCCGAACACCCTGTGGACCTTTCGAAGCACGGCTGAGGGCGCCACAGCGCATGAGCGCAGTTAAGTGGTGTTATTACATCTCACACTGTGACACCTATACACAGGATGCGTATGTTTGTGGAGCATTAAAGTTAATTTCAGTGCTCTTCTAAGAAATGGAGTGCCTCTGTGGTAGAACACCTGGTTGCCACGCGGATAGCACGTGTTCCATTCTCTCTGGAACCTAAGATACTTTTATTATTTATTTTATATAAGATGATGATTTTTCGCTCACAACCACCCATGCCGACACTGACACCGGAATTTTAGCGGAAAGAGCTCTTTAGCGCTATCGCGTTAAAAGGTCGGGAGTGTCGGCGTGTAACGAGTGTGCGTCACCTCGTACAGCAAGGGCTGCGCTTTAGAGCAAGGGCTTTACAGCAAAGGCTGTGCGTGTGCGAGCGCGCGTGTGTGTGTGTGTGACGGGGCGACCGAACACAATGACAAGCGAAACAGAGTACGATGAGGATGGGGCCGGATATCGCTATCGCGTTCAACTCTTAAAGGCCAAGCTTAAGCCTCCCCCAATTTTTTTTTCATAGCATACCATTCAGTGTTGGTCAAGGAGTTGAATCTGTTTTAGAACAACTCGAATTTCGTGTTTTCAGCTGTTATTCAGGTATTTTCAGGTGAACACGAAGAGAGCGGCAGCAAGGTCGATGTCGCTGTCCTCGCTTTTTCTTCACTGGTAAGTACGCCATGCAGGCCGCTTAGGGGTGGCAGGTTCATTGAAGTCGACACATTGCTACAAGGATCTCAGACATTCACTTTGCATTACCGAGTAAAGTGATAGTCAAAAGCGAATGTATCATTCGTTTCTGGCGGCAGCGTCGATGTTTGCAAGCCAGTTCTTTCCAGCGTTTTCTCCGTTCAGGGGCGAGCAAATTCCCGCGCGAGCGTTTACGCAATAGGGCGGCCGTGCCTTGGATGAAAATTTGATGGTAGTATTCCCAAATTCCTTATTGTGAGTGTTACTGCGTGATGTCCATTTACACCAGATGTGACACATTAGCGGCTCATGTGTTTTTCCTTTGCGCTCGGACACACTTTCAGATCTCAGCCATAGCCGCCGCATATTGGCGCCGCCTAAAGCAAAAAACGCCTGTGAGCTTAGGTTTACGTAACAGTGTGCTCTTCATGCTCAGATAACCGAGCATGAAGAGCACCGTAAACTTGCGTGAGCTTTTGATGCGCTGAAAACCATCGCGCCTTAACCTTTTCTTTTACAAAACCTATTATTATAACAACTATTCGAAGGACGCGCTGTTCCATCCATCTCGTTACATGTCGCCAAAGACGGATTATCGCTATAAGTGGGCCTACCATCTTGTCGCACAAAATTGTGCAACGAATGTTTTGTTCCCAGGGCAGGCGCCGCCTGCTATCACCTTCCTGCCTCCATCGCCAGCATAACAGATGAACAAGGTTTCAAAATCGCCTTGCACTATGCCTTGTAACTTTTAATTTTTTTAAATGCAGCTTTTACTCTTCATTTTCCCCACTGCATTCTATAGTGCCTCCGGGCGCTGAAAGTATTTTAAATAAATAAATAAATAAATAAATAAATAAATAAATAAATAAATAAATAAATAAATAAATAAATAAATAAAATGCGCGTTGTAGAACGCAGGTAGTCGAGGTTAATATCGATTCTCCCATCACTACACGTCTCATAATCGTACAGTAGATGTGGCGCGCAAAACCTCGGAATTTGATTTGAATATACTGTATAACAATACAAGCAATCGATAGCGACGAGAGAGACACAGATACGACATACATATTGCGACAGGAATGCTCGATCGAATTTTCATTTTTTTTTCTGGGAAATGCGCGACTGCAATTAAGGGATATGCTTGCACTAAGGCTACACTGCGACTGCTGCGCGTCAGCAATCCATGACATAAAGTGAGCAAAATTTTCAACGCGAGGACAAGGGCACTAACGATGAAAAGCGGTATCGCAGCGTCATGTGTTGGCTGCTGTCAGTCGCTATTGCACTGTGCTCATACTGAATGCAACTTTTGGTTGCGAACGCTCCTTGGCTTTACTATGGTTGTTCATGCTGTTTCGCCAAACTCACACGCAATAAGTATAATCACATGATACCGAACGCATTCTTATGCCAAGCAGCATTTTTTCCAGTAGCTGACTATTCAGTGTCCTTTTCACGTTTGCTCCCCACCCCAACCCCTTCGAGAGGGCTCAGTTATTGCATAAGAGCAAGCGTGTTCAGAAGCGGATTAACAAGTCGAGTTAATCAGTTAATTCGTGTGACAACTGAACGCACAGAGAAGACGAACAGGCGTAAGTTTCAATGTTGCAGTAATGGCCTCGTCAATGGCACGCACGTTTCTTGATGAAAGTCAATAAACGACAAAAATAAATAAACGAAATTCCAATCCTGATTTGCTGCTCGCCCCGAAACGAAATCCAAGGTCAAGGTTTCAACACTCCAACGCCGGCATTCCGTTCAGCCTGTGCTCCACATTCGAGATGGCCACGCGACCGTCTAAGGACAACTCAAGGGTCGCAATGTGACCGCCAGGGCACGTGCCTAGAATCCTATATCGAGGCTATTGAGCCATCCAACCGGAGGAACTCTCTTGCTTATACTTAATTATGCCCCGTCACTTTTCCTCACTCTGGCGTACATTTTCACAACCAGACTAAGAAAGCGGCTGTCAATTGGAGCCTCAAATCGCCTGTCACTCGCACGCTTCACGATGCGTCGTGCTGCGCGTCAAACACTTCACCTCGTACGTGACAGCAATTGTGCGGTGTCGCAAGAGGCCAGCTTTTACTCGGCCGCCACTTCGCAGTGTATCCAGCATCGAGAGCAACGCACCCCGTTAACATCCGCTTAGTTCCCCAGTGACGACCTTCATTCGGCATGCCTGCATGTGTATGCTTGTGTATATTGAAGTACTGTATGTACTCGTGTAATGGCCGCAGGACTTTCTTCCGAGATCAGCGGTGGAAATCGTGGGTGCGACCACTACACGGATAAAAAGACGCACCTATTTTTCTCGCGCGTTGTTAGCGCCTCTTACGTGTACTGAACTGCAATACTGGATCATACTGGAAGAAGCGCAAGATAACCTTCGCCACTTTCACGCGGTTGCAAGAATGTTATTCATCGACCTCGAATTCCCCCTCTTTACCCGTCGCATCCTCAAACTAGCCTCTGTCCCGCAGTGGGTCGTCCTCCAGTCTATCGAATTTGATTGACATTCCCGTGACCTTAAAGCTTTTCTCCACATTCTTCAAGGAAACCCCTTGAATAGTGTGGAAGAGGTGATCTCTTCCACAAGAGACAACCTCTTCAGCCGTCCAGTCGGTGTTGTTTGGCGGAGGCCAGCGGCTCGGAGGCAGCCACTAATTCTCGGAGGCTGTGCTTCTGCCACCTGCAGGCGCTGAAAACTTGGCACGGCTGCGTTGTTTTCACCCCGGAAAAAAAAAACCTTCCGAATGCTCGCACCGCACAATGGATAAGGGCCAAACAACGAAACATTCCTTTCCTTCGACCGCGTCCTCACCTTACGTGAGGCCTCCTTACAGCCAAGTACCGACGGAGGAAGCAAGCGTACTCTGAAAGCTCCCTTCACCCGTCCTCGCGGGAGGAATGGTTGCCGCGCTCCTGCGTTCGAGATTATCGAATATAAGCTTTGCTCACAAGCGTTTATTCTGTAAAAAAATGTTGGGTCACCACGTCACTTCCAAATTGAAGTGTTAATATGGAGACGCGTGTACGCTTTTTTCCAACTGCGATTACTAAATGTGAAAAGCCACCGTAGTCGAGCGCAAAACGTGGTGCGTTCTAGCAACACTGAAACGCCCGCCTCTTTAAACGCTGTCAGTCTAAACCACTGATCTCCACTAGGAGGAGCTGGATGGCACATCGAGCACGCGGGCGTGAAGCCACCGGAAGCCGCTGTTTTTCTCCCGGAAGAGAGTTTTTCTCTTCTTTTTTAAAGAAACACCTGCCTGTAGCGCAGTAAAGTGTACGAATAGACCGGAAAAGTCGTCAGGAAAGAAATTTAACGCTAAGTACCTCAATGTTGCATTACTTTTTACGCATTTTGTACGTTGCCGCGCTCCGCCGTATTCGGACGGCGTCGGCACGGCGTTCGTCATCTTTCGTGTAGCGTTCGTCGGCGTCTAAAGTGAGGCGTAATCGCAGAGTTTGAAAAAAGAAAAAAGAAAAACGATCATAACAACAGCTGCCACCCGAGAATACTTGAATTGCGCGACTGAGATGGACAGAAGACGCCAGCTTCCGGGACAAACAGGGGACCTTCCGGTGGCTTCACAAGCGCCCGCTTCGCTGAGCGGGGATGCGCCGTCCAGCCTTTTTAATGGAGGTCAGTGGTCTAAACGCGCTTCACCGTGCACGCACGCTCGCGTCTCCCCGCAGAGGTGGGGTGGGAGGGTTGCCTCGGAAACAAGCATGACGTGGGCTAGCTCATCACGTGGGCTAGCTGTGAGGTGAAGCGCTCTTTCAGGGCCAGGAGCGGACCTAAGGGCGCACGAAGGTAGCCCCAAAGCAACCTTAAGCTGAGGAAGCGCCAAGGAAGCCTTCACCGAGGGCTCCTCAGTGAGGAAGCTTTCAGAGTGACATAAGGCGGCCTCACCAAAATGAAGGCTTCCTTACTGAGGAAAGGAACGTTTCGTTGTTTGGCCCTAACACTGTTAACATTATCAAAAATTTAGGGTGTGGCTGATACACGGATAATTCTTAAATATATATTTTTCGGGATTCTTTAACAAAGATGTGGGTGCGCCTACTACATGGCTGCGGCCATCAAGCGAGTATATACGGTAACACGGGCAAGCTCGTGATCCTCGAGTGCATGCTTATGGTGACGCAAGTGCGCGCCATCAGTCTGACTTGACTTGCGACCTTGGTCGCTGAGTTACTGTGCATAAAGATAACCACGTCGTGTTTCGCAGTGAAGGAATAATGAGGCGCTTTCTTGTTCAGCATAGTTCGATGGCGCAAATCTGGCCACGGTTATTGCTGCGCGCCAATCGATCAATGCATCCTAAATTGCCGACTCTTGTGTGTGAGATGCTGTGAGTCAGCGTAGAGAAAATCTTCTTGCGTCTGAATACTTCTCTCTTCTTGAACCTCTGGGTATCCAGCGAGACCTAAATAAAATAAGTAAATCCTGCACGATCTTCGAGCCGATTGGCATGCTAAGGATTACGAAATATAAATAGAAGCCACTCGCTACGGTAAGGGGGCCAGTCACCTTAGCAACTGCACTATACACTGCAAAAAATCTGGCCCCTAAACACGGACAAAGCTGAAGGTATAGCGGTGCCGAGCACTTTTCCGCGATCCGAATTAAACGATTTCTCTAAAAATGAGTCTTCTTACGAAGTGCTTTCGTTACCACAGATAAAACAAAGCACTCCGTCCCTTTGTTTGAATGAGAACACTGTTCCGTGACCAGAATAAAACAATTTCCTTCAAAGAAGGTCTTCTTACGTACCTCCTACGTTAAGATACTAAAGAATGGTCTGCCCGTACTGTCCAATATAATACGGCCCATTTGCCTTAATGCAAAATAATGGTTTTGTACCACAACTGCACCATAAAATCCCATAGAAGCTTTGCCACCTATGCAGGTGGCAGTCTCGGTATACGCTGGCAACAAGTGAGCGGAGGTCGACCAGTCCACTAGCCACATACGTCCACGTACACGTTCGGTATGGGTCTGTGGTTGTTGTTTCAAGCAGATGCTTCATGACGCATGAACCATAATTCCAATAGTTTTCCTCCACCTTCGTTCCTGAGCCAGCATCGTCGCATTGTTAAGGTCGAAGCTATAACCTGTCGTCTAGCAGTATTCAACAAGCTGTCTTAAAATGCGCTCCATGGGTGGCTTTAGCAACATTCCCACTTTGTGTTCTTTGAACGTCTTTGGCATTTTCCTGCCCAATTCGCCGATGTAAGTGGTGTCGTGAACCCCACAACGTACTCTGTAGAGTACCCTGCTCTAATCATCCGCAGGTGTGTGGTCTTTGGGCTTTGTGAACACATGTCCTAAGGACAAGGTATACACAAGCACCGCCGAAGATTAGAGCGGGATCATCTACGAAGTACAATGTGGGGATTGCGACACAACTTGCATAGGCGAAATGGGTTGAAGAAGGTAATCGAAGGTTAAAGAACACAAAGAGGATGTTGTGAAAACCACCCATGCAACATGTTCTAAAACGGAGCTTGTTGAACGTTGCTGAATGACAAGGCATAACTTTGACCTAATCAATTCGATGATGCTACCTCGTGTACAAAGGTCGGAGGAAAAGAAAAATCTTGGAATCATGGTTCATTCATCACGGCGCATTGGCTTGCAACAACAACAGCGGCCCTCTACGAGATGTTTACAAGGAAATGTGCGACTAATGGACTGGTCAAACTCCGCTTATATTTGGCAGCGTATACTGAGAATGTCGCCTGCATAGGTGGCAAAACTTTCATGTCATTTTGTTAATAATTGTTGTGTTAAGTCAAAGTAAACATTTTACAATCAAGCTACACATCCCGAGCTGGTAGATGTGGGGGTAGCATGCCATGTGTAGATGCACTGTACTGTGTGAACTTGCTGATGACGGAAGCATACCTGCTGCTTGATGCCAAATAAACAGCGAAGTACACTACTACATGCTTCTTTAAATGCCACTTTGGCAGATGTATTCAGGAACATATTTGTCAAAAGAGTTGCAAGCTTGCTTATGAAACTGTGTGCACGGCCCATGGACATCTCCACTTCGCTCCTTTTTGTACGTCTGAAAAGGAAGTGAAAGAAAACACCTAGAGCAACAGCAATGTTCAGAATTTATACACATTTAAACATTGCCATGGTGCATGTGCACATGGCCTCCCTTAGCATCACTGTTTCAGAAATCAAAAAAGCAGAAACGGTATTTTGCAGATATTTCTGGACTCGTTCTGATCATATGAAGAACAAGCAGCATGATTTCACGAAAACTTATTGCTATAGTACACAAGAATTCAGGGTTAAACACACTACGTTCTAACTGCAAGAGTATTTATTTACGTGCATTACCAATTCTATTCAATTATTGTCATGATGTTGAAGCAAAAGTCTTAACAGTTACAATTTTTGTACTTAATGCTGCCGAGAAGGCCGAGAGTTATGTGGGTGAAGAAATGAAGAATTGCGCATGTGTAAAATGGAATCAGCTCGCACAAGGCGAGGCAAATTGTAGACCACTGCGAAGGGCTACTGCTGCAGTGCACATATAATAAGGCTGAAGATGACAAAGATTAAAGCGCAAACGTAAAGGATGAGAATTAAATTGAGAAGCAAGGCTTGCTGTCAATAGCTCTTGAATTCTATCAGAAAACAACATGACAGTTGTATATCCTGTAGATCTTAACGCGACAAAAGTTGAGCTGAAGATGGCGGCTTGAATGAATGTCAAACCATTGAACAAAGCGTGTTGTTGGAGCCAATGTTTCAACAAATTGATATGTCTAAGTTGTTGCAGCAACCTTGATGCAATTCGTTGCCCCTCTAAAGAGGAGTCCTCTTGTTGAATCACTAGCTCCAACAACATTCGTTGTTCAACAATTATTTCATGAGCTGTACATCTCGTTACATTCATTACAAACCTCTACTGTACCAAATGCTACTATGGCAATGATAGTGGGTGCAATACTTAAGCTGCAGTGTCATAAGCAGGTGACTGGCTATTCAACTCTTTAAATATACCAGATTCATAAAGAGTGCAAACCATGAGGCAAGCACAACACAAAGAACAAGCGTAAGGAAATTGAAAGAGGTTAACTTTAATAAACAAGGTATGGAATTAGTCATCCCCATTTTAAGTATAAAAGGTGTTTTTTTAACGAACTCCTTTGCTGTTGAAAAAGATCATGCTGCTAAAAACATCATACCTGTAGTCAAGTGATAATTTCCAGGACGAAATTTCGTGATGCTGAGAGCATGCATTAAACTTTATGCACGATAAGCGTTAGGTGCAATGTCAGAGAGGTGGAGATGATTTAATGGATAGCAAATACTAAAAAAGAAAAGCTCTGAGTAACTATCGCAAGAATAAGGACGAAGTAAGGAGGGAAGCATATGATAAGCTAGTGCAATGTCTGACGCGAGTTAATCTTGTCTTAGAATATGCAGTCATAAAGTGAGATCCAGTAAGTAGGCGTCACATGCACTGGTTGTGAGAGAGATATGGAAATGACGGACCACCTTTTAAATAAATGTAAAAATGTCCACCCATGTGCGTGTTGGGAACTAGCTCTCATGAAGCCCTAGGCTTAGAGAAAGCTTGATAAAGATGAACACATCCACAAGAGAAATCAGTAAAAGACAGATGGAGGATTGGTAGTGGAAAAGCAGCGAGAACAGCCAAAAACAAACTTGCAGGGTCTTTATGTACAATGCCGAAAAATAAGCTACCTATTATAAGTTTTTTTAAGGAAAGAAATTTAATTCAGGTAGGAAAGGCATTAAGCCAATTCAAAAATTGAGCTTGGCCACTTGCATGTCAATGCTTCGCTTTAAAGGGAACACACATAGCATCCATCCATCTACAGATGTGAAACTGCGTCATGCAAGATAACTTATACAAAGTTATTGCTTTGAGCAATTAGAGCAAAATATTTCAGGAGAGCACCTAACTGGGCTGGTTAGTACATGATTACAACGGGAACAAACAGCGCTGGGCACGGGATGGAAAAAAAAGGTAGACGAAGGCGACAGCACCCTCGTCTATTGTTCTTTCTTCGTCCCGTGTCCAACGCTGTTTGTTCCCGTTTTAATGCAGAATATTTCTTTCTTTAATCTGAAGATGGCACTGTTTCATGGCTAAAATAGTTTACTAATTTGCATTTCAAGTTACATTTTTTCAGCCATAAGGAAACACTGCAAAATGCTGAAGTTCTAATGTTAACATTTATCAGGAGAAAGACTAATTCTTTCGTATGGAATACCGAAGGTTGATTTCTAAAGTTCATTGCGTTTGTATTTCGTGCTGTTACCTTATCATTTTCCTTAAGACGGTTGTATAGATGTTCTTGGTTTATCTTGTGTTTTGTATATGTTATGCTCCTGTTTTTGCTTAGCAAGATCATTTTATGTGTAACTTATCACTGTAGCCCACTTTGCAATACTGCTTACTGGTGTCAGCAGTATTGTCAAGTAATAAATAAATAAGTAAATAGATATCCACTTTGTCATAAAACTACTATGAAAATAAAATAATCAGAAATGTTCCACCCAAACTGCAACAGTCGGAAAAAATAGCTTTTGACCCATATTGCAGCTTAGCTTTTGCTATGTAGCATTCCAAACAGAAATGTCGCCAAGACATTATTGTGTGGTATACTTTGCTGGCAATTTATATTCCATTAAAAAAATATATACTGCTTGGTTGTAAGCAAGGAAAATTTACTGAAGTGAATAATCCCTAGCCTGCACAGAGTCTCGTTCCTTGACCTTCGCTGCACAGCACATTGGCACAAGATTCACGCGGGTGCCCCTGTGCTCATATAGTGCAAGTCTAAATGTTGCAGATTTAAGCAATACTTCTGTCTGAAATACCATGCAAGAACAATGATGTGCTGTGCAGTGAAGGCAAAGCTCCAAGAAACTTCCCACAGCCTTGTTATTTTTCATTTGAAAAAATTATTTTTCGCTTGAAGATAATATTACACCTTAAAAACTTTGTCTAAATTATCGCACGAGGAAAGCACACTATGATGTGTAGGCAACATTTTAGCTGGGATTGCTACACAGTGAAAGAGGGCCCGCAATATGGGTTCAAACACTACTTCTTCCAAGTGCCAATTTTGAAGACATTTTTGCTTCTTTTTGCCAGCAGCATTTTCAACCCTTGGTATATGCACTGAACGCATACTGTGAATATATTTCACATAAAACATTCAGTCTTTTTTACAATATACTTAAAAATGGTGCATTTTGCAATGTTTCCTCACGACTGCAAATAGCATAAATTGAAATCGAAATAAATTCGACTATCAAAGTCATGAAAGATTGGTGACTATGTTAAAGAAACAAATGCTTTGTAGTAATAGCTCGACGCAATAACCATGTGTCAATTAATTTGCCTGACACAGCTTCATTTCTGCATGCGAAGTTTGAAAGGTCTTTGCTGCATCATGCAATTCTTTCCCCGAAAATAACACTTGAATGACTACTTCCCACACTGAAACATAACAGCACCAGTTTTACAAAATATTGGAAATGGTCAAAAAAAACGACCTGGCACACTGGCGTGAAATGACCCAAATAGGTACTAAAATAAAACAGTGTGCACTGTCACACTAAAATGAAGCACTAATCTGCTTGTATTGCTAAATTACTTCAAAACCCTGCTCTGAATAACTGCCCACAAGAAGTTGATTGCGAAAAATTTACTTTAACCTCTGACCTATTTTTATCTATCTCTAGTATAATGACTCCTAACCTTCGGCACACACACAAAGGCACAAAGCATTTCATGTGGTTCAATGCCTTCGAACAGTACGGAAGGTCATATGTTAAGAAATAGCGTAAAATCTGGACTAATTTTAACCAGCTATGTTTTTATAACATGCAAACATCGAGAAATACACAATAATTTAGTAACTCGCCCCCTCTAAAAGTGTTGCTGTCACAGCTCCAAATTCCATTCACGAGCTATACTGGCTAAAATATTAAAACACAGCTGAATTTCCATCTCAATGGTGGATGCACACAAGTCTACAATAATTTAGTAACTCGCCCCCTATAAAAGTGTTGCTGTCACAGCTCCAAATTCCATTCACGAGCTATACTGGCTAAAATATTAAAACACAGCTGCATTTCCATCTCAATGGTGGATGCACACAAGTCTACACGAACAGGCATGCACTTTAGATTGACTTCACAAGCCAGATATCCGGTAATCCTGCCGTTGGAGAACGTTACCAAGTGTATGAGCTGGACTACTACATAAGCTAAAATGGATGCTTGTGTGTGTTGTTATGACAGAGCGTAAACAAAGCAGTGCAGAAGACTGAGCACACGAGCACAGCACTGTTTGTGTCTTCCTTTTTCTTGTGCTCAGTCTATTGCGTTTTTTTTACACTAATGCATTAATTGTGGAAACAACTGGCTGCCGCAATTTGGTCATCTAGGTCGAACTTTTTGGGCCTTGTAGCAGAGTAAAGAGCTCTGTTGTGAAAGCAAAGGTGTAACAATATTGCACTACAAATCAGACAATACAAAGCATCAATAAGAATGTTCAGCCAAAATAAAAGGCTTCTGCAAATGTTTAAGACACATACTCACAGGTTAATGCTCATTCACAGCTTCTTCGGCAGCCCCATGATTTCTGTGCGTCCATCTGTGCGTGTTTTCCTTCCGCCTTTGGGCAAGTTCGTGTAGAATGTCTGCCAGGAAAACAAAAACATCAGAAACAAGTCGACTTTTTTTAGCATGCCTCACATAACCCAAATTAACTTTTCTCTCCCCATAAGGTAGCTGTTTAGAAAGCATCCAAACAGCCGCTGCATTGTCTATGTATAGCTCATAACCAATTAGTAGCATCCAACACGACACCTGGTCATTGTCAAAGCATACGAGACAAGAAACTGAGACAAGTATAAGCAAAGAGCAAGCGGCTATATTTCGCCATTACAGTCGCCGACCGTTTATTCGGACGCCGAAAATTCGGACATGCTCGTTTATTTCGGACACCTTCGCGGCACCGCCACTCGTCCCATTGAACTAATGTAAACTCACGACCGAAAATTTGGACGCCCCACAGTCCGCCGTTCGATTTTTCGGACTCCGGCTGGCTGATCAATGTTTACAAAATTTTGATAGGTTGCCAGCACTGAAATGTTGCACTGGCTATAACTGGAGATCGTGCCAGTGTCAAAAATCCACGCAGAAATTACCGATCTCGAAGGCTATGTTTGTTGGCTACACGTAACGGTTGCCTTTTGGCTTTAGCCAGTCAAGTATCCATTGAACGGCTATCACGGCCGAACAGCAGGCCAAGCCAAGCCAAGATTGTAATCGGCTCGGTGCGGCGTTTGAGGAGAATGACAGCGCGTACGAGTACGACGCGGATCCTAATTCGGACAAAGAGAGTACGACAACAGAAGCGCTGCCCGTTCCATGTGCGCCGTCGGAACTAAAGAAACGCGGAAACTACAAAGCCGTGACGATGGCGAAAAAAGCGGCGATTATTCACCAGGTGGAAGTTCCTTGGGAGTTTTCGCCGAGTTGGGCGATGAGGTATCAGTCAGCTACTCGAACCAGCGCATGTGGACAGTGACTGCCGTGATGACGCACCACCCACACCAGTCATCAAATGCGGATTTAGCATAGGCCGTTACAGTGCTACTGCCGACCATCACGGGTGGCCAAACATTGGCTGAAATACAGGCCGACTTGGTCGCGCGTAAGCGTACATGTGTACAGACGCGCACTGACAAGTTTTTTCCGGCCGCCGGGCCAATAAAAGTGTTTTCTGGTGAATCCTTTTTTTCGGACTCCCGATTATTCGGACTTTTCGGCGGTTCCCGCCGAGTCCGAATAAACGGTCGGCGACTGTATATCGTTTCCTAATCCAGCCCGATGCATTCATCGCTTAAATTTAATTTACACTGCTATATTGGTGTTCGCCCTAAACTTACTTTCCAAATAACTCACTAGATAACCTATTTCTCTTACGCACTATATGAAAACATGTTAAAAAGATGGGGCATGCAAACATGGACACAAGAGAGTCAAGACACCTAAAACGCTGAGATCACTAACTGGAGGCTCATCACCTAATCTACCTTTACATTGTCGAGAGCGTAAATGCACGCCAAAATTCGATGAATGCAGTTTTGTACAAGCACATGAATGAAGAAATGCGTCCAATTGTCGAGGCCTGGCATATCAATAATGGCAGTGCACAAGAGAGCAAACCGTCGATTAACTAGCATAAAGAAGAAATCAAATGCTTGAGCAGTTATCTCTCACGTAGACTATTGTGCGTGCCAGATTGATAGGTATCGCCTCTTGCCTGGGCATGCACAGATAAGTTTCTGTGTCTACTTTATTTTGTGCCACTGTCCACCTTTCCAGTTGGCGTTAGTGGTGTCTTGGTTTCTCTCTTGTGTCCATGTTTGCATGCCCTGCCTTTTTAACATGAATACCTACCAACCAGCTCAGCTGTCTGTTATACTAAATATGTATACAATCTAGAATTACCACTCTGTCCACTTGCTGATGTAATAATAACAACGGGGTTCTGTATGTAAACGTGAAATTAAAAGCACAGGAACCTCTAGGATTTGCACCTCCACCGAAAGTGCAACCACTCCATCAAGGATCGAACCCGCACAGTTCAGATCAGCAGCTGACCATTATAACCACTGTATTGCAGCGGGGGATGTTCACTTGGTAATGTAGGTTAATGTTAAGGATTATGGAAAGAGCTGTAGGTTGAAGAAAGACATGCAATTAAGCAAGGAGCTGCAGACATTATGCAGTTTAGATATTTCTGTAATCCAAAGGGCTGGTGCTCAGGGCATGCACCTAAGGAACTCCTGTTCAGCGTCTCTTTTCGAACCAAAGCTTAGCAGAATTGATGTTCCTGTCTAGATATGCCCCTGAAAACCACAGTTAAATAGCTGCAAAGTAAATACTAGAAGACAGAAAAAAATCCATCACTTGTACGATATTAACCACATCAAGATGCAAATACACCAAACACCCTGGACTGTGAAACGCATTGATTGAAAAGATATCAGTTAAACAAAGCAGCATAGCAATGAACTTCCATGTAGCTGCCACACGGCAAAAAGCAGGTGGCTCTGGTGCCATGAAAAATCTATAATAACACTTGTTGAATATAGCAGGATGTTTTGTATGATAAATGTATAAATTACCACTCACAGAACCTGACATGCTATTTTAAAAATCAGCATTGCAAAAAATAAAGCAAGAACACCACATGACGTGTGAATTTACCATTCGTAATTTAAGGCTAAAGGGCCCCTAAACAACCCCGGAGTCTAAAATTCGTGACAACTGCACGCTTGTACAACGTGAACATGTTGTCACATGAATTTTTTGATTAAGTGGTGTAATAATGAAGCCACAGGGGATAGAACAAACATTCCAGCTGGTTTCAGTTTCTCGCTCAGCCTGAAGAGGGGCTTCCTCGGTGTGCCACTGTGCCAGAGCGATGCGGTGAGGAAGCACAGTCAAAGCACTGGCGAGATAAACCAATTCGCAACACTTGTGACAACCATAGATACTGCATCATCACAAAGCCAAAATGCCGTTTCGTATTGCAGAGGACTATTCAACAGTCAGCGTTACTTAATGTTGCTCATAGGCAACATTACACCACTTCGCTAGCAAAGAGGACTGGTCAAGCGCTGAAGAGGAGGCGCGGTTATTGTTTTTAGAAGTGGAGTGTCTGACATTCGCACAATGTGATTCCTGCGGCCCTCTGTACGAATTAGCGAGCTTGTTTGGGAGGTGTAAAAAAAAGAAGTCGGAGCCTGCCGACTGGCCCTTTAAGAGAATGTAAATATACACTAGAAGGAAGTACACTTGTAGACATATTACTATAAGCTATAAAAAACAGGCAATTAACATGCTCAATCGATGCAGCATAGGGATGTCTCACACCTTTGCAAGAACTTTATTATGGTGGCTGCATGTTTGTGTAGGCCAGAAGCAGCAGGCACGTGGCTTCCATGAATTTGACCCGTTCGTTGAAGGGAAACTGCTGCTCACATCCTTGCAGCACTGCTTTTGAAGATGCTTCCTGCGATAACAAAATGACCACAACACAATTATGGTCTGCAAATATCGACAGATGACCTACATTGCTGCCCTTTCTCATTAAATTCAGCTCTAGACTAAACACTGCAATAGCGGCATCCTCCTACATTACAGGGCATCATACTGCTTTCCTTGACCTGGTTTTTAGTTCAATAATTGTTTTCACCCATAACAGAATGTAGCACTAGTAAAGATTCGGTTGGGGAGGGTGCAGTCGTAAAGTGTGTATGCAAAGTAAGAATATGAAAAAAAAAACAATGGCATAATTTCACATAAGATATAA